>NC_069725.1:7642946-8242946 GCF_027358585.1 Pangasianodon hypophthalmus
TTTTTTGGCATTGTATTTTTGTTACACAACACCTGCTGACTAAAAAGTGAATGATGAACAAGATGGGTTAAACATTTACTGTCATCTTATAGCAAAGTTTGGCTCGAAAGAGACAACATGTATGACAAAACAATTCACATGACATTCATATGACAATGCTTGGATCATAACATGGAAATTTTCCATTATTATCATGGATATAAATCTGACTAGACAAGGTGGCCTGTCTAATTCCAGGTTATACTGGTTGCAGCAATTCTGTTCTTTGCCAAATACTCCCAAACAAATACCAGGCAACACACTTATCTGTCAAAATAAAGCAATGGCAAAACAGACTTAATTATAGTCTTTTTATTTTAAAATGCTCTAAAGGAATTTGAAGTGTTTATGTAGTGAAAGGAGTCTTGACATGTTATAATAAGAGAGAGTCCATATTAATACCTGCTGCATTTGGCTCAAAGAGAAGCATGTCTAAAAAAAGCACCATGTCTAAAAAAACAGAAGTTCTTGGCAGGTAAACTGGACTGTGGAGTAGTTGCTCAATAACCCTTGCACGCTAACCAGAATGTTTATTGCCCTTCAAAAGACAATGTTTGGCTGCTGGATGCATTGCATGAGATCACACCATGTGATAATAAGGGTGTTAAATGTAATAATAATAATAATAATAATAATAATAATAATAATAATAATAATAATGAGAAGAAGAAGAATACACAGGATAAGCAGAGCCAGCCATTACATGTTGACATAAATTTAATTATATTATATTATATTATATTATATTATATTATATTATATTATATTATATTATATTATATTATATTATATATATTTTTGCAAAACTTCCTTATTATATCAGGTTGTGAATAGTACCACGGCTGAAGCAGGCAGAGATTGATTTAAAATTGAGCTTTATTTGAATTTTTAACTAGTGGTAAACTTCACTCAGTTTGTCCATAGCAACCAGAGCTCCAATTATAACCATGTGTCAGAAAATAAAATTAGAATTTAATTGAAATCTCATGTTGGAAAAAATCTTAGCAGAGATTTGATAATAATGTCCTTACACTCACATAAAAGTCACATAGAATAATCAAATGTGAATAATTATCCACATGTGAATAATCATATGGCGTGAAATGTCCCCATGTTGTTTATAGATACTTCACATTTCTCACATTCCTCATATGCGGCCATTTCACAGACTGTGCATGCGTTTTATTTTTCACATGAAATTGTTAAAACATGATTCATCGATTTTCACACAACCACAAACATGGGCTAGTCAAATGATTTTTTTTTAGTTTTTAAATTTGCATTGTTTTTTGCAAAAAGGCCTCACAAAAGAGTATCAGCTTTAAGTTACCAGTAGAAGGGGCTATTGACAACAATGGACCAATAGTACACTTTAACTTTTGTAACTACACATTTAATGTACTTTTCTCTAAATAATGTCACACTTAAAATTTTCATTTGACTCAGCCTTGTATTAAAGTTTACATTGTATAACTGAGTTCACAGTTTTTCACACGTGATCGCATATTACTCACATAATCACCTGTAAAAAAAAAAAAAAAAAAAAAAAAGGATGATTCCTTGTGAAATGGGTGTGACTTTCCCATCAAGGTAATAAAATTCTTTCAACTAAATCCTTCTGTCACAATAATGATTTCTTTGGTAATTAGCAATACATATCGCAGATAATACAGCCCTAGCCTGTCATTGTGTTGGGATTTATTTTATGATAATGATCATCTGAGCTCTTTCTATTTAGCTGTAATCAGGCAGTAATTGTGATCAGGCACCAGCTGTTATTGCACCTCTGTAAAATCCTTTGTAAGAGGTGACAGACTGCAGGCTCTTTCTCACATACTGTGGGTCAATGGCTCTACATTGTGATTCAAGTCTGTCTTTATAATCCCATTTCACCCCTCTGATGGCCCAGTCCAGCTTCCACTTGGCTCGTAAGGTGTTCTTAAAGTGATTTGAAGGCATCAGGATGCTTCCTAAGCTCGGCCTTGATGTTGTTAAACACTACGATATGAATTTTACTCTAACTAGAAATCTAAGTACTTGTTGATGTCTGTGACTTAAAACCACATTCTGCTCCATGCATTTAAGGCAGTCTCAGACAAGCACTGCACTCCTTTTTTGCGTAAGAGTTGCTGCCTGTGGCATACTGACATGCAAATTCATCCGGCATCTGCTGACATTTATAGAAATAGCACATGTAACACACAACTTGTGATTTGGTCGTTTAATGAGTGTTCCAGGTGAAAAGACTTTCAGTGAAATAGAACCGTAGGAAGCATTTTTGCATAACCATTCAGCATTTTATATTATATCCTGTCATCTAGATCAGCACTTAATCAGCCATTTGTTTCATTACTCATCTGAATTTGTAATATATCATAATTGTAATAAATGTTGCAAGAATATGGCTAAACTGGCAAAACAGACTTTGGAACTGGACTTTTAAAATTTGAAAAGGTGTTTTGCCTTTTTCATTTCTAGACACTAGGCATATTAATATAGTATATTTGTGTTAATTACTAAAGAAACTACAACTAAAGAAAGAAATGAAGTGTATAATGAGATGGCATGGACCTAATTAAATGAAATAAATTAACTGTTATGTTTTTAAAAACAATCTTTCTTGTAATATAAATAAAATTAATAAATGTAATTTCTAACTTTATTTGATGTGGATAATAAATGACTTAAGGATATGTTTAGGCAAATATCTGTTCCAGATTTCTAGATTACTAGATACTTGGCATATTAATATGATACTTTTGTGATAATAACTAAAGAAACTACTATTAAAGATAAGGAATTGTGTGATGAAGCGGCACGTGCAATAATTATTAAAGAAAGCAATGTGTATAAAAGGAAGAAAAGAAATAATGAGACTGAACAGACTCCATGAATAAATAAATTAAATGTTTTATTTGCATTGTCTAGAAACAATCTTCCTGCTATTATAGTAAATAAATGCAGTAAATTTAATTACTCATTCTATTTAATGTGGGTAAATTTAGTGAAAGTGCTAGTTTAGGCCCTGCCTGTTCTAGATTTCTAATGCTCGCTATATTTTCCTGATAATTACTAAAGAAAATAATATGTGGGTGGCACAGTGGTGCAGGAGATAGAGTTGCTGCCTCACAGCTCCAGGATTCCTGAGATCTTGTTACTGTCTGTGTGGAGTTTCTGAGTATGTTCTCACTGTGTTCGTCTGGGTTCTCCAATTTCCTCCCACCATTCAAAAACATGTAAATAGGTGCATTGGCTAAGATAATTTGCCCTTGTGTGTGTGTGTGTGTGCATGGTGCTCTGTGAAGGACCCAGGATGTGTTCCCAGGATAGGCTCTGGATCCACTGCAACCCTGACCAGGGTAGAGCAGCTACTAAAAGACAGTGAGTGAGAAATATGTGCTAAAAGAAGAAAAGAAATAATGAGACATTATTATAATGAGACATGTACAGACTCCAGAAATATATACATCAAATATTTTATCTTAGTACATTACTAATTTTGTTTGATTTGGACCAGTTTGTGATGGTGCTAGTTATTTTTAGGCTCTATCTTTTCAATTTAACCCTAGGATGCAAAAAGTTAATTTGACCAGCAGGGTGTGATTTTTGAAATATTTGATCAATAAAAACATTTTTTTTATATTTCATGTAAGCCTTAAAAACTTGTTTCTGACCATCATCAATGTAATTTTCATATTTCTTGGTCATAGTTTGGGAAAAAGTAAGTTTTCATAAAGCAGGTCAAAATGACCCATGTACATTTGCTGTGGAATTTTGACTTAACATGGTATTTTTTAATACGGTTTTTTGGTATGGAATTTTTAAATAAGGTTTTGTCAATAATAATATTTATATTATATTTCTTTCTTTAAAACTTCATGGATTACTCAAAAATCTGTTGTGAATTTTGTCTCTGAGCCAAGAATTTGCCTCAGACAACAGTTGTCATGACATCAGTTGTCATAGCAACAGTCATAATAGAATTTTCGAATCACAGCAAGCACAAACCACACTACTCCTGTGATCCTGTCAGGTAAATTTTGTCTACAAATTCTGTAGTTTAACACAGAAATTATATGACAGATCAGTTTTGAAATATTTGGAATTATGGATAAGCTAGTTAGTAAATTATGAGAGGAAACCACTGAATCCATCCATCTATCCATTGTCTTTACTGCTTATCCTACACAGGGTCATGGAGTAGCTGGGAGCCTACCCCAGGGGACTCGGGGCACAGGGCAGGGGACACGGGGACACCCAGGACGGGTGCCAATCCATCACAGGGCACAATCGCACACACTCTCATACACTACGGACGATTTGGATGCACCAATCAGCCTACAATGCATGTCTTGGGACTGGGGGAGGAAACCGGAGAACCCGGAGGAAACCCCCAAAGCACGGGGAGAACACGCAAGCTCTGCGCATGCAGGGCGGAGGCGGGATTCGAGCCGCAACCCCAGAGGTGCAAGGCAACAGTGCTAACCCCTAAACCACCATGGCCCCCCATTGACTCCAATACAGGTCATTTAACCCACTTTATGCACTGTGTAGTTTTTTTGTTTGTTTGTTTGTTTATTTGTTTTTGCTTCATGCATCCTAGGGTACATTTTGTGACGCACATATCTGTTCAATCTTATTCTTTAGAACCCGTTCAGAATCATACTTATAGGTTCTACAAGAGAAAAATTTGGTAATGAAGAGTAATTAGCATTTTCCCGTCCCGGAACAGTGACAGGCGGATCACTAACACGGGGGAAGACTTTAGAGGGCGGACGGGAAGTGCTCGGAGTCACATTGAAGCGGTGTATTCAGTTCTCCGTTTAAGTAAGTCCTTAATTGAAAAATAGGCAAAGTTATTAATTTCATACGGGGTTATATTGTTGTATGGAATAAATTACACCAGTGTGTGTTTGATAGCTAAGCCTTGTTATTATTGCTAAGAAGCTAAGCTAGCTGGCTAACAAACAGCTGCCTAGAAACAAGCGAGCAACTCATGTTATAGCATAGAATAAAGCTGCTTTCAGCTGATTATACTGATTCTGCTAGGCTGTGTAGCAACAACAGTATTTTTTATGAGTCTCTAAAACGTGCAATCACTTTTTATATGTGATTATATATGCAGTATATATGTTATACTTGTTATACACTGCATATATAATCATATATAAAAACTATAACATACACTGCATATATAATCACATGTTATACTTTTTATCTGTGATTATATATGCAATATATATGCTATACTTGTTATACACTGCATATATAATCATATATAAAAACTATAACATACACTGCATATATAATCACATATGTTATACTTTTTACCTGTGATTATATATGCAGTATATATGCTATACTTGTTATACACTGCATATATAATCATATATAAAAACTATAACATACACTGAATGTATAATCATATATGTTATGATTGTTATCTGTGATTATATATGCAGTTTATATGTTATCATTGTTATATGTGATTATATATGCAGTATATATGTTATCATTGTTATATATGATTGTATATGCAGTATATATGTTATACTTGTTATATGTGATTATATATGCAGTATATATGTTATAGTTTTATATGTGATTATATATGCAGTATATACGCTATACTTTTTATATGTGATTAAATATGCTGTATAATTTATGCATTTTTTTTTTTTTAAATTCATGTTTAAGGGAGAACTTACATGACACACATGAGAGTGCACCAGCAATAGGACCTAGTCATGATTGTCACAAGGTTAATCCCACGGCTGAATGTGTTCTTCAGATTGTCTGGTAAGTGTGCTGAATGTTTTTCATGATTTACTCCTTACATACTTATTCGAATACCTGTGTAACCTTCCTTCCCTGGCAGGTTCACATCAGTACCAGTGCAAGTCTGTACACAATGCAGTGCAACACTGCCGTTCTGCCAGCTTTATGACAAATCATACACAAAGATACTCCACATCAGCCACTGACAACAAGCAGCCCCCTAAACTATGGACAGTGCTCGAGCCGGAGTTAGAGGAGTTCCTCATTCCCCGGAAACTCTCCGTTACGCCTTTAGAGAGCTGGCTTTCTCTGCGGTACTCACTACCTCCGCTTCTCCAGGCTCCTGTCCCTTTGGAGAAAGGCGAGCTGATAGAGGAGGCTGTGGTGTTGCCTCCCTCGGCTGTGCCTGTACTGGAGGATGGCGAGAGCTCCACACCGCTGAGCTGTAAGAACGTGCTGGAGATCCGGCGAAGGAAGATGAACAGACACAAATACAAGAAGCTGCTGAAACGGACCAAGTTCCTGAGGAGGCGCATCAAGGAGCGCAGACAGAAAAGAAAGCAGGTCAGTCATTTTTATGAAATATGCTGTATGTAGATGATGCATTGATAAAATGAGTCTTGATCTTGACAGAATTTATCTATATTTTTCTGTATTCTTTCATAGTCTGTTTTTTTTTTTTTTTTTTTTTTTTTTAAAAAAAACAAAACAAAAACATTGCCTGGGCTGTGAATATAATAACGTAGGGCTATGAGTATAAAATGTTATTTTATTTATTTGTTTGTTTGTTTGTTTATTGGGGGGGTCCTTTTTTTTGGTTAATTACATATATTCTTTCTTGATGTGCAAAAAAAAAAAAAAGCGTTTAAGCAGATTTAAAGACCTCATCTTTTACACTTGGGGTGGATAGATTTGCTCCTTCACTCAGTTGATGCTCTCTATACTACATAACAATTGATGTACAGTTAAGACCGGTCATCTCTTTGAATTTTATAGCACTGTAGTTATACAATTTATCTCAAAATATTAAATATATCTTACCTTTATCTTCACCAGAGATGTGCGCAGTGGTAAGAATGCAAATAAGAAATGGAGAGAAAGCAAAATTATACTAAATGAATTGCTAAAGATGAGTTATTTTTAGCACTTATATTACTTTCAGGTCAAAATAACTTGAATATAAATTGTGTAATTTACTGTAAGTTTGATTTTTGAGCTCCCATTAGGGAAATTTAGTACCTAATATGAAATTAAAGATATTAAAGACATAAGACATTATTTAATCTCTACAAAACTTTTTTTTACATTTTTCAATTTTAAGATTAAATACGAAATATTAACAACAAATCAGCTGCATCCAGTCAGTTTGTAAAAAAAAATTTATAAAATGAAATCACAATATCCATGATATCACAGAAAAGCCTATAGTTTTATCATGTTATTTATCCCGATATCAACAATCATCATATCGCCCAGCCATAGTTAAGATTTTGTCATAGGTTCATTGTGCTAAGACCAAGAAGTGAACTATGTGGAGAAATCTACACAGCGCACTGAAGCCTACTCCTTCACGTTCAACTCCACAACTGAAACTAGTACCTGTCCATAAGCTGAATATACTGAATGCTTTATTCACTTTAAATTCAAATATCATTTTGACAAGTGAGTATGTTGATGCACATTTGAAGGATTCCTGTATGCTGTGTACAGATTACTGGTTAAATTTTCCACATTTGTGCCATGGTGTTAGTCCGCATATCTGTTATTATACTGTAGTCTGTTCAATAAGTTATTACTATTCTACAGGGTGTCCCAAAAGTCTCCATACATAGGGGACTATGTTCGCCAACACCATGTTGGTTGTGCCTTCGTCAGTGGATGTTTGTGGACGTCCACTTCTTGGTTGGTCTGCAACACTTCCAGTCTTTTTGAATTTGTTAATAAGTTTGGGAAAAGTGTTGTGTGTGATGTTCTTGCCTTGTTTCCTGTTAAAGTCCATCGCAACCTTGTGACAGCTTCCCGATCCAGCCATGATAATGATTTCAAAAGGTTCTTCTATTGTCAAAGGCATTCTTAAAGGCTATCTGAAAAAAATTATAAACGAAGTATGAAAATTTTTGAAAATTAACAGATTTTGTTAAAAAGTGTTAATGTCCCCTATGTATGGAGACTTTTGGGACACCCTGTAGACGAGAATTATCAGCCTCTGCATGTGGAATGCTGCAGTGCGTTATTGAGGCACTAGAGGGCGCACAAAAGCATCAATTACTAGAAGTAAATGCAGCTAAAGCTAAAATGTCAACAATTGTGTTTGTACTCAATAATCCTTTAGATTGCTTTTATTTCTGGAAAATATATATAACTAATTGTATAAATATAACTAATTGTAAATCACAGCACTGTCGAATTCTCATCCGATTGGTCAAAAAGTGTTGAAGGATTGAACGGGTTTTGCTGAGGGAACTGTCTTTGTCAATATTACAGCACTGTAGCTACCTCTGTAAGCCAAACTGATTTTCTCCCCCAGAGCTCGAGCTCTGCTGCACTCCCCTCTGTATGCGAGTGTGTGTGAGTGTGTGTGAGTGTGTGTGTGAGTGTGTGAGTGTGTGTGTGAGTGTGTGTGTGAGTGTGTGTGTGAGTGTGTGTGTGAGTGTGTGTGTGAGTGTGTGTGTGAGTGTGTGTGTGAGGGTGGGTGTGAGTGTGGGTGTGAGGGTGGGTGTGAGGGTGGGTGTGAGGGTGGGTGTGAGGGTGTTTGTGAGGGTGTGTGTGTGAGTGAGAGTGTGTGTGTATACATGTTTGGGTGTGTGTGCTTTTGGCACTGGGGAGGATCCTTCATGTTTACATTTTCATATAGTGTCTTAGAAAGCTCAGGCTTCACCACACTGACAGTATCCAGACCTTTCGTGCCTAAAGTCTGTCATATGCTCTGACTTTGAATAAATATTTAAGGATTTCGGTGATAATTTTTTATTTTAAACTCAGTAATGCTGTTTTGTTCATTGTAAACAAAAAAGACACATCCTACAGGTTTAACAAAAAATAAATAAATTAAAATTAAAAATAAATTCATCAAAATGTATAACTGCATGTTTATTTTGAGAAAAATAAGAAATTTTTCATTGATTTTAAAAATGCCAAATCAGCATAAGTTCTTATATATATATATATATATATATAATGTATATGTGTATGTATGTATTAACCAAATAAAGCACTGTCTGTAATAAAATGATTAATTATAGAGGTCTTTACCTTAATGCCGAATGCCACGCTTCATCAGGACCTCGCTGACTGGTTGCTGTTTGTCTGTTTGTCATGTTCAGGTTAGATTTGAGAAGGATCTTGCGAGAATCTGGAGGCGAGCAGGACTGAAAAAAGCCCCTGAGGGATGGATCACACCTAAAATCTACGTCAGACATCAAGTTAAGCGCCGCTGATGACTACTACTGTGTAAAATAATGTATTTGTTTAGGACTGGTGTTGCTTTTTAGATCATCAACTTGCCATTGCTACATCTTGGCAGAAACATGTGACTTCTCATATATAATAGTGGAACAGAAATAAACTACTTTTACCACCTCGACAGTGTGCCATATTGCTTCATATTTGTTTTTTCCTACATGATGACTTTCTTCTCAAGTTGCCACTAGAGAGTACCAGAGCTCCATTTTAAATCCTGCATGTTTACTGACATGTTTACTATGAACTAATATTAGGAATACCAACATTTAGGTTTAAATAGGTTTATAATATGTTGTAGTCTTATCTTATTAACCTCCTTGATTTGTATTATATTGTACATTCCTAAGAGGTAGTGTTAAATTTGGACACTTGAAGACAAACAACCTGAGATGAACTGACTGAAAAAAATCACAGAAATGGGGGTAGGGAAAGTTTAGAGTTTCACAGTCAGAAGCTGGATCTCAAATGCCGCCTTATTGGAGACATAGTGCACTACATAGGGCGTAGAAACCGTTTATTATACACTCTATGTAGTGCACTGATGGAGGCAGTGAGGCGGCGTTTGGAACGGGGGCGGAGTCTGTCAACGGGGGCGGGGCTTTTGGTGGTCCAGACCCGGACGCGCCAGGGTTTTTGTTGTCACCGGTAGAAGAAGTTCTCAGGTGATGCTCAGTGTTTAAAAGTCTGACCTCCATCACCTGTTGTGCAGAATGAAGGATCCATCGCGGGTTTTGTGTGAAATGGTGGGGATCTTTTTCAGTAAGTATCTATTTTTAACTTCTCTGCAACTTTCCAAACACAAACACAGAATCCCTTCTGCATGAACTTGGTGTTTTTTTTCCTTTTTGTTTTCCATCTGTTCTCCATGCTTCTGCAAACTTTTCCCCTCTGCATAGTAACAGGACAGCTTTTTTGTTTTGTGATTTATATCAACATTAACATTTTAGTTTACTTTTAGCAGATTTAGCATCAATTCTATTCATCTATTTTCAGGATCCTGAGATATTTTCATTGTCTACATTACATTTAAATGATGACAAAATGTGTTTCACTGTTGTGTTTAACCCTTTCATAGAGTCCATAAAGAGAGCATAGTGTCCACTTATGCACAATTAGTTTAAAGCTCTTCTTTTATATGCTTTAGGAAAATATAAGATCATCTCGAAATCACTTGTGAGCATTACTGTAATTTAATTTATTCTCATTTATTTCATTTATTTATATTTTCACTATTCATTATTCTCAATCTTTACTAACCTTCTACATAAAAAAGACAAAAAAAAAAGTAAAAAGTCTCAACCGAATGCCTTAGATTTATTCAAACTATGGTTTGTTTGCTTTGTTTTTTTTTTTTAAAACCTTTTTTTTTAAATCTTTTTTTTAAACCTTTTTTACCGCTTTGCAACATGCAGCAGTCCCAAACTATAGATATTGTATGTTCAAAAATGATATTTTCAAAAAAATAAAATAAAATAAACTGTCTTTAACATATTTTAAACCTCGATGTTAAAGATTTTGGCCATTAGAAGATTTTATTATTATTATTATTATTATTATTATTATTTCAGGCATACAGTTTTACTTTTTAATATTTGATATGTAGACAGAATCAAAATTCATATATCATGCAACTTTAAGCAAAAAAAAAAAAAAAAAAAGCAACCCAAAATAAAAAAAATCTGGATGTGCATATAAATAAAGGGTCAATTTTTTTTTGTCTTCTCAATAAATCATTATTTGGCTAAACACCTATATTCCTCTCCCTGGAGCTGTAAGAGTAGTGCTGGTGTGTTTATGCGTGATGGACAGTACTAGTTACAGCCCAGGCCTGTGATTATATCTGTGCTCTTCTGAGCAGATGTAGAGCCTCTGCATTTTGTATTTATCAGCGGGAGCGGACAGTCTGCAGTGTGTCAGGACTTGTTTGGGGAGTGGACTGAACTTTTTAGTTTATCAGTCATAAGGAAAAGTACAGCGTCAGCATGATTGCTGGTGAGAGTTTTATTGTAAGGAGTAGAAGCAGAGCATGAATCAGCCTGGGCCTTCTCCTACGAAAGGATGTTGACTTTGTGTAAAGATACTCTGTGAAATGTTAGAGAAACAAATAACAGTTTATCTACACACACGCCGACACACAACCAGCCACTGACTTCAACGTCAGACAATCCATTTGTGTTTAATCTAAGAAAGAAAGAAACCAAGCTTATTTTCAGATACTTTGATTAAGATTATACACTCTCAGAAGAGAAAGGTATTAAATTCTTGGTTGCTGAGGTGATATCCTCAGGAGTACACCCTTTTGTACCTTTAATATGTCTCTTTTACTTAGTACATATAGTGTACCTTTAAAACGTTACTCTAAAAATGAATTATGAACTCGTTATGTATCTTTGAACATGTTTATACGTACACTATATCCATGTTTCCAGGTGAAACATACATTAAAGGTACAAAGTATGTATCATTGAGGGTACCACCTTTGCTACAAGGAAAGGTATAGTTTATCCTCTAAAAATAATTTTACGCAGTCTATTTTTTAAAAATTATTTGCATGCATCAAATTCCTATTCAAGTTTAAGTTTGTTTTTTTTTTTAGTCCATTACTGTCAGACAAAAACAACATGATTTCCTTTAGAAAACTAAATTAGCTTGAGGGTTAGTGGTGGTCAACTTATTATATACTGTATAAGTATAATATATGTATTATTATTACTATTATCAACTCTTCTCAACTTGACTAAACAAATACAAAGATATTTGGAAATTTTGCCTTATTTTGAAAAGCTTTTTAGGTTCAAAATTGTGTGTTCTGTATTTACTAGCCAGCTGTATCTAATGACTGTGTTTCAGGGTAGTGTGCTTCAAATTGCCTAATCATGAGCATAAATGTTTTATAAAAGAAGAATAAAATGCTAGTTACCCAGATAACATATTTGTCTTCTTGATAGTTTTCATGATTTACGACTGTAGATCTGGTGGGATTTTTTTTTCTTCCCCTGATATTTCCATTGACGCAAAACTGAACATTTGTCTGTTGTTAAGCAGCAACATAGTCGTGTTTTTAAAATATAAACAATACTTCCAGATAAAAAGGTATTTTAAATTTGGTTGAACACACTATTTACATTAAGTTTCCTTTTCTAACCATCCACATTCTTGTAAGTGCTAGTAAGTGACATTAACAATGTGATTACTGCTTCCTGATTCCTGCCTAGTAGATGATTAGATATCTTTGGTTAGCATCATATTTAAAGGAACATAACATTTCCAGTTTGATTACAGATGAAAACATATATAAACTAATAGTTGAATTATGTGATGCCTCTGAAGCTACATTTTATATACATTATTCTATACATCCTCACTGAGTATTCCTTCCATTTCTGTATTGCTGTATGTTGTGTGCCTCATTTTGTGATGCATTGTCCATATTCTTGCTTTTTAAAGTAAGCTAAATAGGATAGGAAAGAGCAGGCTACCTATAAAAAAAAGGCTGTGAAGATGGTTGACTAAGCACATTGACATAATCAGTGTTTGTTTAATGCTGTTCATTTGGCCTTAGTTTAACAACAATTTGGGGAAAAGTACAGTGTAAATTCCAGTTAACATTTCTGACTCATCACACTTAATTCTACGCTTCTATGTGGCAATTTTCAGACACATTGTTAAGTCATTATTCGCCAAGCCTTGCTTCTGTGCAAGGTATGGTTTCAGGGTGGCACATTCAGAAAGAAAATTACAGGGTCTGCTGGTGTGTATTACCTTTCTTCAGTGGCCACACTGTGCTTTCCAGCCGAGTCCAAGCCTCAGGCTCGGTGGTGACAAAGATTCCTGCTTTTATGGGAAGTGTGCTTTCGTTCTTCCAGGCAGCGTGGCACTGAAGCTTGGGTTTTTCTTTTCTTTTCTTTTTTTTAACTTCAGGAGTTTCTGTCTTTTCATACTGGTGTGTCTTTTGTCACCATTTGGTGCCTCATAGATGAGTTGGTTGTTTTGGTATATTGACGAATTATTTGGTACAGAGCAAATGTACCAAGCCTTATGAAGCAATGGTTAAAAAAAAAAACCAAAACTAAGGGTAGACATGTGAATATGATAATTTTAAAAAAATGCTATCCCAATCACTTTTTTTTATGGGAACATTTTCAACAAATGACATTTATTTATTCAAATGAGGCTTCATCTAATTAAGTATGCATACATTTTCATACCAAAAATCTAGCCTTTGGATGATGTTAGAAGCAACATTTTTATTTCACTATGAAGATGCTCTCAAGAGAAATACCTTTACAGAAAGGTTTGAGAGAAAATTATTTCTTAAGAAAATACCATGGGCTGAAATAGGGACAGAAATAAACAAAATTTCATGAATGCAGGTCATCGAGAAAGTGAATTATTTGGTTCTGAATATAGAAAAAGAAAGATTTTGGGAAGAATGGTTTTATAGATTCAATGTGGTTTAATATGTTTCCGATCTAGTTAATGTTCACATCAAGCATCAGAATGGGGGAAATGTGTGATCTCTATGACTTTAACTGTGGCATGGTTGGTGGTGTCAGATGGGTTGGTTTGAGTATTTCAGAAACTGCTGATCTCCTGGGATTTTCACACACAACAGTCTCTAGAGTTTACACAGAATGGTGCGAAAAACAAAAAACATCCTGTGTGAGGAGGGTTTGCAGGCTGAAACACCTTGTTTATGTGAGAGATCTGAGGAGAATGATCAGACTGGGCATTAATTCCAGACAGGAAGTCTATAGTAACTAGAATAAGCATCTCAGCATGCACAAAACATCGAATCTTGAGGTGGATGAGTTACAACAGCAAAAGACCATGTCAGGTTTCACTTGTTCTTGTTCAAGAACAGGAATCTGGGGCTGTCATGGGCATAGACTGAGTGGAACTAGATAGTTGAAGACTTGAAAAAGACCAGGTGATTTCTTTTCTAATCTTCAGCTGTCCAGTTTGGGTGAGTCTGTGCCCAGGATAGCCTCAGATTCCTGTATGTGGCTGACAGGAGTGAAACCTGATGTGGTCTTGTGCTCTTGTAGCTCATCCACCTCAAGGTTTGATGTTCAGTGCATGCTGAAATGCTTTTCTGCTCACCACAGTTGTAAATAGTGATTATATGAGTTACAATATTCTTCTTGGCATCTCAAACCTGGCCAATTTCTTGACTTTTATCTCTGACCTCTCTTGTCAACAAGGTGTTTCTACCCACACAACTGTCGCTCATTCAATGTTTTTTGTTTTTCCAAACCATTCTATGTAAACTCTAAAGACTTGTGTGTGAAAATCCTAGGAGATCAGCAGTTTCTGAAATACTCAAACCAGCCCATCTGCCACCAACATCCATGCCACAAACAAAGTCACAGAGTTCACAGAGATGTGAGCATTAACTGAAGCTCTTGACTTCTGTCTACAAGACTTCTATCTACATTATGCATTGTGCTGCTGCCACATGATTGGCTGATTGGATAACTGGATAAATGAGCAGGTGTACAGGTGTCCCTGTTAAAATGGACAATGAGTGTATATCATAATGACACATAAATTGAAATGTATATGAGCAAACAAGCTTTTCAGGGATATATCCCATGAAGTAATACCAAGTGGGCAGAGTTCATCAAAGCCTTCATCAGAGATGCTTAAGAAGTTTAAGGTAATGCTATAGACATGAGTAGACAAAGACTGTGAAATAAACACTTTTCTGTTTTCTGAGCTTTAATCATTTTATTACTACAGTTTAAGAGAAGACATGATACAGATCTAAAATAATCTCAAAAATGATTGGCATGACCAAAATTGTTGTTTCTACCAGTAGTGTCCTGCTTTCTTATAATTAAAATTATTTGGTGTGATCGCTCTTTCACTTTAAAACTGCATCAGTTCTTTGAGGTGCACCGTCATGCAGTTTTATGAGAAAATCGGCTGTAATTTGTTTTAAGCATCTTGGAGAACGTGCTGGAGTTGGCCCTCACCTGTGTCTATATAGATCCCAGACAGCCTAAATGAAGTTTTAATTGGAACAGTGGTGATTGCTTAATGTATTATTTGATTTAACAACATATAAAAAATTCTACAAATGACATAAACGTCACGTAAACAAAGACTTTTGCACAGCATTTGTATCAAAATATCCATGAATTTTAGAGTGAAATACACTGTTAGATCATAGTTAAAAACAATATTTGACTCAATTTGGTGCACCAGAGAAGGAATCGTTGTTTTCATAGTGAAGAGTGAATCAATTGAACATGGAAAGTTTATTGTTCTCCCAGTGTTTCTTCAAGGTTTAAAATAGACATGAAATGAAGAATAATATCTCTCAGCTGTGGGATCTGTTTTAAAGCTTGTCGTGATTCCTAAACCACCTGGTCTTATAAACTCTGAGATTACATGGGTTTGGTCTTCATCTCTCAGTACATTCCTGAGTCTGATTCGTGGGCTCATCTAGCCTAGGCCTAATGCATACATCATTTAGTTCCAGTAATTCATCACTTAAGAACAATCTTGTGCAGTCATGTGACTTTTTTATTGAATTAATTGACTAGAAGTCCTGCCTCAGCTGTTGTCCTTAAGCAGACACACTTCACTTTTAGTGTAGTGATCGTCGACGGTATTGAGGATCTGGTTCATAAACTGAAGATGAATAGCTCCTCTGTGCTACACAGTGTGTGAGCCGTTCAGCAAACAACAGATGCAGTAGTGCTTATACTATGTGGTTGGAATAAAGTGCACTGTCCAGCTGCAAATACACACTCGTAAAAGCACAAAAGGCCCTGAGAGTTTTGAACCCTGAACAGTCGTAATACGGGCGGGCGCTGTTATTTTCATATCTATTCTTAGTGTTTGATTTAAATGTGATGTTCTTTATATGTGGCATATGTAACAAATACCATCAAATTCCCTTTTAAATAAAACTAATAATTGGCTTTTGTTTGCATTTCAGTGGCTGCTGCTTTTCTCACACCACATGGTAAGAAATTAACCAGCCTACATCATCAGTATTAGCTTCTATCACAAAATTCATCCTAGTGCTACAGTGGAAATGAGAGATTAAAGAATTAGCATTTTTTGTGTTCTAGTGTGGGCCCAAGTCAACACGCAGAGCATTGTGGTGGAGGCGAGGAACATGACAGTTTCTGAGGGGTCAACAGTCGTTCTGCCATGTCATAACCAGAAAATCGTGTGGCGGCAGGACCATCTTCGGGACCGGCAACGCGTGGTGCACTGGGACCTGAACCGCAACCGTCCTGATTACAGAGTTGAGCGTGTTCTAGACATGTTCTCAGGAGGGACAGAGCGTGTCTATAACGCCTACAACAAGGGCCGAGTCACTGTCTCAAAAGAAGCATTTAATGACGGCAACTTCTCTCTCACCATCAATAGTACGATCCTCCTGAATCTGTACAGTGGTTGACATGTTACAGTTTTTTTGTCCACACTAAATTTGTTGTGATTTTGTTCATTGTGCAGATGTTGATATGAACGATAAAGGCACCTATACTTGCAACCTGCATCACCATTACTGCAAGATCGACAAATCCATTCAAATCCAGTTAAATGTCACTAAGTCACGTAAGTTCTGTTCTATTTATAGTATTATTTATGTTGTACTTTTATATTCGTAGTTGTCAAATGTTAAATATTGAAGTCTAGCTCATTTCTGTGTTATAAATCTATAAGCCATCACATTTACATGCCTGGGCAGATTTCCAACCAAATGTTTTGTATGTTTCAAATTAAAAAGTCTCTTGAAAACTGGTGAAAATATCATATGTTGTCTTAATCTCCTGTCTTACAGCGCGTAAGGAGAGGCGCTTTTTTGATGGGGAGAAGTCTGTGTTTGTAGTGTTGGAGGGCAGCAGCGTGGTCTTGCCCTGCATAAACCGACACCCTCTTTGGAGGGGAGGGCTCCAAGAGGACCGGCAGCAGGTTGTGCACTGGGACTTTCAGGGTCCGGGTGTGAGGCGTGACCAGGCAGATCGGCTTCTTGATCTGTACGCCTCTGGAGAGAAGCGGGAGTACAGGCCACTGTACCTCAGCAAGATGCACATCTCAAGTGATGCCTTCAGCATGGGTGACTTCTCCCTCACAATTAATGACATCCAACCATCTGATAAAGGTCTATACTCCTGCCACCTGCACCACCACTACTGCGGCCTGCACGAGAGACGCATCTTCCGTGTGATCGTGGGGCCTCCTGTGCTGCCTGTAGCTGCCCCTACCGAGGCTCTGACCACTCAACCTGCTCATACTGAAACCACACAAACCCCACAAGTCATGGATAATGACCGTGGTAATTTATCATTTATTGTTTCAGTCAGCACCTTTTTATTCGTTAAGTGTGTGTTTTTGGCATTACCAAAATAATACAGTAAATGTAAGAAAAATGTATTTAAAGTAAACAACAACATGACACAAAGTCGTGATATTTTGCAATGAAATTATGATACAGTATTTAATTTTAACCAAATAAGTGCTAGCTTTATGGAGAGGGATGCCACACTTCCTTCACTGCACCTGACAGACACAGTAGCCACACCTCATTTTTGGGACTGATGGGTACAGAGGCCACGCCTAATTTTTGGGACTGATAGGCACAGAGGGCACACCTTATTTTTCAGACTGACAGGTAGAGAGGCCATGCACAGTTAGACTCTATGGCCCAAAGTATGTGAACACCTTACCATTACTCCCATATGTGAGCCTTCTTCAAAATGTTGCCAGAAAATATAGCACAATTGTATAGAATGCCTTTGTATGCTGTAGCATTACAATTTCCCTTCCCTGGAGCTAAGAGGCCCAAACCTGTTCCAGCATGACCATGCCCCTGTGTATGGTGTGACAAGGTTGGAGTGGAAGAACTCGAGTGGCCTGCACAGAGCCCTGACCTCAACCCCACTGTACACCTTTGGGATGAGTTGGAGCGCTGACTGCACCCCAGGCTCCTCACCTGCCATCTGTGCCTGAACTCACTCATGCTCTTGTAGTTGAATGAGCACAAATCACCACAGCCACGCTACAAAATTTAGTGGAAAGCCTTCCCAGAATAGTGGCGCTTACTATAACAGCAAAGTGTGTGCAAAATCTGGAATGGGATGCTCATATAGCGCATATGAGTGTGATTGGTTTCCACATACTGTTGGCCATATAGTGTCAACTAGGAGGAAGAAATAGAGTAAGAAACACCCAGGGACAACATTTTGAAATAATAGTACACTGCTAATGAAAATGTGAGCATGTGGTATTGCCACCTAATTTCCCTGTGGAATACACTGTTTGGAATTTGTGTTGCTGCATCGTGATTATCGAGACTGGGGCATTGATTTGAAGCTGTATTCTTTACACTTAATGAACAAAAGCTTAACGTCACCTCTTTGCAAGAATCCAAAGGAAAAATAAAAAATAGGCTGCATGCAAATATTGTGCATGCTCCTTGTCTCATTACAGAGCTTCAAAGTGCTTGTGGCCATTTCCTCCACTAATGATTTCCTGTGTTTTATTTCTCAGTCCTGTCTGGCTTTAGTGATTGACAGACTGTGATATGAGAACTGGAATGCCTTTTTACCGACATGAAAGGGTTTTTTTTGTCCTCTCTATTATTTCCTTCTTCTTTTTCTTTTTTTTTTAAAAATCTACTACTAAAAAATGATTTGTCTAAAATAAGACAATTTTTTTTGTTTGTTTTTGTCTTTTTATTGAATATTGAATATAAAAGCTCACGTAAGATAAAGGTTTGCTGAAGACAAATGTTTCCTCGCTTAAGGAATGTCTGAACTCATTCTGCAGAGCGGAGCAATAAACTTTTACTTTCTGAGTGAGTAATGCGAGTTTAGCCTTGTGGTCTATGACAGTATCACACAGTCTTGCTGTGGCGAATGTGTATCTCGGTGTGGAAAGGGAAGTGTGCTACATCTGTACAACATCTGGTTAGCAGTGCCATCAAAGAAAGCGGGTTGTTTCTGTGAGATTCCCATCTCGTCTTGTCTGTGAAGCATTTTTTTCTGCATTCCTTTCTAAGTAAAGAAAGCTGAATATCGTCTGGAGGTTTTGGTGCTGCTTAGTCTTGGTTTGCTGTTTTTTGGGGAACATACCTTCAAATATGAATAAGCTCCTTCTAAATAGAAGAAAGCCCCTAAAATTCAGATAACACACATGGTTATGGTAATATTGTGGTTCATGAGTAAAGAATTATACATAATCATGGTGATGAATGCTTCCAAAAGCTGACTTTATCGTTACTCACCATTAAACTCACTCTTAGTATTTACAAGAGACTTGCTGACATGGCACTAAACACTTTTAAGAGCATGGAGTTGCAGAGGCAGGAAGAAGTCACTGTTTTGCAAAACAACTCAGCCTCAAGTCTTAACACTCAAGTCCTATAAAGACAGACAAGATGTAAGTGAAGTCTTAAACTCATAAACAAGTCAGAATGTATTCCATACCAAGTTTAACACTTAACACCACCAAAGTAATAGTATTATATGACATTTATATAAACAACATATATATATATATATATATATATATATATATATATATATATATATATATATATATATATAAAATAATATATATATAATATATATTATATATTAGAAATACATAACTTTGTGGATAGTACATTTAATGTTGTCGAACGTCTATGAGACGAGTTATCACTTACATTATTGCAGCTATCATCAGTTGTTCCCTCACTAGCCTCTCTTTTTTCCTCTATCTTGATGTTAATCAGACAAAAAAAAGCCCCATCATGTCACGTTACTGCAAAACCAGAAAGCGCAAACTCCTGTACTGTGAATACTCATACTTTTCCCATGGGGGAAAACTTACTGATTGTTACAAATCACTGACACTGAGAACTTACAGTCTCCTTACAGAGAACTTCACCATATCAATGATTATAAATTTTTCTTTGTTAAGAACATTACGTTTTCTTAATCCGTTTATTATTAGGTTTAGATTATATGGATCATCTGCCATACAAGTCCCTGTGAATGAGCTGTTGCTATAGAAAAGATTATGTAGTACAATGAGTCCATTAATATAGGCTTATCATTTATGTTATAGCCAGAACTACTGTCAGAGTCGTGTTGTTATAGAAAATTAATCCACACTTTCTGATACGCGAATTTGACAGCGCTGTGGTATAAAACAGTTTATTATCACTGCTACGTTACTTGTTTGTCATTGAAACTTTTAGCACATTTTATTTAAACAGTAGAACTCTCTCTCTTCTTCCCAAATGGGTGGTGTTTTTGAGTCATATGACCAAGTTCCATCAGATGATTTATGTCAAACTTAAGTTCAGTTGCAAATCTTTTTTTAATTATTATTATTTGTTGAGTCAAGTCTGATCAAATCCTGACTCAAACTCAGTCAAAATCAGGTCATGTCACTTGATCCCTCATTTTTGTGGAGGTTTTTTTTTTGTGTGTGAGTTTCAAATTTTTTCAAGTTTATTTGCATGAAATAGTACAAATGGCATAGTGATCAGTGACATAATATCTGTCTTTTCGCTTATTGTGAATGGCAAGAAGTAAATGGAGAGCAGGCCTACAGACTGGCTGACCACAAACAACACATCCCTCCTCCTTCTCCTCTTTCCTCCTGTCTCCCCCTCTCTGCCGGTCTGTATGTTTTCTTCTTCATTGCAGCTGCATGAGATCAGGTCTGGAACTCATTTTGCCTGAGAATCATTTTAACAAGAAACCCAGCTCCTCCCTGCTCTTTGCTTGCTGGCACGCGTGTGAAGGGGAAAAACAAACCGCTTGCACACTGTAGCTGTTAAAGAGACAGGATAATTCAGCTTCGATCTGTAGAATGTACCTGAACCACAACAATCTTCTATGACTTCTAGGTTTCCAGAGCTCATCTGACCTAAAAAAAAAAAAAACAATGATAGTAATTATAGTTACTGTACTACATGATTTATTCCTCTCTGGTGCAGATATAAACAAGGTGGAAGCCTCACATGTGTTTAACGTCATCCTGCCTGAGAGCCAGTCTCACCTCATACACCAGGCTGGTTACATCCTGGCTTTCTTCCTGCTGCTACTGCTCATGCTCATAGGAATCATCATGACCACAAGACACTGCAAAAAGAAAGGTAGTGTCATTATTTATTCTTTGGTTGACCAACTATATTGCTCATTTATAAGCCCACATTAAACAAATGGGTCAAGTCTTCAAGGCTGAGTCTAAAAAGCAACTACTACTACTGTTTTTCAGGGCTGGAGTACGACATTCGGAGGGCTGACCGGTGAGGAGCTAAAATCTGAACTATTTTACTCCATTATTATAGGATTATAGTTGGGATTTCTTTATGTGAGGAATAAAATATCATGGGGTGTGCTATTATAGGAAAAAAAACAACAACAGCTTGGTGTGATGTGGCCCAACATAACCGAAGTTGATTATTTTCCAATAACAGCATGTCCTGATTCGTTTTTTTCCACTTATACCACAGCCATTTGCCAACACTAGAGTGTTTCTATATGTTTACAGTGGAACATCCACAAAACAAGTTAATTCCTGCTCTCACTTTTGTTATAAAAGCCATAAACCTCTTCCCTTCCCTCCTGAAGACACGCCAGCATCAGAAAACGTACAGTTACAGCTTTACCTTTGACTGTTACAAAGCCGTGACACTGGAGACTCCTTCCAGAAATGCTAAATAAACATCTCCTTATAGAAAATGTGCCACCAAACACCATATCAATAATTACATACTTTATGAATCTCATACAAGTCCGTGTGTAAGTTGGTACTATAGAAACTATAATCTATTAGAACAAGGAGATCAATATATACCTTGTAGCTGCCGCTACTATCAGAGCCATGTTTTTTTTTTCTTCAGAAAATTAATCAAAACATTGTCACCAAACAGAATAGAGAATTCAACAGCACTGTGGTATAAATGTATTGATGTAAACTATATGTATTGAATATATTATTTATCACAACACTGTACACAGTGTGCATTATGCATGTACTGAATAATAAGGAGCATTTTTTAAAATGTATTTGTTATAGTATATCACGTACCATGCAAATTTCCTAATGTATATGTGTTTTGAACAGGAGTCACAGGATGGAAATTGAAATGCAAGCTACTGAACTGAGACCCTTCAATCAAGAAGTCCAGCTTGGTAAAAAAAAAAAATAAATAAATAAATAAATAAAAAGAAGTGTCCTCAACATCTCAACATTTCAACAACAACAAAAAAGACTACACATCTAATTTATTTTTAGACAGTGGATATTTGTGCCACGGTGAAATTTAAAAGGCTGCATTTGACTTACCTTGGAAATGGGAACTCGAAAATTTGCGATCTCCCTGCATTTGAACTACAAAGTGGAAAAAAAAAACATGGATGCTTCCATGTTTCTCTTTTGTTAGCAATAAGCTAGCTCCCTGTGATGAGTGATGTATATTTTCCTCAAAAGAGCAATCTGGATAGTCACTGTTATAGATTTTACACCCAAATATGTCTGTATGTTAATTGATCTAAAACAAACACTTGTATATACAGCATAATTTATTTAAAGTTAATAAGTTCTACTTTGTTTACTGCTGATATTGTGCGCATCTATGTTGATTTGATATCACTTGCTGAATTTAGAGTTGAGCTATAATACTTCATACCAATCTTTGCAGTGTAGAAATAATAAATTTCCCCTTTTTAATACATATTTTTCAAAGAATCTGTATTGATATCGGGATTCTAGTATTGGTATTACATGGTATTTGATTGAAAAGAAAATCAGTGGTAACGTCAATCCATACAACATAATAGTTTTCTTAATGCTAGCTAGCTTGTTACTGCCCTTGGCTACTAATATATTACAGTAGTTTGCCTAAGGTTACCTAACTTAGTAGAGACACTAGCCATTCGCATACCAAATATAATAGTAAAGCCAGTGTTAACTACCCTGCTAGCAAGTGGTATATTCAATATAACATACCTTCATCTTAGCTAACTTGCTAGTGCTTGGTTTAAATACATGACATAATACTTAGGCTAACATTAACATGCATGTTATCCGAGTTGGCTAGATTTTGCTGGAGATGTCTAGCTAAGCTAACAACTTAGGCAAAGTTATTAAATAACATTTTTAGTTGTGTTATAGTGCAAAGAGTTCTTTTTTCATGTTGGTCTACAAATAGGTGTTCTTATTACTGTTTTTTTCAGACTACAAGAACAACATAATGAAAGAGAGGGTGGAGATGAACAACTATTGTGCCCCGAAAGAGATCGATCTCAACAGAGGTGATTATAGTTTAAGGTCAGTTGTGGATAAATAACAGTGCAATTTCTTTCTTTCTCTCACATTCTGTTTCTCTTTCTTTACTAGAAATGGAGAAATTTTCACGGAAGTAACTGATAGCAGGCTGCTGGCTGGTCCAGGGCATGCTCTACAGGATTCAGGAAAACTACAGGAGTACACAATGGAGCTTTACTGTACAGTTAACAGGAGAAGTCTAAACACCCACATGCTTGTAGTCTGTCTGTTTGTAATGTAAAGAATCGCAGTGATCTGTGCAAAAAAACGTTTTCCTTGAAGTCGACATCATTTGTGTAGTGTCATTTAAAGGTCAGTAGTCGATGTTTAATGGTATAAATATAGTGTGCTATGATTGTAATCTGTTATAACAAGTGAAAACAAATGCAATGAAAGCAATAAGGTAAATCGATACTGATGGCAGTTTCATCAACAGTTTCGCCCTGCTAACCTGAGCTCACCTGATGGAACGTTCTAGAAGAAAAGCATTGACTGCTTTTACTGAAATGAAATGTGTCTGAGCAAGTCTGATTAAGAAACACTCAGGAAGTTAACTATTTGTGGTTCCAGGGCTATATGTACTTATGTAAGTGGAATGAACTTCTCATGTCTCCTTCATATGTGTACATAAATATTTTGTGTATTTTTATGCTATTTTCCAGGCATTTGGTAGCCTGTCTTTATTTAGTTTTATTGTTTATGCGCACAGCACTATGCAATTTTGTTATCCTGCCACATGAGCTAGACACACAGAGAGAACTGTCGTTCTATTTTCTAATTAGGCCTAGAAATGTGCATTACGCGTACTTGAGGAAGCTATGTATCTTTAGACTGCATTTATTACATTTATTTTCTCTTAGTATGGCCCAGGTTTGCAATGATGATCTCATACGACGCTGATCTTTATGACTCAGTTTTGGGCTTTTGAGAAACAATACACTGACTCATAAGGTCTTAGGTGACATTACAGCTTTATTACGCAGTGCTTTTAGGAAACAGCATTGAAACTGAAATGGCTGCAAACAAGCAGAGCAGATTCTACTGGTATGATGGGCTTTGTACAAAACATGGCATTCGAATTTAATAAACTACATTTTTTGAAGGAATCCGCTTGAGTTAGTCTTTATGCCGTTAATATTGGTAATGTCACTTAATTTTCATCCACCTTATGTACAGTGCCTTGCATAAGTATTCACTCCCCTTGAACATTTCCACATTTTGTAGTGAACTGAAGTGGATTTAATTGGGATTATATGCCATGAATCTACACAAAATACCCAGAATATTGAAGTGGAGGAAAAACTATATAGTCTGCAAAATATATTTACAAATAAAAACATAAAGGATGTTACTGCATAAGTATTCACCCCCATTCACCCTGAATCCCCTAAAGTAGTTCTGGTGCAAATAGTTGCCATTAGAAGTCATACAATTAGTTGAATAGAGTTAACAGATCATTAAAAAAATGGAAAGAATGTAGCACAACCGTGACTCTGCCTAGAGGAAGCCATCAACCAAATGTCAGTGACCGGGTGAGAAGGGCATTAATCAGAGAAGCAACTTTGCTGTAAATTCATGACATGTAATCCCAAAGGACTGCATGCATTCAGTGCTATGACGCATTTCTGTTTAGAAGTAGTGTGGTTCTCATTTTCCCGCCAGCATTGTTTACATTTGTCAGTACACTGAGACAGCAATTTATCCTTCATGTTTCTCTAAATATTATTCCTACGTTTATATAAGTTGAGTTAAATACAGTATAAGATATCTATTTTCTTACCTTTGTAATTGTGCATGCATGAAGATGCATACAGTTTGAAGCTTTTCTCCAGTTTACTAGATGGAAAGAGATTGGAAGTACTCTTACAAACCTGATGAAGGACACTGACATTCATCTTCTGGAGTTCTGTGCAATGAGCCCATTAAATCCATTTCAGTTCCAGGTTGTAACACTACAAAATGTGGAAAAATTCAAGGGTGTGTATATGTATGAAAGACACCACAGACATGCAACAAGAATTGTCATATGATGGCCATTATCTACATTTTAACGTAAAATACCAGAATGAATCTATATTTTGCTTGTAATCAGGTCTCATCTGATTCATATGTGGCATATTGTCAACATGCAACAAATAATGTTACACATGGCTGAGTGTGTAGAATTTCTGAAACAGCTGTTGGTAGTATTAGATCATTTTGACAGCTTGACTAAGACACATTCTGGTTATAATGAAATATCCTGCTAGAGGCTTTTCTTAAATAAAAATATACACAGTATACTTTTACACAGTATACTTTTATACACAAATATAACAAAATACTATTTTTAAGGATTGTGTTGTAAAGTAAATTCATGATTAAACAGAGAAACCCTCAAATGACTTTTTTCTATTAAACAAAGTTGTGCTTTACCTACTTTATTAAAATAGATTAAAAAAAAAAAAAAAAAAAAAAAACTTTTAACTGTATCCATTACCACCACGTTTTATTTGGGAAGATGTCATGGAATAAGGTGATTTTACACTTAGAATGGAAAATAATCTAAAATGAATGCCCCATTAGAGAAACAGTCATGGTTAAACCATTAGGATTCTTTATGTTGTGATATTAACCCATATAGAAAACACAAAATACCATTAATAACAACTATAAAACTAATAGTAACATGATTTTGTTTTTCAGGAGGCTGGGAAATAATAAAAAAAAAACATTTTTACCTGGGGTCAAATTAGGGTCTGTGATTATTTTTTTTCCCACAGCCCACTATTATGAGAGTGATTATTATTTATTATTTAGTTATCAGCCTGTTTGACTGGTCACTCATTAAAAAAAACCACAATAATATGTGGATACCTGGCTGCAATAAGTTTGAAAACACCAGAATTAGACAGTAAAAATTAAGATCCGTTAAATAACAACAAAAACAAACAAACAAAAAATACTCTGACTAGATTTACTGGAATAATTCTTTCTCTATTCACAGAGCAGTAGTATTAGATATTCTCTGATTCAGGATGCTGTGATGGCATTTTAGGTCATTTCCTAAAAACATTAGTCCGAATGTGTGCAGAGTGTGATGTGCGTCTGCTGCTCCCTGCTGTTCAAACAGTTACAGACATTAAACCCCTCCTGTTTCACACGGGTCCTGCTTTTTCTATGTGGCAGCAACACAGTGCTAAAATCATGCAGATGCAGGTCAACAGCTTCAGTTAATGCTCACACCAAACATCAGAATGGGGTCAGAATGTGATCTCTGTGACTTTGACTGTGGCCTGGTTGTTGGTGCCAAAAAGGCTGCTTTGGGTCAGGTGTCCACATACTTTTGGTCTCATAGTGTATTTTGTCTATTTATTAAAGCAGTAGACCTTTTTATTAATAAGCTTTCCATGGATTAACAGAACACACTATGTCCAAGTTTTGGTTATTGAGGGTTAGACTGGACCCATTCAATTCAAGTTACCTGTCAAATAGACTAATAACTACACTCTCACGAAAAAAAATTATTTATTTGTTTGTTTGTTTACCTTTAATATGTATTATTCACCTGGAAATGTGGATCTAGTGTAACTTTACATAAAGATTTATGATACATAAGTGATGGGCATGGTGGCTTAGTGGTTAGCATGGTTGCCTGCAGGGTTGGGGGTTCGAATCCCACCTCCACCCTGTGTGTACAGAGCCTGCATGTTCTCCCTGTTCTCCCCGTGCTTCCGGGTTTCCTTTGGGTACTCCGGTTTCCTCCCCCAGTACAAAACCTTATAGGCTGATTGGCATTTCCAAATTGCCCGTAGTGTGTGAATGGGTGTGTGATTGTGCCCTGCGATGGTATGGCACCCTGTCCAGGGTATCCCCTGCCTTGTGCCCCAAATTCCAGGCTCCCCACGACCCTGTGTAGGATAAGCGGTACAGAAAATGGATGGATGGATGGATGGATAATTACCTCTTAGGCTAAAGTGTACATTACTACATGGCCATTTTTAAAAGATACATATTAAAGGTACCAAAGGTGTACGCTTAAGGATAGCACCCAAGGCAACTGGGTAGTACCCCCTGTTCTGAGAGTGTATAGTGTATATTTCCACCACTGTGACTCTAAACTACATTACAATCAGACACTTTTCATGCAAATGTCACAGAGTTTAGAAGCACATACTTTCCAAAAATCAAAAATAATCATAATCCCTTAATTCACTGTGAAATGTGCGGAAAGTGTGTGGTTATGGGGATTTTTCCCAGTTCTTGCACTCTTCCAGAGTTCAGACAGGGAAAAAAAAAAGACCTTTCAGGATTGCTGTTGTGGAAAATCCCCTGACTGTGGTTTTAATTCTCCAGACAAAAGCAGCTGTAATGCGTTAACTCCACCACTAGAGGGCAGCACGTCCCTTCTGTTGATTTCTACGTCGCCTAACGCTGGAATGAGGCTGCGTCCAAAACCGCATACTACCCTACTAAATAGTAAGTCAAAAAAAAAAAAAAAAAAAAACGCCACCTATGGTAGCTATGGTAACCCCTGGTGGCGTTGCGTTTTGACGTAGTATTTAGTAGGGTAGTGTGCGGATTGGGACGCGGCCGCGGTGTTGAAGCAGCGGCCCTTCCTGTTTGACCGCGCTGCCGTATCGCGAGTCACACTGACGCCGTAGCGCCGGACGCGCAGCGCTGGAGTATGTCTGCGGCCGTCCAGCGCCACAGAGGCGAGCTTATTTGCTTTCCGACGTGATACCGAGCCCGAACCCGAGCCATGTCGCCATTCTAGCGCCGACTTGTTCTGCTGTTGTCGCTGTCGCTGTCGTTATTGTTGTTGTTGTTTCTTTAAATGAATTATTAGTCGTCGTCGTCTAGCCGGAACGCCTTTCTGTTTCGCCTGTCAATGATTAGTGTCGCAGGCGCGCGCGCTCATGGCGGAGACGAAAATCATCTATCACATCGATGAGGAGGAAACTCCTTATTTAGTCAAACTCGCCGTTTCTCCCGACAGAGTCACGCTCGCGGACTTCAAAAATGTGCTCAGCAATCGACCCGTCAATAGCTACAAATTCTTCTTCAAGTCCATGGACCAGGATTTCGGGTGAGTGTGTATATGTGTGTGTGTGTGTGTGTGTGTGCATTTGTTCAGCTCGTGTGTGTAGTTCTTGCACAACAAAACGATCACACCCAGATCGCCATACGCCTTCAAAATTCCTGCAAACATGCACTCTGGCACTTTAAAAAGCCTAGGCGACAGATGTTGACAGCTGTTTTGAAACCTGTAAAAGCCTATATTAAAGCTTTGTTGGGTTCAGTGGCCACATGGATCACAACACACACACACACAGGGCTCATTTTGGCATTCCAGTCACACTACAAGTTGCCACAAATATGGTGGCTGTGTCCTATTTCTAATTAAACCCTCTTTCTTTTGTGCTTCCTGAACATTGATTAGCTCTAGCACTCTTACCTTACCTTAAATCTGGCTCATTGTTACCCCTAACCTTTGTGGTTCATATATTTTCATAACAATGTCAGGGTAATATGGTAGATACTGATAACGTCACGTGATCTTTCTTCACCTCAGGTGGCTGTATCCAAACCCTTAGTCTGTATTTCACACCTATTCCCCTGTTTTTTTGCCCTCTATGTTATATTTTACCAAGTCCCAAAGGTGTAACATGATCCAACCTGCTTTATTACAATATTACACACTAAACTACAGTTTATCCAGTGTAACACATGCACACCCACACACTATTCTAACCTTAACCCAGGCTTTAATTAGCTCACCTTCATGAAAATGTCACATAGATGAAATATAATCCAAGCTGACCTGAAGTGGCTTTGTTCCAAACCACCCTATTAATGTAGCACCCTCGCAGCTAGCAGTAGGGAGCCTGTTAAGAGGGAATCGTGTCAGCTGCCGTATACCGCACCATCCTAACACTCTGTTAGACAAATTAGACAAATTAGACAAATTAGACTGGTGTTAAATTCAGTTCGTTCTGCCATGAAAGGAAAAAAAAAACACACAAGTGTTAAATGAACACCTACAGCAGAGGAGCCAAAAATAATCTTTATATTTTTATGATGCATAACATGTGTTATGGATTTTCGGTTTGCTTATAATAGTAGCACCACAATTTGAAAAATAATGGTTTAATAATCTTATTTTATTTAAATGTAAGGATAAATGAAACAATCTGTACAAAAATATGTTTTACGACCCAATCCACTCCTTCTTTCTTACTGTAATTATTAATCCATTACTCATTTTTATATATCGATATTATATTGTCATATCGCCCAGCTCTGAGCTTCAGTCTTGAATGAATCTATAGAGTTGAATTAATATCTTCAGTGCTGAGTGAATACATGTTAAATTGAGTTTAGACAGAGAGTACTGATTGAAATCGTACAGTTTATTCAACACTTGGGTCTTTCCTTTTTGTTTTATAGCAGTGTATATAATTCTGATAATTCACATTCAGGATACATTTCTAATGGATTCACATTCACAATAATTCACATTCAGGATATATCATCATGATGGATTTGTTGTATTGATGTTAAAGAGGCTATTTTTAACATTGAGCTTTGTATAGGCAAAAAAAAAAAAAATCCAGCTGCATCTATAAACGTAACCTTCAACGAGATGCACGTTGCACATGCAAATTTCACGTCGAAGAGCTGATCGACCGTCTCGCCTCACACGCCATCTACTAGTGATGAGTCATTCACGAGCGAGTCGACTCCTTGAGCCGGTTCTCTCAGGTGTTAGCTAAAAGCTGATTCATATATATTTACACTTATATATCCTATATATATATATATGTATATATATATATATATATATATAATTACATACATTTTTAATGGAGAAAACGCCATCACTTTTGCAGTGTAATTCACTCGAAATGCTTCCATGTAAAGCTTGTTTCATTGGCTGAGCTGAGCGTTAGTGTAGATGATGTGATGGTGTTTGACTCTCTGCTGTGTGTTTGAAGCAGGAAGGATCCGCTGCACTGCTGCTTGTTGAGGCTGTGGGCTACTGTATGTAATCAAGTGTATTAGGGAAGATGATCAGTTATGAGAAAAAATGGAAATAAATCTTCTTAATGAAACACAGACACAGGAGGCAGAATAAGAGTAATGATTACTGTTTTGCTTCCTGTTTTGTCAGTGCACTTACTTATGTAGTGCAAATGCAATACGACTTGATATTATTTTGTTAATTAGAAGGTAGATTATGATTTCACGAAACAATGTAAGCCATAGTTGTGCAAAGACGAAGAATCACTGTTCATAATACAGCATTAAGAAAAAAAAAATGTTTGGAACTGAAAGAATCAGCACTTATTGAGCCAAATAATTTGACTCACTGAAAAGAGCCGGTCTCAATCGTTCACATTTCAAATGTTTTAGAATCTGCAGCCAGTAGAAAAGCAATAGATGCCTTTTTTCCAGCCTTTTTGTTTCAGGAATATAATTCTACATGGCTCAGAGCATCGTATGTTACTTAGCGGTTGTGATTTTATGTATTGTAGAGGTTATAATGGAATGGTGGATAAGAAACGTGGTTCAGAAAGGGGTTTAGGGGTTAAATTCGGGCAGGAGCTATGGTCTGGCATGTTTGTTTTATATAAATGGCAGCTCCAATACTATAATTTGACATGTGAGTAGGTGGACTGGCTATTCTAAAATTGGCCCTAGGTGTGAATGAGTGTGTGAATGTGTGTGCATGGCGCCCTGCTATCCAGGGTGTGTTCTCACCTCGTGCCCAGTATTCCCAAAATCCAGTACAAAGCGGTTACTGAAGATGACCGATTTAACGTATAATCTGTACATATCCCACAGACGCCACTCCTCACCCCCAGAATTAAAACTGTCAAAGTGAGAGTACTTTCCTGATAAACAGTACTTTCCTGATTAAGGTCCTGGCCTACTGATTGGACGACTGTGAGTTCAACTCAGACCACTTCCCTTAACCCTCTCTGCTCCAGGGGCACTGTATCATGACTCAGCCCATCGTACTATCATCCTAGGATATGCTGTGAAAATAATTTTATTGTACTGTACACACTTATAAACAGTATGTGACAGTTGAGAGGTCCAGCAGCAGCTCTCAGGCAGTCCTGGGATTTGAACTGACAACCTTGTGATCAAAAGCACTGAGCTTCACTTGTAGTAATGCCATTCATTTGTAGCCTCATAGCTGCTTGGAGAGTTTGAGTTATGCCCTCATTGGGTTTTAGGACACACTGTTTGAGTCTTTAATGAAATAGAAACATCCTTGTGTAGAAGAGGTAAAGCAGCCTTGGATGAATAGGTAAATCTAAACACACAAAACCCAGCTCACTAATATAAATTCTTCATTTTCAGGGATTTTGTGAAAGTATTTCTACTAGGAATGTTCTGCATTTATTAGAGGAGCTCTTAAACAGGAGTGTTTCCAGTCAGCGTAGGTCTGTTCAACCTGTACAGGAAATAGTCTTCATAGCATCAAGCCTCGTGTATCATCCCTCAAGTTTCCATTGTAGCTCCTTCTGTTTTTCATAGACCTGTCTCGCGCTTCTTTCTGGTTCAGTAGGTGGAAGCCTGGTCTTGTATCAGTGTCAGCTTCTTTAATAGCTCTGGACTTGGATCAGATTTTGCCTAACAAAATACAAATGATTAAAAGAGAGTAAAAAGTAAACATGAGCTGCTGTACTACTGTTTACTTGCATGTATTAAACTTTCACTCTTGTAGGTGTGGACATGGAGACCGTGTTAAATTTATGCTGTGCTTCATGAGAGAAAACGCACGTGGCAACACAATCAGTAGCAGGTTTCTCACGTTATATTTAGCCCTGATTACATCATGGCAATAAATAATTCTGAATAATAAAAAATGTTAGCATGGATGTAAGGCATTGAGGAAACTGTACTTCATCAAAAATGCTGCTAATGCATTAATGCTTGCATAAATTCCCCTAAAATATATTAAAATATCATTATTACACATGTATTAATGTCATATTAAACGTTTATTAGATAACAGACTGTTATTATATTGCAGCACTGCTGAATTATCGAATCTAACTGGTCAGAAGGTGTTGATTAATTTTCTATAACAGCATCTCTGACAGTAATGCAGGCTGCAAGACAAAGCACACGTTTATGTGAATGTACTCATTATAATACATTATCGTTTCTATAGTAACACATTACACAGGGGCTTGTATGGTGAATGCTCCACATACACTGATTAAAAAAGGAGTGTAATTGTTGATAGGGCAAAATTTATTTAACTTTACTTCGCACTTCTGGAAGGAGTCTCTAGTGTCAGCGCTTTAACAGTCAGACGTAAAGCTGTAACTTTAATTTTTCCAACACTAGACGTGGGCTTTGTGGTTTTCCGGTTTCTCCGTAACATGTCAAACTGCATTTTTTTTATTAATTTCAAGAGAGAAAAAGAGAAGCTGGCGAGGAAACAGCTTTATAGGTACTGTAATGTAAGTGATAACAGGAACGTACTTGTTTCGCAGATGTTCCACAACATTAAAAGTAACTATAAACAGATGAAAATGTGATGTGTTATGCTTTAACAAATAAAAATTGTTAGTGTCGTCAGATGGCTGTGGTATAAGAGGAATAATTTGCTTATCATACTGAACAAGGTTTTGATTTTGCTTTCTCTTGATCAATGTTGTTAATGCAAATCTCAGTATTTATAAATATCCCTTCTTCCATATCATGGAAATGAGGAGGTCTATGTGCACAGTGAGGATGTGGCAATGAAACGAAGTGGCAGCAGTAATGGAGTGTGTGTGTGTTTATGTGGTAGGAAATGCATTTAAGTGTCAGACGTGATTTTGTGTTTTGAGACCTCTTCATTCCTGCCCATGTTTTGTGGTTTTCATTTCACGCCTGTGATCTTAGACTTTCATCAGGGCCTTTTAAACATCAGAGGCATGACACGCGCACACACGTCACACACTCGCATCCCAGCATGACCTTGCAAGCGGAACCGGCTTTTCCTGGTTACACAGTGCAGTTGACTCGCAGCGTTTATTACACTGTCCTTCTCAGTCCTGGCTGCACGTTGGGACCCGGAGAGCACAAGGCTGATTGCATGAACAAACACTGTGTTTGTCCTTCAAAGTCCAACTCTCAGGGTTCACTCAGGTGGTAGACGTTTAGTTTTGCTGAACTGCTTCTTTGGATATTTGTAAAATGGACGCACAGGCAAACAGTGGATAAACCGAAATAGCTAATTTTAATGAGGTAGCCATCTTAGAACAATTACTATATAAAGTTTCATTTCCATTATGACTTACAGTTTACTGACATAACAAATACAACATTTTGTCTCCGAGAGAGCTGCATGGTTTTACAGTATATTCTCTAATCCAAGTTGATTATTGTCTATATATTTTGTACTGATGTCTTTATGTTTCTTTAATAAGATTATATTCGTATTCACTAATAGTTAAAAGGTATATTTTCCTGTTTACTAAACTCAGTAGGCACACAGTGTGCTGTACTTTCATTATCATTAATGGTGAAAAGAGATGACAACAGTGTACACTGTGTTAGGAGCATACATATGAAAATAAATAAAATTTGTTGTCTCCAAAAGTTTAATTAAGTAACAGATAAAATTGTAGTTATGTAATGTGATTTAGTCGGTGGAGTTCATTCAGTGTAGTACCTGTGGGATGCACACATTATCTCCTTTAGCAAATACACTGACACAGATTTGTCAGACTGTAACTGGCTGGATTTTGTTGTCCTGTATAAATAAACACATTGCTATATTTCAGCTCTCTTACAAATCTGTAATTATTCATTGACCTGTGTTAATACTGTGCTAAATCTGCAGCTTGGGAGAGCAAGAGATTTAATTTCCACACAGTGTCAGGCACATTGTTAATGTCTGCTTAAAAATATATTATTTATTTATTAAAATAATTTTTATGTATATAGCCTTTTGTGAGTCAAACAGGCAGAGGTCAAAACCAGAAAGTAAATGGAACTAGGACATGAGAAACAAAGGCTTGGACGTAATTAAACAAAGTACAATAATATTTGGCAATGTTTCACAGACAAAAAATTAATCAAAATTGAATACAAAACAGGTGCACACAAGCAGGTAACATGCCAATGACAAGACGGGGGTGGAGACAGGATCAAAATAGAAAGAAACACCACCATGAGCACATTGCCTTTGTCGCCATGGGAACAGAGATGCAAAGAAGCAATCCATAACAAATGTGTGAGGGATCATCAAGATTAGCAGTAGGTCTGTATCGGTTTTCGAGATCATACTTCTCACAATTATTAAATAATAGGGGTGTAACGAAACACTCTGGTCCTGATTCAGTTAGATACACGATACTGGTTTCACGATTCATTTCAAATTGATTCTCAGAATATTTTGAACAAAATTTTAATGCAGAAAAATGATAACTGAAAAGACTCCTTTTTAAATTTCCGAATTATAAACAATGTAAAACAATGTGCATTTTTGTCTGTATAAAACTAAATAAATTCAAAAATATCTATGAACAGAGGTTTAATATTATAAACAAATGTACCAGAGATTCACTATATCTTAAAAATAAATAAACAAATTTATAAATTCTCCCTAAAATTTAATTGAATAAACAAAGAATAAATTAACTGGAAATAGAGCTCCAAAGTTAGCTAAAATGCCCGCCAGCAGTGGCCTCTTTCTCGGGCACTGTAGGTTGCTGTACTGGTGTCATTTGAATGGCTGGTGTCACATTACACCCCTATTAAATAGTCATCTAATCATCTGAAAAATGATTTGAGCTATGTGATTTAAGGTTAAATTTCACATTCTCTTACTATATTTAAATCTTCTCTTAAAACTTATTTTTTAGGATTGCTTTTATTTGATTACTTTGTTTTGTTTTGTTATTAAATTATTGTTATTACTATTATTGTCTTTGTTATATATGTTTATATACTCTTATGTAAAGTGCCTTGAGAGGCCTTTTTGAAGGCGCTACATAAAATAAAGTTATTTATTTATTATTATTATTATTATTGTTGTTATTATTATTTTTTTTATTATTATTTTTTGTATAAATAAACATTATATAGCTGGTCATGCGGAGTTCATCAACATGAGGTTCATTGATAAAATCAAACCTGCACCTTCATATTGTAATCATTTGTCCTAGTCAACGGTTTTAATCTGTAAGCTATTTATAACTAGGTTTTGTTCTGTAACACATGTAACACAGTAATATTTAGTGGAGTTGTAACAACTGTCACAAAAATATGTTGTAGGTAACGATGGCCTGCTTTCGTCATAGTAACACTTATTTATATAGCCTTTGCTGTAGTAGGTGTGTATTCCCTTTGCAATTTATTTTCACAAGCACCCAGAAATTTAATTTATTTATGTTTAGTGTCGATACATGCCTTTTCTTCATAAAATATATGCACATTATATCCCATAGTTGCAGTTAATCATCATCCAAAATTGTGACATCTCATGTGATATTGTGACATGACATGATATTCTCAGGAGGCTGCTTCAGGAGATCAGCGAGATATGCCAGAGCTAATCATTTTAGAGCTTCAAACATCATATGCAAGACTTAATACAGTTAATACAGATACAATACAGTTAATACAGAACTAATAGGCATCTAATGAAAATTTGAGTAATTAGGCACTGATTTTTCTGGTAAGGACAAGGTTACAGTGTGGAGTGGAGTAGCAAGTGACCGTTAAGGACAGAGGAGGAAGTGTTGTTTCGTGCTCTCAGCTCATAGACAGATTGAGTCAGTAAGACGTGAGTCGAGCTTCAGTCCTGCACAGTGTGAAGATGAGGCAGAAGGCTGCTCTCCAGAGACTCCCATCAGCGTGGTATTCATCTGGCCTGGTGTGTCGTGTGTTTGTTTTGATTGCTGACAGCATCCCACGTGGGTTGTGCAGCATCTGGGTTAGTTCAGCTCCATATCACAGGAAATCCCTGAAACAGATAAGTAAGAACATCACCAGGGCAGGCGTGTCATTGTGAAGCAGCAACGCCTCTGCTTAACACCTCAGTGTGGCTCGCTCTCTCAAGTTACATGTGATTATTTGAGAAAATACATGTGGGATATTTGTCAATTTAGTTGATTCTATGGGTATACGTAACAGTGAACTGTAAAAATAAAATTAAAATAGTTATTTTATGTACCACACGTGTCAAACACACGGCCCAGTGGCTAAATCCGGCTTAAAACGACAGCCTTTTCCACTTTTTAAAATATCTGAAGAGTAGTTACCGTAAACTGCTGTATATACGTGCACTCCGGTTTCTACCTATACGGCCTGGGCAGAATTTGAGTTAGTCACCCCTGTTCTGTGACTCTTTAAAAATTCTACTAGATTACTTTGTAAAAAAATTATGTATAAATTTGTATAATTCTGATAAAATACTGAAGACAAAGTGTGATCATCTTAACAAGTCTGATTTACTAAATATTTTAGGAGGATATCTGAGTTCTGTCATTGATGCTGAGTGTACTGAAATTTCAAATAAGATTATTTACTTCAGGATTTTTCTTGTTTTAAAATGAGATGAGAATATTAATAATTCATTAATATTTTTGTAAAAAATAATTGATATTTTTATGCATGTTACTGAGGAAAATGTTGATTCTCAGGCAGCAGCAACTTGCCTCCCGAGTCCTAATTGGTCGGAGTGATTTCGGAATATTTTAAGCTTATTATTATGAAACCATGTTTGAAATATTTATTTATTTGTTTGTTTTAATTACCATATGAAGAGTTTTGCATTCACAGGGAAATGATAATTTAGGTAAAGAGAAACTAAAGAGTATTAAACATTAATAAGCACCAAACTGACCTTGTCACCTTAGCTCCTGCTTAAAGCCTGACGTAAAATAAAAAAAAAAAAAAACACACATATAGTCCGAGTTTTCCTGTGAAAAGGGTGCCAGGTCAGATTTGCCACAGACTACTTGACCCTTTGAGCTGCTGCTGTGGGAAACTTTGTATGTTTTAAACTGCCTTGTTAAATCAATATCCCTTTTAAATGTTACAGTTCATTTTGCAATCGTAGTCAGGCTCTTAGATTTTAAGACATATTTTAAGTCTTTTTTTTTGGGCTGCTTAAAGTAGGCATGATCAGCAGTGTCCTACTGAACAAATAAACAGAACAGGTGGTGAAATAGGCACATTTTAAGAGATAGATGATAAAGCGAAAGAGATGGCATATTTGAGTTTTTTCTCATACATGTTCATTCTGCTGCTTTGACTACCATAAACAAACCCTATATGCTCTGTCAAGCAAACATGCAAACAGACACTGAAATCAAACTGTCACTCCGTGCAGCGATGCAAGAATCCATGTGATATTTTGACCAATCACAGGCAGCGGGAGGTCTTAGCACAAAAGACTCAGTAGTTAGGAGTTCAGTTTGGAAGCTTGCACGAATTATTATATGTAACCAAATATTAATATTATCACGAATTATTATAATTATTCCCCCTCTCTGTGTGGCACGCTCATCTTTTGTTTTGATCCACTTCTGTGTGCTTATTTTTTTTTTAAACCTACATGTGGGTTTGGCAGTGATTTGAGTCTTGTCCCCACCCCTGTCTTGTCATTCGTTTATCTTCCTATTGTGTGTTGATGTGCCCACCTGTTTCCTGTTTAGTTACTGATTAGTGTGTCTCATTATACCCTCCTGTGCCTCGCCATTGTTATGTACGTTTCTGAGCCATGCTCACTTGTCTTTTCTTGGTGCTTTGTTTTTATAATTCTAGTTAGACGTCCTGGTTTTGATTTGCGCTTGTTTTTCCTTTATGGTTATGGATTAACCTGTGTTATGTTGTCTGCGTGTTCTCTGACCCCTGCCTGGAATACGGACAGTGATTCATGGATTCACCCGAATAAACTACACACTGATTTTACGCACCTGTGTCCTGCCACCAATACTCACCAGTTTTTTACTTGCATGTGGATCTTGAAAGGTGCGAGTCCGAAGGTTGCGGGCAGGGTTGCCAGGTTTAAGCAAAATCCTCCCACCAACTACAATTCATAACCCACATAAAATACTTGAGTCTAGCCCAAAAAGTTTGGCCAATGGACAAGGAAGGCATTTTTCTTGTTTTTCTCAGTCTCAGTGAACAGTGGTGTGCACGCATTTCTGATTTATTTATAGAGCTGCTGATATATTTATAGCACATTCAGACTGCATGCTGTGCGCAGGGCCGCATAACTCTGCAGGGGGCTCAAAAAAAAAGTTATGCAATTTTAAAATATTTACTTGTATGTGCATTGCTCGTGTTTGCACTTGGAGCACTAAACAAATACAGCTACAGATAATAACAGCTTTGAATTACACCCCACAAAAGACATGTTTTTGTGTCAAAACGTCAAAAAATAATCTGCCTGTTTAAGTTTACTGTCCGTTTTAGAAAGGCATCCGGTTTAAGTTCAATCAAGAAAAAGCTTATTTTTGTTTCATTTCTTTTTATCATTAGTGTTCAAATAATTTACATTTTTTTAACCATTATATGTTTAAAACAAACAACTTTATATGCAAAGTTGTTTGTTTTTCCTTGTATTCCTTAATGTTGCCTTCTCTAGCTTCCACACGAACTCATATATTATAAAGGACACTAACACTTCCTATCCTTGACTAGTTCCTGGCAAGTTTCCTCTGTTGGCCTTGGAGCTCTGGAGCAAGCCGTAGCTTTTTTTTTTTTTTTTTTTTTCTTCATTAGTTACCCCATGTTAACTTCATCTTCTAGTTCCTAGGTCACATGACCTGGAAGTTCTGCACAAGCTCACAGGAAACACCTTGCAATTTCAGTATGCTGAGGGAATTTCTCAGGACATGGCATATGGATTATATTATATACTTTGTGCTCTGTGTGTGTGTGTGGATCTGATGTGATGGGAGACTAGCAGGTGTGTGAGCGCTGAACCATGTCACAGAGGGTTAAAGGCTAACTGCAGGGTATTTCTGTAGGGAATTTACAGCCTGGGAGGAACACCAAAAGCACCCATGCTAACATACTTGATCATCCTATTAATAACCCATCCCGTGCCCTAACACCCTCGGTACACACTCACACACACACTCACACTCATATTCTGTCTTGCATAATCTCTGCCTGTTTTTTTTTTGTGGTACAACACGTGTGGCCATCAGCAGCTGGAGTTTTATGTAAACTGAAACATGCATTAAGCAGTATTGAAGTCTGACAGCAATATGGAGTAGATTTCAGTGGCTCGGTCAACAGGGCCGTCCAGCATTCCCATGATGGCTTGCTAGCAGTTAGGAGCTAAATGGAAAATTCCACTGTTTGAGCGTGACATGCTTTCAGTATGCTTCAGCTTTTGCAAATAGATGAGAGCATGAGATCAGAGTTCTCAAAGAGTTCCTAACTGCTCCGTGTGTGTGCATGTGTGTGTCTTCCACAGGGTGGTCAAAGAAGAGATATCTGACGATAATGCCAAGCTGCCCTGCTTCAACGGAAGAGTGGTGTCCTGGGTAAGTGAGACGGATGTCCTGCTTCCCGCCCCCTCTGCAACATACATATTAGCTTCATATAGCACAGTGTAACGTTACAGTTTTAACCTGCATCATCATTCCAGTGCGCGCACACACACACACACACACACACACACATGCACTTGAACCATGTAACATACTGTAAAGTTTGCTGCAAACAGAACACACAATGATGTAGTGAAGAGACACATGACACATGCCCCTACAAAAATATATCACAACTCATCAAAAAGCCTGACGTAAGACACGATTAGGACAAGATGCAGTACCAGTGAGGTGTCCAGCTCAGTGTCTACCCAAGCCACATTGGCATTTTTGTGTGGCATCAAGCAGGCATAAACTCTACTGTTTGTTTGACATCTTTGTCCTTTTATTGTTTTAATGCATCAATAGTCTGGGCTAAACAATGGTTATATAGAGTTATAGCCTATTCAACTACTTATTGGGTGATAAAATTTATTATGCTGATTCAACCACTTAAAGCCCTGGCGTATTATTCAGTTATTCATCCTAAAGCTTATTACTCAGTTGCTACTGTGTATTATCTAGTAACTCCAGTGAAACTAATCAAAAAGGCATGTAATTTACAAGAGTAAGGAATGTAGACCTGGACCTGTTGGCAGGTTCCTACAAGTTTAAAGAGTTAAAAACGTCTTCAATTTACCAAATTTCAAAAGAATAAAAAAACTCCATTTCTTTATGAATAAGAAAACTAGTGGCTACATAGACTGGTTTTTACTGTAGTTACTAGATAATACATAATCAGCTTTAGGATGAATAAGTGAATAATAAGCCATGGTTTATGTGGTTAAAGAAGTATAATAGATTTTAGCACCTAATAGTGTTTAGCCTGTTAAAAGACACATTGCTGTGTGCACAGACCATTTTTAATTTGACATTATTACCGCTCTATCTGATTGCGAGTCACTAAATTATATTTTTTCATGACAGCTTCTTTACAAAGAAAGCAGACTGGTGTATCGCTGTTAACAACAAATACGTCGTCACGACTACCAAAACTGACTTTGCACTCCATCAACTCAACTTTCGATATGAATAACAGAGCCCTGAATATTAGGTGGAGCCCCATACTGATCCGATACTGACATCCTCTCAAATCATATTGACTCGGTCCTGTTCTGGGTCTGAAATTAACTTTTTGCTCCACCTGCCACAGTGGCTGGTAATTTAAAAAAAAATTTTTTTTTTTACCGGCCTCTCAGAATTTCTCACAAAATCAGGAACTACCAACATTGTTTTAAATGATATCATTGATATAAACAATTTCTTTTTTTTTTTTTCATTTTTATTTTAATCATAAAAAGTCATCTGCACACACTTTCATGAAATTCGAATAAGTTTAAAACACTCAACTATTTAATCATACAAAAGAACACATCAAGCCTTTCCCTTTCCATGTAACACCTTGCATGTATGCGCTTATTTAAATGGATAGTGCCACCAAAAATGAAAATTTTGTCATTATTTACTCATTCTCAAGCCATATGACTTTCTTTCTTCAGTGGAACACAAAAGGAGACGTTAGGCAGAATATTAGCCTCAGCCACCATTTACTCCCGTTAGGTGGGAGTTATTTTATGAATTAGCCAGTTAACAGACAATTAGCCAGTTTCACACTTCCGGGTTTTTGCTTTTTCTTCGCTTCCACTTTCAAATTGACAGATAATGTTTGTACAGCCAATGATAATCACGAACATTGGAAGGAACAAGTACGACTAAATTATGCAAATTTAGATATCTATTTTTGTAAGCCCTACTTATGCGAGAAATGTACACCCCAAAGTGGCAGATGACCAAACAATTTGACATGCCACTGCTGACAATTCACCCGGATTTGGCGGGTGGTGGGTGCTAATTTCATATCCTGACCCTGTTCGTATCTGTCAGTTTTTTTTTTTGGACTATGCATTCCATCTCTTGAAAGATTACAATTTCCTGCCACAAATACCTCTAGAAGTAAGCCCAGGTAGGTTGTATATACTACATTGAACATGTATTTTTCATTTTTTTAAAGAGAAAAAATCTTAGACATTCTATGTAAAGTGTTCTTGTAGTATAAGTTTTTACGTAAAACAAGTAGTTTTTACTTACAAAATTGTTTCCCTAAACAAATAGTTTGGGTGCTCAGTGCTCAGCCTGTTTGGCAACTTTAAGAAACGCTTCCTGGTGAAGCTCTCTGGTGAAGCTGCTTGAGAAGATGCCAAGAGCATGCAAATCTTCCTCAGGAATACTGTTAAGGATTTAAAATATAAACTAGTTATGAGTAGTGTAACACTTTTAACACTTGGTAACTGCATAATTCCATATTAATACATAGTGTTTATGTCTTCATTATAATTCTAAAACAATATAAAATAGTAAAATTGAAGAAAAATCTTCCATGAGAAGGTTAATAAGTTGGTAAGGATTTATTCTGTGGGGAAATGCTTATTTGGAGACGCTCCAAGAAATATATTTCTGTATTATCTCCTGCCTGTCCCAAATACAGGCAAAGATTTAAATAACGAGCAGCAAAATCAGAGAACCTCAGATGGAGTTTGTGTACGCTGTCTTAAGTGTTTCTAGTACAGACATAGCTTACATACATGTTATGGGCATGTAGCTCAATAATTATGAAGCCCAACTTGCGCAAGAAAAGTCTCTGCAACAGGCCAAACCAATCAGTTTACAAGATTACAAAAGGAGGTATTATTCATGGCTGCTTTAGACACAGACGTCTCAATAATTTTTATACTGCTATTATTTAGCCTGTGTCAATCTGTTCCTCCTTGAATCATTTCAGGGAGTTTTTTCCTTCACTTTCCTCTTTCACTTCAGTATCTAGGTCGACACTCTGTAAGCTTCTGTTGCTAAATTACATGAAACGTCACAGGCTAAATGTGTGCTTTAATGTGTGTCCTGTGCAAGATTTGTGTTGTGTCAGTGATCAGGTTAACTACATAAAATACACCAGTAGATCAGATAAAAAAAAATACAACAAAATAGCATTTCAGAATGCTAGCAGCCCCAGTACCAACGTCTAGTACCTGATTGGTACATTGCTACATTTTGACATATCTGAGCGTAGCTACATTGGAGAATTTGAAAATAAATACGAGTTGTATGTGCATTCCTGTAATTAATAGAACTGGTGATGCATTTAGGATTTTGGAGTCTTTCATTATAACATGTTAATCCTGGGTTACATAAATGCTGGTTTTGAGTTTGTCACCTGTGGTTTAACAAATAGCCACACCATCATATTGTGGTAAATTGTTTTTCATGGATTTGGCCGTCTGCATTGGTTTTAGCAGGACATGAGCTGCCCACTTAACTCTCATTATTTAGCTTATGAAAGCACATAACAGTGCCTGTGTCTGTAGGCCAGTTTGCATAATCCTTTAGGGTCCACGCTTTTTCCCAGCTCACTAAATGCATTCTGTTGTAGTCCCTCTTCCTGCATTGCTTATTTATGCAAGACCGCTAGTCGCTGTGGAGAGGCTCTTCCTGAGATCTTTGTTTTTACATGTGTGTGTGTTTGGCTGTAGTTGGTGCTGACTGAAAGCACACACTCAGATGGCGGATCTCAGTGCCCAGAGAGTCACGCCGAGCTGCCGCCCCCGCTGGAGCGAACAGGAGGCATCGGAGACTCCAGACCCCCCTCATTTCAGTAAGTATACGATACAAGCACAGCTAATTAACTTTTAGTATGGGGTTAGTACATGTATAGTGCAAATATTGTTTCATAGCAATAAAATCGAATTACACTATAAACGCAGCAGGAGACTAATGCATACTGAAGCTGTAACTAAAACCACAACCTTAAAAAGCCAGACCAGGACTGGATGTAAAGGCTCCATAGCGGTGTTCTTAGGGGCACTGGGTTATGACTTTATGGAAGTATTCCAGGAATACATCACTGAATACTGTACACATAACTACCAAATTACAGGCACAGGCATGTACTTGTACATAGTAAGAAAGCTTTGGGATTTTTAGAAAATGACTTGCTTAAATATTGGGGAAAACTTTGCACACTGAGGTGTAAAAGGTGAAAAGTTGTCTGGATAAAAGGAAAGATGAAAGTAGACACATTTATGTCAGCAAGTCTGTCAGTGATTATCGAGAATATTCAGGACAATTGCAGAAAACACACTATGATTTGCATTTCCGTTTGCCGACGTTTCAGAAAATCCCTTAAAATTTGCAACTCATTTGGATAGAAACATATCCATCACTGAACAGCTGATTTGTCTCGGTCCAGTCTGGGGTCCTGACTGCAGCGGCGACTGTAGTAGCAGATGTCTGTTGGCCAGCTGGAGACAAGGTCTGTTTATCATCCAGTTGGGAGTCATATTTATGAATCAGAGCCCAAATGCTGCTCTCATTTTAGGGTTAGACGCTACAGTCTGTGTGTGTCTGTTTCTGCTAGCATTCGTGTCCTCATCTGCCCATACATGACAGTTCACTCATCCATGCAGACCAAACACAAACATTAGGCTTTCTTTGTATGTTTGAAAAAGTTTAGCTAAATCATATTTGCAATAATTCCGTATCAGATGTTGGTGTCTATCAGCAGTGTGTTTATTACTCCAGGGGCCACACTGAGTCCATGCAATCTGTCACATCCTGCTGTCTCTTTATTTTAAATTTAACTTCGTCTCATTTTTGCCCCCTGTGGGCCAGTTAGTGTTTCAACTTCCTCACCCACACACAGACATAGAGAAGATTCTGTGGCCATTTCCTGTGGGTTTGACTGCCATCTAGTGGTGTGACCTCCAGGCCTCGTCTCAGCTCTCCTCCTTTCCCCTTTTGCTGCCATGTCATTTGGCTCTCGTCATCGTCATCCAACAGACTACCGGCCAATTTTCCTGCAGATTAATTCAGTCAATTCCCGGTTGTGTGTTTCTCTCGCAGCAAATCTGATTTATTTCCATTACAAAAGCTGCACTGCAGCATCAGTAAATAACCAAATGTTATCTCCGGTCTGTTCCCTTTGTGCTTTTGTGGCGTGTATTATTCAGTAGTCCTGGTGAATACATTTGAAGGGATGAGGAGAGCACATGGTAGCCAGTCCCTGAGTGGCTAAACCGGATTAGCAGACATTAAAAGCGCCTGTCTCCATTACCCCAAGGACGTGGTAGGGTGCTACATCTGTCTTAATCCTCTCAAGGCTTGAGCAACCCCCTTGCTTTAATGGGGCTCAGCGGCTTTGGAAGCACAATAACATGAACTCGGTGTATACACTGTATAAGCAAAGCAGAGAGGATTATGTCGCAGGCTTATATATGTAAAGCTTGGGTTGCTCATTATGCGCTCTTGGGTAAAAAAAAATCTTTCCAGATTTATTAGGTAGATATCTATGAATACATTGTAATTATGAAACTGTATCATTGCTGTATATCTACAGGGGTGGACAAATCATAAATTCTTTACTTAGCCCTTTGAGCAAGTCAAAGCTCCAATGTGCAGCCCTTATGCTTGCCAGTTAACTAGGCTAAAAAGCAGCAACTAACATAATTTAACTCAACAAGCTATTTATATGCATTAATACAGACTATGGAGAATAAGCGAGTAGCTGAATCCCTAGTGGGGTGACTTTATGTAGCCATGTTCTTTATCTTCTCTTAAGAATGTCTCTAATGACTCTGAAGTCTCGTGGTGGCTCAGAGGTTAAGGCATTGAGCGATTGATCAGAAGGTTGTGAGTTTCAAATCTGCACTTGCCAATCTGCCACTGTGCAGTCCATGAGCAAAGCACTTAACCCTCAACGGCTCAGCTGTGTCCTGTCGAAATTGTAAGTTGCTTTGGATAAAAGTGTCAAATGAGCAGAAAGATAAAATGACAAATGTAAAATTGGTATGAGCTGTGGTGTTCTCTGGTACATAAAGAACTTATTTCAGGCATCTTCATTTTCACTCGATCATAGTTTCTGTGCTGCACTGTTCTGTATTTTGCTCAGTTTTCTCACAGTTTCCATATCCCTTCTTATTACTGCTTCTGGAAATATTGAGGAAATCGTAGCTATGAGCCAATTGGAGTGTGTTATATTCAAGTAAGCATATTAAAATAAAAAGTTATTTTGCTAAAGTCAATAGGTGGTAGATTTTTGTTTTTTTCTGGTTGTTGGACGATTTAAGAAGATAGGTGTGTGAATTATAAAGCTGAACCTGTTTGTATGCTGGGCAACTACGAATAAAAAAAATACTGATTTGTCCATTTCTACCCTGTAATTTCTAAAACTGTATTTTTGTATCGAGAAATGCACAATTTATATTCAGGTGTATGGTGTAGACTGCAGTTGTAGTTTATCATCCAGCTGGTGAAATGACAGCTTTAATCCACCAGAGAGAGACATCAGCTCACCTCACTGTGGAGGAGTAAATGAGTTACAGCGAGAAGACCAACTATGATTTCATGCACATTTGCCTTGATGTTCATTTTCCCAAAGCTGTTCTGCTTTTCAGTTCGTCATATTCTGGCCAATAGGCATTTGTAATTACTGAAGCATACCAACATCGAATTAAAGATTCAGATATAAAAATGCTACAAAAGTGCAGTTTGTTTGCGTAGGCTTGAGCACAGCAATCACACTTGAGCATGCAGTTGGTCGGTGTGAGGCTGTTTTCACACCCAGTCTTTGTGACGCTGTATTTTTTTCCGTTTGGTTCAGAAGGTTTCACACTTGAGTGTTAATTGATTGGTCAGAAATTTGGCAGGGACATTGCATACCGGTTTTCATAAAGGTTGTTTTACTTTTGCAGGTTAATCAAGTGCATTTTATTTGAGAAAGATAGAATACTATAGTTACTAACTAGTAGTTACTAGTATTTTATTACAATATTATACATTCTATAAACTCACTAACAATTTCTGACATTTCTATAAACATTTATTTTTATTTATATATTTCTGCTGTTCATTGAGATGTTAAATATTTTTATTATCTATTATTATTATCTTTTAATATCTATTTGAGCTGTTAAAAAGAAAAACAACGTGTTCATATTGATTAACGCGTTCTGTCGAAATAAAAATGGTTTTTATTTTTCAGCTTTAACACAGTCGTGTGCTGACTGCAGAGCAGTTTCTGTGCGTGCTACTCTGTGGTCATACTGTTGCAAATCTGTAAGCCTGCATTTGTCATCCTATTGCTTTGAAAAGTTATTATGGCTGAAAAGATGAGTGTTGAAAATGAAACAGCAGTAATTATTTCCCTTTACATGATGCTGGTGCAAACTATTGTACTGATCCTCGGGTTGCTTAGACAAGAACCGAGACCCCATGTTTCTGGCAGACCGGGGTTCAGTTGTTTGGTTCGCACCTGTGTATGGGTGAAGTGTTTACATCTGTCGGAACGAACCACACTGATGCATTTCATCGGTTTGTTTGGGCAGGTGTGAGCACAGTTATCGCACCAAAACCTGTGAGAGACTTGGTGTGCTTGCGAGTGAGCCTTAGCGCATTTCAGTTGCATTGAGTACATTCAGCCCACCCGCAGAAACTGCACCAGATACAGTGTGTATGTTGGGTCGCAGGCAGAATTTTTACTGCAGTGTTTCATGCCAGAGGACAGCGCATACGTTCAGCAGCAGTATGTTTTCTGGATATCTGAACGTAAAAACGCAAAATAAGATACGCTAGATACAATTCACAAATTGTTTATTTGTTTGATTACTTTCACACTTTCAAAGAGGTTTTTCTTTTTTAGATGCCAGTGATTGAAAGACCTTTCCAGCCATGTCTTGTCATACACATCCCATCTATTTTGTTTTGTTTTGTTTAATTTTGTTTAAAATAAAGCCAAATCAGATCAAATAAAAATGAAACAAAAGTCTTCGTTTCTATCAGGTTTGAACTCAGTGGACAAATAAGCCTAGACTGTTTTGCTGAAGTCTGTACCAGAGTGTGTTTTCTTGTGGCATTGTATCTTTTCTTCTGGTTTGGTTGGTTTCCATTGCAGCCATTTTCAAGCTGACTAAACTTTGCATGCTTGAGGGTTATTTGATTGGTCAGGAATTTGGCAGCATGTGTTTTGATGGACATTTCTTAGTGGTTCTCATTAAGGGTTGGTTTTCTTCTGCTGGTGATTTTTATTAGAGAACAGATAGAATACTATAATTGTTGACTTTCAGTTAATTGGTACACTATTAACTGCCAGTCAACATTTATATTATTCTATCTGTTCTATCTTTTCTTTAGTGTAATTTTTTCTGATTAGTGTACCTACCAGTTAATAGTGTACCCTTAGTTCAGCGTTGCTTCTTCTTGCACTGATGGAGCTATTTTATGCATTTGTAATATACCAGTAATCAATAACAATCTCAATAAACATGTTTCTTCACAGGCTTATTGAGCTGTAGGCCCATTTTATGTTGTTCATTGAGATGATTCATTTCAGCCCTGTAAAGGAGATGAAAACATGTACATTGATGTGTGGGCTCAAAAACGAAATGAGTTTTGGTCTGCTGTGATAAAGGGTCTATATTTTTTCATAAATTGGTCAGGGGGTGCAGATTGAGTAGCGACAGCTTCTGCAGTCCTTGCAAATAGCGGAAGTTGAACTTTACCTTGGCAGTACAAGCGCTTATTTTCTTTCAAATCTTTTTGGTGCAGGCCTTCAGATCACTGTTTTGAATGCGGATTGAGCCCCTCGGTTTTTGGCAGATTGGGAGTCAGTTGTTTGATGCACACCCAAGTATAGGTGGATGCTCACACCCGTCAAAACAGACCAAACTAAAGAAAAAGTACTCTGCAACAAATGAGCTGTTGCAGGTGTTAAAATGCTGTAATAGTTAAGATAGCACCGTTTTTATTTATTTCCTGACTCCTCTAGGGTGTATGTGCAGAGAGACTCAGATGGAGTTCTCACCAGCCTCAGGTTTCTCTCCAGCCCTGAGCAGCATTCCACAAGCTTTGATAGAATAACCAGCCCCACGGCACATCCTCACACACACACACACACGCACACATATATATATATATATATATATATATATATATATATACACTAATGCGCTTCTGTACTGCGTTGCGTGCTGCATGGCCTGAGGCCAAGTTGCTTCTCCCCAATAACAATTACAATCTCAGACTCTCACCTGGAGGAGAAATACAAAAGACTAACAGTGTGCAGACTCTTAACTACTTAGGACTACTTAGGACAATGTTGTTGTCAAATGTTGTCTTATGCTCGCATGAGAAGAAGCACCAATTCTCAAGGATATGTGTGTGTGTGTGTGTGTGTGTGTTTAGTGCCAACGCGGTGAGCAGTCGGGATGGCCTGGACACAGAGACAGGCACAGAGTCTCTCGTGAGCCAGCGAAGGGAGAGGGAGCGCGAAAGGAGCCGCAGGGTGCGGGACAACAAGCGTAAGTCATTCTGACTGTGAATTATCTGTGAACAATATACCACATATCACATATCATCTACCAGCAGTCCATACATCCTGCATAGCCAATGAACATGTCACAGCTAAGGACAGGTATATTTTGAAAAGGACAGTAACCACAGGTATAGGGTTGTGTTTTTCCCCATGACAGTGAATTTGAGGACTTCAGAACTCAAGTAGAGAACAAAGCTTACCTTCTTTAGAGCTGGCAGCCCACAGACCTGTTAGTCAAAACTGCACTGGGATACGAGACCAGCACTGGCTAGCATAAGGCTTCTTATATTTCCTATTTAAGATTGTTGATTTCTAAAACCTTGAATTGTGCTGTAAAACACTGAATGTTTTTTTCACTGCACATTCAAAAACAAAAAATTGGTCCAAACACGAGCCTAACGATCTTGTGTTTTTTATCCAATTTCCGGCACTTTGAGAGAAACTGGATGGGTCACAGTGAAGACAGTAAAAGCAATCGTGTCATTAGTGACACCAGTGTTGGAAGAAGTGATGATTAACATTGTTCCTTTATTTGATCAGCTTATTTGCTTATAACCAGCTCATATCAGCTGCATGATGAAAGGCTCTTGACAAATGAAAAGACGAATGTCGCTTAGTCTCTTTCAAATCATTTTGGTGTGAACCTTCATAAAACCACGTTTTCACCAGTAACAAACAGAATTATGGTTGGATGTGGATCGAGACTCCTGAAACAGACGTAGCGACAACAACCCTATTCTTCTGTACTCTGCTGATGTGTTTATGGTGTTATGCATTGTGTGATGCATTATGCATATCCAGTCAGCAGCTAACAGTACTGTTCACCCCACCCACTGAGTACCATAAGGGTCTGTTGACACTAATCTTGATCAGTTGCCAGAAACCATATAGCTAGAACGCTTGCTGACCAGTGAAAGAAAAAGTGCTCCAGTTTTCTGGTTCTGAAAAAAGGTCCTTTTTGGGTGGATTAGAGGTGGACAACATGACAAAAATATAATATAACAATTCTCAAAGGTGTTTCTATGATACACAATATGTGTTACAATATACAGTATAGCAGTATATTGTATATACAGTAAAGGGTCTGAGATGAAAGAAAACGTATTCATCCCCACTGAGAGAAGCTTCTCTCATCAGTAGAGCACTTCCTGGCTTTTTTTTAGATCCTCTGTCTCATGTGAATAGATGGATTTCGGTTTGCCAGCAAAATCGAGGTAGAAGTCCCAGCTACAGTTGAGTTCAGAAGTTTGTACACCCTTACTTAGAAATGATGAAACCCAACCAGATTACTGGGAATTAGGTTTTACAATTATATCTTTATTATTTCATGTAACAAACTGATTAAGAAGAGTATACTGAGATAATAATAGTAAGGAAATCAAAATTATATTTTTGAATGTAATATACATGTAGCCTTTTATTCCAACTGGTAATATAACCTCAATATATTTTCTTCAGGTCTGTGAAAGGTCAGTTTTGCTGTTTGATATTTTGAGCTTGTTTGAACTTTTTATTCCTTAGATCAGACTTAACAGAGTAAATTGGTGTTTGCTCTTTTAGGTTCTTAGATGCTTTAATGAGACACATTCAAATATATTAACTAGAGATGCTAATGAGTATGCACCTTTTGAGTTCATGAAGATAACTGCTGTCTTAGATGCAACTACAGTAATATACAGGTTGTGTTGTGTATATATATATATATATATATATATGTATATATATATATATATATATATATATATATATAGATATATATATCTATATATATATATATAAACAAGCCATAGATATATATATATAGATATAGATATAATTTACCCAGTCACTAAAGGGGATGCACACTTTTGCACTCAAATGTATGTCACATTCTCATTTTTTTTTAATGTATCTATCATCTACTTGTTTTTCATGTTTAAATGCACTCTCACTCATCCTGTGCTCTTCTTGACCCAACATCATACCCTGTAATGATATGCGCTCTTTGCCTCATGCTTTTAGAAGCTCATTAGTGAGAGGCTCATTAGTGTGACTTCATTAGCAGCACTGATAAATGCCTCAAGCAGGGGAGATAGATGAAAGCGGTGTTTGAGAAAGAGAGAGAGAGAGAGAGAGAGAGATTATTTGTGAAATCTTGAGGATGTCGTGCGAGTGTCTGCCTCAATGCTTCAAGTAGCATGAATGTGTCCACTAGGGGGCAGAAAATGAAACACTAAACGTAAGTCTTGCGTTTCACTGCAGAATAAAGATGCTGAGGATCACGACATACTTTCATGTTGTAGGCGCTGTTTGACCTGATAGGGAAAGGGTTTAGGATTTTTCTGATTTTATCTACACAAAAAGATGAATCAAAGATGAGTGCGGATATCACATACTAAAAGAGACTATATAATAAACATCTACTACATACTGTCTTTGAAATGCAAAGTTAATCTTTAGTAACCAAATGTTCATGTTAACTACCACAAAGGTTTAAATAGCTAATTAAAAGAAACTTTTTTTTTGTAAAAATATAGTTATGTTACTCTATATAAATAAAAAATAGTGATGTGTGAGTATGTACTTGATGCCCACACTGACGAGCTTCAGCTCCACCTTTCTCTCTCTCCATTATCTTACTATACACGAGCACTTTCCAGATGCGCTCATTATTGTGCCGCATCCGAGCAATGCAAGGTTTGCAGTCAGATTAAAGAATTATATTGGTAATTTCACTCTGCCTGTAACCATATGCAATCGATATCTGAGGCAGAGTGTGATTGCAGCTATATAGGGTTCTTTCCCGGAATGATGGGCAGCTCATTCAAAACTTTTCACGATCTACGATTGAAAGTAGTCAAGGCAACAAACATCATATTATCAAAAAAGGATAGACAACTATTGCGTAAAAACTAATTAAAAGTTTTAAAATGATGTCTAAATTAGATTGCAATATCATTTGCTCATAACTCTGACACTTAAAATAGTCCTTCTTTACATCATCATCATTTGACGAATCAGTGGCAGGCCTACCCCGTATTCTGAACAATTGTGGAACAAATGTCGAATGAATCCTACTTAATCGAATTGAATTGTATCAGATTCAGAGTTATCATCAAATATAGTACTGTTGCCTTTTGAATTAAAATCATATCATATCGTGTGGAAGTTTTCACCCCCAACTATATAAATATGATTTTTTTTTTTGGTTATAATTTGTTACAATTTCTTACAATGTTATGGTAAGCATTAAAATATTGGTGTTTCATCTGGGAATTGTTTCTGGGAATTCTGGCACTCTGTGTGTATGTGTGTATGTGTGTGTGTGTGTGTATGTGTGTGTGTAATATATGGGGTTGTTCTGTGGTGTAGGGGCTGGACAGGTGTGAGGCCCAGAGGCTGTAGCATTGTATGAGTGAATATTAGTTTTCATGCCTCAGGCACTGTTTTATTAGCCCTGCTTAACCACTGCGACTGAATAACCAACTGGTAAGATACTGAGAGCTCAGATTGTTTTGCAAATGACTGGATATGCTATTTTACTGCTCTGACTTGACCTGTACAACTGTTGAACATTTGTGCCTTTTTGTCTGAAAGATATGGAAGGCTTTGGGGATTTTTTGAAACAGAAGTAAGCATGAATTCACCGTTTTCCCTCTGGGATGGAAGTGGAGTTGTAATCAGGACAGGTGGGACGTATGAAAGGACATTAATTTCTCGTGTTATAGTGTAGTTATTCACCGCAGGCAAACCTCAGTTCGTAAATCACCAGTCGCAAGGCACACCTGGCCGAGGTCAGACTGGATATCACATGGTACCATCCCTGCTCTGGGCGGTGCATCATACTGACATCTCGATTTCTTCTTCTGCTCTGGTTTATATGGTATGGGCAGTGTGAGCAGGGTGGTGAGCTACATCCCGCTTACTGTGGGTTAAATTTTCAGAGAATTAGAGGTGTGCCATTTGGTGTAGCTGTAGAGGTAAGACTTCTATTACTGTTAATAACTAATATTGATTGTCAGATTGAATTAATGACATAGCAAAATTATAGGCTAATTGGCTTTACTTTTTTAATTACTTTTGAATAATATATTTTATTTCTGATGTGCTGTTTAATTTGAAATATAACACAGTCATTTGAAAAATAACAGTATTTAATAATAAATAGTTGTGCTAATTTTTCAAGGAAAATTTATTCTGACAAGAGCCTCTAACAGTCTCTGTTAGGGTTGGGCAGTATAATAATATAGGATCGATATTGTAATAAATTGCGTCACTGAACACACTCTGTTGTTACTCATAGTGAAAAGTAGTGGATATATATTTGTAGTAGTTGTTGCAGTAGTGGGTATATTTGTGTAATCAACATGTCCATCTTTTTTGTGCTAAAATTTCGGACATTAGATAAAAGGGTCATTTAACCTGAAACATTGAACTTGTCAAGGGTCAGTCATAATGCCGAGCCTTTAGTTCAAGGTCTGTTGTGGATTTGATTGTAGCTGAAAATATAATACCAATAATTTTGACAGCAAACCAAGCGAGATGCGTGCTAAAGCTGTGAAAGCCACGCTGAGGACAGATATTGACGTATTATTTCCAGGCAGCCATTTGTTGCTCCAAGTCTGCGGGGGCTATGATTACATTTGATTACATCTCCTTCCCCATATCTGTCTCTCTCTTTCTCAGCACCTCCACTGCAGATAAGAAGTAGAGCTAACTGCTCTTACAGCTGCTGTGGTGAAAGCAGGCGATGGAAGACGATTAAGGCCAGTGACAATGAATGGACTTTCCAGAAACCCATTTGAACCAAGAGTTTAGAGTAAACCTTTTATTATAGGCTTATTCCCACACAGCGGTAGGCATATTTTTTTGCTGTGTTTGCAAGGCCCATGGACTATGTAACACGGATGATTTTCCACAAATTGAGGGCTTTTAGGCAGTGGACAGTGATGCAATAAAAGGTTTAAGTGATTAGATCAGCCGTGCTACAGCACTCGAAGCGCGTTTGGGGTGTGTTGGGGGTGTGCTATCCAGCTAAAGAAGCTCAAGGAAGTAATGGACACAGCTACAGTATTGCAGTGTTTTGGTCGAATGCAGCGTCCTTGCCGTCTGATCAGACCCTTCCAGCGTGTACAGTGTCACCCTGAGTCACAGCCACGAGCCTGTCTGTGTATGTATGCTTTTACTGAGATGGATTAAGCACAAAGTTTGCTCGTTCCCTCGTGCCCCATCAGTAGATGAGTGATTAACTGCTTGGGAGATATGATACACATCTCAATAATTAGATGTTTGAAAGCTGCATTTTTGAGCAGCGAATAATGCAGTAAGATTTGGTGCAATATGGTGATTTATGCAAACAATTCACATTTAATAGAAAAAATGCCATGCCTTCTTCACTGGTATTGGTACTGACAGACAGAGAGGTCATGTTTTCTTCACTGGGGCTGACAGGCACAGAGGCCATGCCTCCTTCACTGGTACTGACAGGCACAGAGGCCACGCCTCCTTCACTGGTACTGACAGGCACAGAGGCCACACCTCCTTTATTGTTACTGACCGGCACAGAGGCCACGCCTCCTTTATTGTTACTGACAGACACAGATACCATGACTCCTTCATTGGTACTGACATGCACAGAGGCCACGCCTCCTTTATCATTACTGACAGGCACAGAGGCCACGCCTCCTTTATTGTTACTGACAGGCACAGATACCATGCCTCCTTCATTGTTACTGACAGGCACAGAGGCCACGCCTCCTTTATTATTACTGACAGGCGCAGAGGCCACGCCTCCTTTATTGTTACTGACATGCACAGATACCATGCCTCCTTCATTGGTACTGACAGGCACAGAGGGCACGCCTCCTTTATTGTTACTGACAGGCACAGAGGCCACGCCTCCTTCATTGGTACTGACAGGCACAGAGGCGATGCCTCCTTTATTGTTACTGACAGGCACAGAGGCCACGCCTCCTTCATTGGTACTGACAGGCACAGAGGCCACGCCTCCTTCATTGGTACTGACAGGCACAGAGGCCACACCTCCTTTATTGGTACTGACAGGGACAGAAGAGCTATCATAGTTGGCTCGGACTGACAATCACAGAGACCCCGCCTCTGTCACTGGGACTGACAGGCACAGAGGCCATACCTCCTTCAATGGGACTGACAGACACAGAGATCACTTATGAGTATAAAATAATTGAATAACAGAAATTATATATATATATATATATATATATATATATATATATATATATATATATATATATATATATATGTATATAATATATATTTTAGAACCATTGTTTATTTTCTACTTCCTTTTTCCTAAATGATGCAATTTGTTGTGCGTTAAATAAAAATACCACCATTGTTTTGCTTTTTAAAATCCAATACTGCTTCTGTGGCACTTAGTTAACCCATGTAAGTATCATAATACATGTTGTGCATCTCGAAATTGTCAACTATTGAGATTCAGTCGCCATTGTTCATCACCTGATGCCCAGTGTACAACGTTTTACATCGGTGTAGCAGTGTTATGAATATTGAGTCCAGTGCATTTATAGAGATAAATTGTTCATGGGAGAAGTATGCAAATGAAACTGTTAAAATTACAGATTTTAATAAGACTCTATTAAGAAGTTCCAGTTTAAGTCTAAACCCTAGAGATCTTTTTTACACAATCATAAGCATAAATTGTTTCTTTTACAATATGTCTGTCCTTACTTGCCAGCATTATTGCCCTCAGTCACAATTATCATCACGGCTGATTTGATATCCATTACTTTTGTGTTTGTTTTGTAAATCTCCAAGTCCTGTTGTTCCCACAGGCTGTGTTTTATGTGTGGATGCACTGTTTGCTTTGAGAATAAATGCTGTGTGTGTGTCTCTCACAGTCCCTCGGTTAAACGGCCACTCGAAGGCCGAGCGTGCTAATCGAGACTCAGCCATGGGCTATGACAGCACCTCCATGATGAGCAGCGAGCTGGAGTCTAGCTCCTTCATCGACAGTGAGGAAGATGAGGATGCCAGCAGGTCAGTCTTTCCCAGATGCTCATTTACTCAAGAGCTATAGATTATCATTATGTAATATCTTTAATTAAATTATACCCCAAAACACCATATGTATTAAGTAAGGAATACTTGCTATTATAGAAAAATAATAATTGATGAGATGGTGTGATGCAACCAAGTTACAGTGCGATACCTCCCTCCATCTGACCAATCAGAATCAAGAATTCAACAGCACAGTTGTATAAAAATGTTTCTTGGTTATTTGCATTTGTACTGCAGAGGCTTAACTGCATCTCTCCTTTGCACTGTTGTGCAGATTGAGCAGTTCCACAGAGCAGAGTACTTCTACTCAACTCATGCGCAGGCACAAGCGCCGACGACGGAGACAGAAAGTTGCCAAAATGGACAGGGTGGGTTTCTTAATTAGACGAAAAGCAGAGTTAGTGTAATCGAGCAGTAGTGACATATCATGAGCATTCCAGAAAGGAAACATTAAAAAGGTTTTTTTTGTGTGTCTTCTTATGACAGTCCTCATCATTCAGCAGCATAACAGATTCCACCATGAGCCTCAACATTATCACGGTCACTCTCAACATGGGTAAGCTCTCTTTATGTCCCATCTTTGTACTCATTATCCGAACCATGTCTGTACTACTTGTACTACTAGGTCAAGCTGTTACTGACAACTTTCCATTCCTCTTTCGTACAGAGAAGTATAATTTCCTGGGTATCAGCATCGTGGGGCAGAGTAATGACCGAGGAGATGGAGGCATATACATCGGCTCCATCATGAAAGGTGGTGCTGTAGCAGCTGACGGACGAATTGAGCCTGGAGACATGCTGTTGCAGGTATTGCATCGCTTACACTGTAATTACTGTGCATAAAATACTCTCCTTTAGGGAAAAGGTCATTCATAAATTACATTTACACAATTTCTCTTTTACATCGACGTAATCTGTCAGTCAAGACACGGTTGGATCCTAATGTTATGCACTGGAACTATAAGGCTAATGTTACTACCAGATAAGGGAAGTGGTCTGTATATGACACCCAGTTACCTATAAAAATGGACAAAGGACATCACAGCACTAAAGACAGCAGTAACAGCTGTGTTGATGCCAAATTACTTTCTACCCGAGCACATAGTTTGGTGTCACACTGCATGAGCTTTAGACTTGGGTCAGAGGGGTGCCCCAAAGTTTGAAGGTGGAATTGTGTATTAGAAGTGATTTAAATTATAATGTAGTTACCGTATTCATATATTAAACAGTATGGATTTTTTAAAATAATAAATAATAAGGATGTTGTTAGTTATGTATAAAGCTACAATCTCGTGGACTTTCAAAACCACTGCTAAAGAATAAATAGAGGAAAAGCAAAAGAAAAAATAGGTCCGTACCACTTGATTCTGGTAATAAGGACTCTGGTATTTTAAACTGTTTATATACAAATAGTATTACTGAGCCAAACAAATCTCTTGAAATGAGTGTGTGTTCCATTTTTTACTCTACTAAACTGGTGTCTATAAGCTTTCCTTACTTGTTAGCAACAACAGCATCACAACTAAAGCTAACGAAGCAAACCTCAGACACAAAAATCTCATCCAAGACCTCATACTGTAATCAGTAATGCTTTGTGTAGTTTAAGCTCTAAATGGTCAGAGATATCACTGTCTTGTAAAGGGGCTGTAGTATAACACTTTGTAGGAAGAAAATGTGAAAGTTTCCATGTGTAGACATTTTCAAGCAGCCTGATATTGTGTCATTTTGGCTAGATCTCAGAGGGGACAGTAAAACACGGAATGAAACTAATAAGTGGAATCTTACTTGCATTAAACATTGATTAAGAGAATGAACTTTAACTCTGAAACCTGCAAAGTTATCTGCTTGTCCCACAACGTTACACAACTGCCCAGCCAGGATATATTTGGTGTTAGCTGGAAGTCACTTTTGCATAGATGAAATTTTTCAAATCTGTATAAACGTCAACTGTCTGAGTAGGAAGTTTTACAAGAACAAGACAAGTTCTTTTAATGCTCTATGACAAGTGGCAGTTTCTTTATGATAAGCAGATAGTATGCTACTAATTTATTTAATGAAGAAAAAAGTACACGCAAAACTGTGAGTCATATACAGAGTCATCTAGATATTGTGCTCAACAGTTTTGCATATTGGGCTTTTAGATTACAGCAGTGTCACTAGTCAGAATGAAAGTCAGTTAACTCAAGTATCATATGATGTTCCAGAATGAGGCATTTTAGGCATTTTAGATTGTTGGAGTGAAATTACTTGGTACAAACACAGGGAGTCTTGTTTATATGGTCATTCCACTGCTTGTGTATGTCTGTCCAGTATCCGGCTTCGTGCTATACAGTTGCTCTCCCTTTCCTTCCTGCAGCATGACCTTCTGATCTTGCTTTTCACTAGTCATTCTATGATTGTTGACCAGTGCATATCTCATCCTCTCAGACCTGACCCTGGGTCCTGGTCACGTGTACACAATAGAATTTTTAACATCAGATATCCTGAGTCATCTAGAATCAACCACAGAATTTTATAAAGTGGAGTCACAATGTGAGTTTGATTATTAGTTGTTTTTAGTTGGAACTTGTGGTTTTGACATGAGAGGACAAATGCCTGAGAGTTAAAGTTGAATGAACACTTGTTAGTCAGCTGGAAAGTATGGACAACGAGCATAAACTAGCTAATTCTGAGGCTTACAATGTAGCTTGTTAGGACTTGTCCATTGAGACAATATAAAGACATGTTGATAACAGAAACAAGACAACACTGGTTAATTCTTAAGACTCTGTATGACGAAAATCACACTGAAGTTATGATTCACGTATGTCATATTGAGAAACATCAAAATTGAATCGCATTTCAATGCTATATGAAAATTTTAACCACAAAAATGGGCCATTCATATGAAACCGTTGCAGTTAAAAACGTAGCTCATTAATCATTTTTGAGCTGTGTCTTGCTTTATTGTTCTAAAATGGGAATGAATGACGGTATTTGTGAAAGATTCTGGATGAGACTTTTGATTTGTCATAATTGGAAAGTTTTATGGGATTTTCTTTTTTTCTTGAAAGACTTGAAAGTAACCACAAGATAACAGTTTGAAACCGGACAACACTTGAGATAGCTGTACTACTACATTTCATACAAACTTGCACAGTGGAGCTTATTTAAAAATGCATTTTTAGTTGATGAACATCATGAAGTTTATTACTGAAACAAAGTGGCTTTTGTGCAGGTGAATGATGTGAACTTTGAGAACATGAGTAATGATGATGCTGTAAGAATTCTGCGGGAAATCGTCTCCAAGCCTGGGTGAGCTGTAACACTGAATCTCCTCATCAGTGCACTCTGACTGTCCTTACATTGGCACTCTTACTGACTTCTACTGAATGCGTTTTCCTCAGACCCATAAGTCTCACAGTGGCTAAGTGCTGGGACCCCTCTCCTCGCAGTTACTTCACCATCCCCAGAGGTACAGCATAGCACATTTTCATGATTTAATATCACCACTAAACAGCCCCATTACCGGCAGGAGTCATTTTCTGCTCAATTGTTCCACTGGGATGCAATAATCGAATGTTATGTCTTTATCTTTTATTGCACAGGTTAAGATGCATTGTTATTGGATCTCATAAGTCCAGTTAAGTCCCAAATCATGTTAAAACACCAATTTAAAGACCATTTTCTTGGCTTTTTTCCAGCGGAGCCCGTAAGACCGATCGATCCTGCTGCCTGGATCTCTCACACTACAGCACTGACTGGAACTTATCCACACTACGGTATGCTGCAGTAACACCCTGTGGATTGTGAGTGGTTCATAACTGTTAAAGCTTGAATCATTTTTAATCCTGTTGCTTTACTTCTTATTTCTTAGAGCTGGATGACTTGCCTCTCTCAGCTAGTAAAACTGAGATGGCCACAATAGTGAAGGTTATGCAGCTGCCTGATTCAGGTCTTGAGATCAGAGACCGGATGTGGCTTAAGATCACCATAGCAAATGCTGTCATTGGTGAGTGCGGGAACAGTGTGTGGACGGAAATTACACTTTTTGTTTTTGTGGACTAGAGATGAGCCTTGGAAGTGAGATCCAAAAGCACCCAGTAACAAAATTGCAGGCGAGGGACGTTTTTACTCATGCAGGCGGGGACAGGATGCGAGTATGTAATGTAAGGTAGATCCTGGGACTTCTTAGTAATGTCCAGTTGTTAAGGGAACCACAGACCACACTGTTATTTTCTATTTTTGAATCTACATCTGGATTTCTACAGCTAATCTGTATAGCTGTCTGTTGTTACAGCTGCTGTACAGGTATTGGATCACACCAATGTTTGTGAATTTTTGGGTGATTAAATTCACGTAAATGAGCTCAGCACAGTGATATTTACTGCTACTGAGTTTCTTTTTTCTCTTCTCCTTTCCTTTCGCATTTAAGGGGGTTTCATTTGCATTGCTGGCTTGTAGTCTAAGTGTTGCACATGAAATAAGTTAATCTTGTGTTTAAACAGCTTATTTCTTTATATTTAGGCAACTAGACCAACAAAGCTCATTAGAAAAATATTGAGAATGGGCACAAATAGAAATAATTACAGGAGTGGACAGGATCAGGCAGATTTCTCTGGGCGTGGTCATCTTTGAAAAAGCTCTCTATGCATTTAACTTTATTGCCACTAGGGGGAGTGGTTTGACTGTTTGACTGTCTTAATTATACTTACAAAGTTACACAGTCTGCACTGTAAAAAGCGCTCGTGGTTTAAAATGCATCAGTATGAATAAACGTGTACATTTCGGTGTTTGTATTTGTTAGGTGCTGATGTGGTAGACTGGCTGTATTCACGGGTGGAAGGCTTCAAGGACCGGCGCGACGCCCGAAAATACGCCAGCAGTTTGTTGAAACATGGCTACCTGAGACACACTGTCAATAAGATCACCTTCTCTGAACAGTGCTACTATACATTTGGAGATCTGTGCCAAAGTACATCTGTGTTTCTGTCTAGTGTAGCTTTAGGACTTATTTGCACTGTGGTAGATAATACATATATACCTCATCAATCATTCAGTAACATACACTATTAGAATAGTATTACTATTTTTAATTTTAATATTACTTTTTTTTGGCTTCCAGACATGGCCTCTCTGAACCTGAATGACGGATCTAGTGGTGGTGGTTCAGAGCAAGACACTCTCGCCCCTCTGCCTCCAGCGGGTCCCAACCCATGGCCTGCAGGTGGGCAGCCATACCCATATCCAGGCTACCCGAACCCACCGCCCGGCTTCCCACCTGGATACTCGGAGCCCTGCCACAGTTTCCACAGCGGCAGTGCCGGCAGCCAGCAGAGTGAAGGTAGGACTGTGTGTATGTGTGGCTACTAGGAAAAGGAAAATGAAAGAGAAAAGGAAGTTAACAATTTATTGGGAAGTGGTTAGGGGGACTTGTATGAAAAATAATGTGAGAGTAGTGGAGTAGGGGGAGCCCCTTTCTCTGTCCTGCTAATCTTCTGGTTTTACTTTTGCTTTCGACTTGATAATATGAAATGTGAAATAAAGGAAGTGATTGTTAGAATTCTTTGCATATTTCCAGTATGTTGCCATTTCCTTGTTACTTCAGTAAGAAGGGAGAATAATCAGGGAAATGGAAATTTCAGGACTGTAATAGATAAAGTATTTTTAAATATAGTGTATATAGTGTAATGGGTGTGTTCATAGTTCAAAGTTCATACTTTTGAAATGTATGTTACCTACAGTTACGGTTGTCAGGTAGTCATCTGCTTTTTGTCTTTTTAATTGTTCAGTGTCAGTGCTTCACCTTTAACCCAATTAATCTGGGTATTCCATATCCAGTACAGCCAGTTTTAAAGTGTATGAGTTATCTTGCATTGTCAGGTGGAACTTCCAAGTTGAGATTGCCCCTGAGGTTCTATCTTTTGATTTTTTTAAATGTCTAACTGATTATTACCTCTGGTTTAAGTGCATATAATTATGTGTAAGAAACTTCCTTCTCCAGTCTGTTTTTCTATAAACATAAAAAAAAAATCCTTGCCAAACTTGTTCTACAAATAAGTTCTGGCAAGGGTAATTTATGGAAAGTGCTTGGAGAATTTTTTACAATGGAGGATAAACATGCACATTAATGATTGTTAACCTTTCCCTGAGTGTAAGTAGTGACAATGTACTCCTGATACTTTTTTGTGCATTTGTATGTGGCTGTGTGTACGTTGTGTGTGTTAGAGTTTGAGGATTTGCAGTGCAGGAACAGTTTTGGCCCTGGATGTGTAGGGTGAGTGAGTGGGTGTGGGTGTAAAGTGGGCTTGTGACTTGGCTGCATGGCAGGCGTGCGTATGGTAACTCTGTTGTTCCCTTTGTTTCTGCTGGGCAATGATAGACTGAAGGAGGATTGCTAACAGGACTGGGGGGATCTGGTAAGCCTGCCATCCACCCATCAACCCTGCTTCCTGTCTGCTTTTCTCTCCGTGTGCCTCCACTCCCTGTTCATCCTTTTACCACTCGGTCACGGTGCCATAGTGCAGTCAGCTCATCAGTCCATCTGACCTGGGGTTACAGCTAATCACGTTCTTCCTGTGTGCTGCTCTGCTCTGTTCTCATTTTGGTGTCGCTCATGGTGTGCATGACCAGTGGAACCGAGAAATGCCTTAATTTTCATTAGAAGGTCATTTTCAGTGTGGGTTGACCTTTTTGCCAAAGAGGAACCTTTAGTAGGCATTAGGCAGGGGAGTGATCGAAACAAAAAAAAAATGCTTCATCACTGTCATGTGTTGTCTACTGTACGTGAGTGCAAATGGGTCTGGGGCAGAGGTACTGCTAATATAAACAAGCAGAAAAGTAGATGACTGTGTTAATCTTTAATGACCATTTTAAACCTTATGTTCTGTTCCTTAGTTTTTAATAAATGTATCATTGATGCCATTAATTATATCAATTAATTATATGAATAATATTTATGGAATTAAGTACACAAACTTGACACATGCTTGGTGATCATTGCAGTGGCATTCCAGTATGTGTGTGTATGCAAAGGTGAGAGTGTAAATAAGAGATGGAGTGACCTTGAGTCCTTGGAACCTTGAGGCACTATGTAAATAATACTGATGATGCTGATCATAATAATAATAATAATAATTTGTAGTAGTAGTAGTAGTAGTAGTAATAGTATTATCCCAAGCACATAAATGTTCACTTTTGGTAAAAATTGAAATGGGTCATTTGGCCTGAACAGACCATAAGGTATAAATCCTGAAACTGACTTTAGAAAATGATGGTCTGTGTCTCATGCTCTTTGCTTCAACAAGTTTTTGTTCTCTTTTCTCATCAGGCAGTAGAAGTAGCGGCTCTAACCCCAGCGCAGGTAAAGGAAGAAGGCCCTCTCCTCGAGAAAAGGAGCACAGGTCGACGTGCTGCGTGGGAACAGACTCCGAAATAGTTCCATGGCCTAGCATTCAGGGCCAGAGAGCACCCAGTCAGCTGAGCCATCACAGCCACACCCGCTCCTGCACCAGTCACACCTGCTCCGGGCATAGCCATGCTGCATCCCAGAGGAGCCACAGTGTGTCCCAGCACAGCCACGCCTCGTTTTCCTATAGCCACGCCCCATTCACTCAGCTCGGCTATGCATCCTGTGCGCACAGTGAGAGGAGTCACGCGTCTTCGTACGGCCCCCCAGGCCTGCCTCCTCCGTACTGCCTGGCACGGCTGGCTCCTAGAGCCACCGTGAGCAGCGGTCCTCCTGGAGCTCCGCCCGTGCGCGAGTTAGCAAACGTCCCTCCAGAGCTCACGGCTAGTCGGCAGTCCTTCCAGCACGCCATGGGTAACCCTTGTGAGTTCTTTGTTGATATTATGTGACAGGAACAGTGCCTTTCACTTTTAAAGAGCACAAATCCTCCATACTCCCCTTTGCTCCCTTAAAGTCTTGCTACTGACTATCCCAGCACTGAGAATGTACCCACCATCGTCCCTCAGTGGAGGACACTGAAAAAAAAAAAGCACAGCATTCTGCACTGGCAAAGCTAATAACATGAGTTGAGATGTTAGATGTTAAAATGGCTGCTGTAGAATTGTTTTTGGTCCAGAGCAGAGCTCCAATCCTGTATATTGAGTGAATATACTCTTTGTCAGAGATGGACGGGAAGCCAAAGGTCGCACTTTCAGCTGATCCTTTGTGGCTAATCTGCATTTGGGCAAACCAGCAGGTGATATTCAGATCCCAAGCCAAGTCAATCTAACAAATAAATAATTGCCAAAAAGTGGGAAATGCTGTGTCTGCATTTTACAAACATCTTCAGTGAGTTTGGCACTTAGTGTTAAACCTAGCACACATGACTGCTGAAGTTCATTTGAAGAGTCATTAGTTGTAAATGTTGTCTGGAAGTAATTATACATTTGTCTAAGATTCCTTGTTGTTTGAACTTCAATGTAATCATGATGTCCCACTGACAATCAGTCATGCTCACAGTCTGATGATGTAGGACGTGTGGTTAAATGACTTCACTGCAATTCTGCCAAACTGCTCGAACACTACCACACAGTTATATCTTTTTCCTCCCTGACACAATGACCTAATGTCAGATTAATTCCGTGTATTTTAAGTCCATATGTGCAATAAAGCATTGCTCAGACACTCTGTAATATCCTGCCAGTGGCCTCCGTTAAGGCCAAGTTTAATGAAGTCAACACCGTTACCAAATTCCATTGGCAGACATTAAGCTGTGTTTCACATTTTATTTCACAAAGGTAAGATTGTTTTGACTTGAATGAAAAGACTTGTTTTGTGGTGACATTTTCTGGTAAAGTGGTGAAATCTAAAAGTAGTTTTAAAACGTTCCCCTGCTTAACCCATTTACCCAGGTCTCAATGGGAAATAGCAACAGCGTAATTTTAACTCTTGAAGCACTTTTAACAACGTACCTTTTTGGCCCTTTAGTATAAAACACTGTTCGTAACGGAAGCTATTTACTTTATTTCTTCAAGTAAAGAGGAATAACAAATTGTACATAATGGAAAAAATATATATTATATATAATTGAAAAAGAATAAATAAAATATATGGGTTAAGATGTGGTCTGAGATTGATTTTGGTGTGGTTTTCAGTGTACTAAAGTCATTCAATCAGGTTTTCTGAGCAGCTCTGAAAAAATAGTAGGCACTCATTTCCATACCTGGAAAATCGGACAGTGTTTTAGAAAAAAAAATAAAAAATATTCTTCTGTCAAAGTAATATTTTGAAATCTGTTGTTTTAGACAGTTCCTTATTCTCTCCACTAACCATGTAAACAGCCGTTATAATGTATATCATGTTTCATATTTTTCCTTTTAATGATGTGGCTAACTAATAAAGCATGATAGGGAGTGCCGTAATAGGAAAATAATCAGCAATGGGGCTGTGTGATGCTGTTACCAAGCCAAAATTGATTATTTTCCAATAACATTACATCCTAAAGTTTTTTATTGCACAGCGCTTTGTCAACGCTAACATTTTTTGCTTTATTAAAGAATGACACATTGTACTTTTAATGATGAGGAGCATCCGCAAAACATGTTAGTTACGTTATAAACAGTTGTTCCATGACCAGCCTCTTTTTTCTGGCTGATGCAGCTTGTAATGTTACAGAGAAAGTCCTCTGTCCCTTGTCCAAAAGATGAAAGGAACAGCTTTACCTCTGACTGTAACAAAGCAGTCATACTGCAGACTCCTTTATCCTTACAGAAAGCTTCACTATGTAATAAAGCTTCACATAATTACACTTTTTTAAAATCCGTTTATGTGGAGCTGTCAAACGAGCTGTCAGAGCTCATCAACACCTACTAACCAATCAGATTTGAGAATTCAACAACACTGTGGTATAACGATCTGTAAAATATAGCAAGGAAACATAGAAAGCGTGGAAAGTTTCAAAAAAAAAGTGTAAAAAAGATCTTTTTTTCATTAGGAAAGAGGAAGAATCCTGTAAAGGGTTTATACATAAAACTCCTCTGTGATAATCATAAGATGGAGTGCTTTCCAGCACTGTTTAGTCTCAGTTAAGATAGTCTTAACAGATAATAGTTTCAAAGTTTAAAGTCTTCCAGTAAAATATGCTAATATTAGCTTTGGGTGTCTTCACAGAAATTCAGTGTAAGAATGTGAATCAGCAGTTAGCCGTCCCTTCATTTCTTTCTAATGCCAAGCATTACCCACTGCTTTTAACACTTTCTGGAAAGTGTGTGTGTGTGTGTGTGTGGGTGGGTGGGTATGTGTGTGTGTGTGTGTGTGTGTGTGTGATTTGCATCTGCTGGTGTGGACCTTGCTCTTCTGTCACTAACCCAGGGAAGAAGGAAATGAATTGTCACAGTTGTAACATTTTTAAGTTGTACCAGTTTTTCTCAGCCAGCCTGTAAAGATATGGTGATAGTTTGTGTATATTACGAAGTAGTGACGAACTGAACAGAAGTACTGGTGAATGTGTTCAAGGTATAGTTTTGATATGACGTGTAATGAGTAAACACGCAAATATCAGAAGAGTTGTAAAAGTGTGACTCTCTCAAATGACTTGTCAGACACACACCTTCTGATGATGCAGCGTGGCGTGGGCTTATGATGTCACTGACGTCATAGTGATCTCACATGCAGCATGAATGTCAGCGTCGGTGTCAGAGTGGGTGTGTAGGTTTGTAGTGTGAGCACAGAAGGTGTTGAGCTGCGAGAGCTGAATGTGAGCTCTTTCACATGGCGAATTAAATTAAGTAGTGAATTAAATGCTACGTTACACAGCAGATTCTGGACCATACACACTTAAATTTATAATGAATGTCTCAAGAGCAAATGTTTTGAAAACTTATAGCACAATAACCCCATATCTTATTTAATCATCTTCAAATGAGGTGTGTATAGCCTTTGCTCTTCCATATTTAACGTCATAAAGGTCAAGATATAAAGAGGTAGCAGGAGAAAAATCTGAAAGTTCTAAAATACGTGTTAGCTAACATTAGGCTAAACCAGTAGCTAATGTCACTAGCAAGTTAGCTAACCTTTGGTCAATGATTAAGTCATTAAAATAAGTAGTCACTAACTCACTATGTTGGCTAACATTAAGCTAACCATTACATCGTGTATAGCAGTAGCCAATTTTGCCATCTATTGTGTGATAGAGAGAGGGAGCTACAGAGTGTGAACTGTTGTGTTTAGATTCGGTACAAATAGTATGCATTTGTTTAGCCAGATGCAAATAGCGTCTTTCTTTTGCTTTCATTTTCACCAGATAACACGCTTATGCAGCGTGGATAAGTCCCTGATTGTTTACGAATTAAAGCTGTGCTTTGACTCATTACCAGCTGACCTTTCTAACCTTCCAGCCTGGACACTCTGGTAATTACCAAACTGATTTAGGTGCTCAGCTTTAAAATGAAAGGAAGGATGACAGGATGACACAGCATGTTTCTTCCTTAATAACAAACTCTTCATAAACAATGAGAAAATTCCCTTTATGAGACATGGCTAGATCATGTGTACTAAAAACAACTGTAAATTTTAAATGATTAACTCGAGGCTCATGTCAAAACATTCATCTGGAAAGTCTGGGCCAAGTTTCTCAACTCAGATAAAGCCACTGAGATGATATCTTGTCGGAAAATACTTGTGTGTATTAGTGTCAGAATGTCAGATAGCTGACATGTTGAAACATGCCTGAGCTTTTTTATACTACGTGTTACAGTAAGAGTTTTGCATATATATCACTGTCCATCTGCCATAGATTGTAGTGTTTCCTGTTAACAACCTTCTAAAGTACATGAGTATAATAGATTAGATTCAGCTTTATTGTCATTATGCAGAGTACAAGTACAGAGCCAATGAAATGCAGTTTTTCGCATATCCCAGCTTACTAGGATGCCTTTAGGATCAGAAACTGACTGGTTAATAAGTTCCACAAAGATTGAGGTTTTACTTATTTAAATGCTGTTCTGTATCATTTTGTTTGGTGTGTGCCAATAACAGCGATTAAACTGTAATAAAAGTTTCAAAAGGTGTTGAAGTTTTTGACTACAGTCCAGTTTGGGTGAGCCTGTGCTCGTTGTAGCCTCAGATTCATGTTCTTGGCTGCCAGTAGTGGAACCTGATGTGGTTGTCTGCTGTTGTAGCCCATTTCCCCTTGACGTATGACATATTGTGTGTTCTGAGATGCTCTTCTGCCCACCACGGTTGTAAACAGTGACCATTTGAGTTACCATAGCATTCTTGTCATCAAGTCTGACCTCTCTCATTAACTAGGTGTCTCCACCCGCAGAACTGCTGCTCACTGGATGTTTTTGTTTTGCACACCATAATGGTCAACAACCATGGCACGGTCAAAGTCACTGAAATTACATTTTCTCCGATTTGATGTGAACTTTTACTGTGAACATTACATGTTTGATGTGTACTTTAACTAGCTTTTTACAGTAAGATCATCTGGCTCCCAGTGTGTCTGGATGTTTGAATGGTATCAGATTTATTTTTCCTGCAAGCCCTGTCCATAGCACAAGAAATATTGTAACCTACTCACCAACTGTCTGCATTTCATTCACTGGAGAAATGACTCTAGTGCAAAAAAAAAAAAGACAATGATTACTGCTATGCCTGACGTTTTTCACTATTGCTAACTGAAGACAACAGCAATGTCATGAGGAAGACTATAGCAATCATAAAAATGTGGCAGTACCGTCAGTAAATATCTAATAAACATGGTTATAATAAACCATGGTAGTGTCATGGTTCAGAGTTTGATTGCCATAGTTACCATAGTTTTTTTTTTTTTTTTCATTGTCATGTTTGTGTTGCTCATTAGGGATCCATCTCTATGACAAATAAAATTGATATATATATAATATATATATATATATATATATATATATATATATATATATATATATATATATATATATATATATATATGTATATATATAAATATATAATATATATATATATATATATATATAAACAATGAAGACAGTCAGTTCCCAGAAAAGAGAAAAAACACAACACAAAGTTTTAAATATTTGATGTCGGCAAGTTCATGTGAACTTTAACACTAAAAAGACCAAGAGTGCTTTCTTTAAATGTGATTTGATTCAGAATCGTGAAGCAGACAGAAGCACTGATTTGTGTAGTGATTGATTAAAAATGAAAATGTTGCAAGCTACAGTAGGTTTAAGGAAGTACTTCTTACGTTCCAACAAGACTCTGACATGCCATTTCTTTCTTGTAATGTCATGTATGCATGTATTTTGTCTCTGCCAACCACTTACACAAGAGTCACAAGTAAGCCTGGCCTGGTTCTGCAACTAAATTCTCTTCTTTTTTTGGCTTTTTTTTCCCAGACACTTTCTGCATTTCAGTGCTGTTCTGTTTTTGAACCATTTTGAATATAATTATCTATATTTCAGGGTTGTGCAGCTGGGAACTGAGTTTTAAAGAAGTTGTCGTGGGAACAAATGGTATGAGAATGTCCAGAAAGATTACTGAGCCCCCTTTTAAACCCACTTGAGTCAACTGAGGTCATTTGCAGCTAGTTCCTTTTTTTGTTCACTTTAATAAGACTTATACACATAAGAGAATGGTTCAGTTGAAATGAATCTATGAAGTAGGACTGATGTTTTCTGTGTTGACTTGGACTTCTCTCAGACTTATTGGCATTTGTACTTTGATTTTGTCTTGGGCATTCGTCTCTCTCAATATGGTCTTGGTCTCAACCAAGAGTTTGTAAAAAATAATATCCGTTATATTTTCTTTTTGCATGCACAAACTTTGACAAGAAGTAATTCTTTCTTCAAGGAAAGAATGGTAGCTCAGTGGTTAAAACATTGGACTACTGAGTAGAAGGTTGTGAGTTTGCACTGCTGGGCTGTTGAGCAAGGCCCTGAACCCTCAACTGCTCAGTTGTATAAAATGAGATAAATGTAAGTCGCTCTTGGACAAGAATGTCTGCCAAATGCTGTAAAACGTAAATGGAAACATAGCCTAATCATTGATGCAATGAATGAAGCTGCTATAGTTGAAGTAAAAGCTTGGCCTCAAAAAGGATCTGATGGTTTTTGGTCTTGATCATTATTCAGTCTCACTTTCATTTGAATTACATCTCGACTTGACCTGGACCTCCTTAAGACTCAGATCTTGATCTTGACTGGTCCAGGTCTTGGACTTGACAGTGGTGATCTTGACTACAGTCCTACTATGAAGTGACCAATATGGTAGGTGTTTCTCATAAATAATGACCAATACATGTAGGTACAGGGTAGGAGTAGCTATTAAACTGGCTACTCAGTGGAGATTTCTAGGCACTTGCTCAGTTGCTGAGCACTTGCTTTATCACTGTATCAGGGTTGTGTTGAAACTGCATGCTACTGACTGATCAGGACTTTTCTGCCTGTTTGTGGCTCACAGTATAAAAGTATTTGAGACAACCACATATTGCTAATCTGTTATAAGTAATATGTAAAATAACAAACTACAACGCAGAACCTGAATATGTTTTAAAGGAAAATAATACAGATTTTTAAAAATTTATTCATTTTTTAAATGCAGTTGCTATTTTGTCTTCAGAAACGTTACACGATAACAAAGACGAGAAAAACAGGTAATGTTATTATATTTTTTGTAATATATATATATTTATATATATATATATATATATATATATATATATATATATATGTGTGTGTGTGCGTGTGTGTGTGTGTGTGTACATGAATACATGAATATATATGAATTACATTCTGTGTACTACGCTAGTTACTGTAGGTTTTTATGACGGGGTTGCCAGTCAGTATCACTTTCGGTTTGAGTTAAATCGTTGGTGAGCATGATTTCATTGCTTAGTAAAATAAAAACTAATGCTGATGAAAAAAACCATCGAAATATAAAGGGATACAGTGAACTAAGATTGTAATTGAATGAACACATGGATATTTCAAGCATCTAATGCTTAAACGCAATCTATTTTGACAGATAGTGAAAATTTCTACATCAGCAGCAGCTTGATTTTGCATTTTGATTATTAATCATTACTGTGATTATTTGTGATTAAGATAATTCCTAATTTCATGTATTACTGATTCTATAACAATCCACATCGATGGTTTAGAATAAAAGTCTCTAAAATATTTAGTGCTCTTTTGTCGAGTGAGTTAAAACCCTTAAGCCACGCCCCCTCGGTTTAAAAGGCATTTCTATCCCCCAGCTGCTTCACTCATCATCATACTCTGAGCTGCGCGGGTCTGTCACCTTCTGTCTCACCCTGAACTCACAAGTAAGAGAATAATCTAGCACTTCCATGTTTAACAATAAGACTATAATAAGACTTGATTTTATACTGTAAACTTTTGTAAGTAAATACATATTCTGGTTTCTATTATTTATTCCATTTCTACTGAATGGGACTGTTGGACAGTTGTTCTTTTTATTCATTCATTTAGATATTTTATTATTTATTATTTATGCAAATCATTGATTTAAAATTAGTAATGGATGTAAAAAAAAAAAAAAAAAAAAAGTATCTCAACTTTCTTTTTTCTTGTCAATTTTCTCAATGTTTTTTGAATGTCCCCATTTTCCTGTGAAAATGAGCCAAGTGTAAACGTGTGTTGAGTTTGGGGGCAGTCATTAGTTTGTTAAGGTGAGTTATATCCTCTAAAGGTTTTAAGTGCAATACTTTTCTTCGCAGACATGCGTCTCATCCAGCTGAGACTGTGTCATGTCCTACTCATCACCACTACTATTTTATACACAACTGAGGGAGTAAAAGAAGGATGTGCAGACTGGAGACTGCATGAAACTGATGAAGTCTGCTGTACAAAATGCAACCCAGGTAAGTCTGATACTAATGCCTGAAGAACCTTCTTTAGCAGTTGCACTATAAACCCTGTGGCCATTCATTATTTCAAATAAATAAATAAATAAATAAATAAATAAATTTTACAGTGACTGTAGGATCAGTGATCTCTAATTGTGTTGAAACTTTTTTGCTATATTGAGCTAACAACATGCTGAACATAAATCATTGTGAATGTTTGTAGCCTAATAAGCTAATGGAGCCTGATTTTGGCAAAATCTAACACAGTTCACAGTGCTGACAGTATTTCTGTTTATCAGCAGAGGATTGGAAAAGGAAGTGCCATAAAGGGTCAATGCTTTTTAATTCAATTCTTTTGGCTTTTGGACAGTATGTGTGATAAAGTGTGTATCAGGCTGTACTACAGATCAGGTGTGCACTACATTACTATGAGCATATTATGAGTGTGTGTGTGTGTGTGTGTGTGTGTGTGTGTGTGTGTGTGTGTGTGTGCATGGTTTCAGGGAACCGCTTGGTGGTGCAATGTGGACAAGACAGAACTAAACTCTGTACACCATGTGAATCTAATACTTACACAGATCTTCCAGCGTCATTGTACTGCAAAAGATGCACTCAGTGTGTAGGTACGATGAATAAGCACATATTCTGAGCAAGTCAATTACAGAGATTATTATTACCAAATTCTGTTTTACATCACATTAATACAACATTTACAACTGTAGGAACAGAAAAAAAACTCATTTGTGATTAATGTGAGCTTGTTCATGCTCCTTCTTCCAGATCCAATGGTTCAGCTGAAACCCTGCAATGCCAGCGCAGACACTGTGTGTGGATGCAAACCTGGGTTTCGCTGTGGAGATCAGCAGTGTACCTTCTGTGTTGAAGAGTGCAAAAAGGGTCAAGAGCCAACAGAAGATTGTAAGAATCCCATGTAGTAATGCTTTTGGACTCATCCTATTTGCATTATAGACCACACGCGTACACTCACCTGGTGGAATTTCCAGTAGTACTGCTGTGATTTCACTTTTCTCTCTTTTTGAACCCACATATTTCAAACTTAATCAAAAGACATTTCATTTTAATATATGATACTATGTTGTGTATGAAATGTGGTATTTTTTTTTTTTTTTTTTTTGCATATGAATAGGGACTTGTAGAAAATGCCCAGAGGGAACATTTAATGATAAAATCCACAGCACTTGTAAATCATGGACAAAAAGGTAGATCTTAATTACAATACATTTAGTCACTTTTTTCCCAAATAAAATGGGATAAACATAATTTGGGCTAATTTCTTTCCTTTGTTGTATCTAGTTGTCCTGAAGGAGAACACATTATTAGCAGCGGTAATGAAACCAGTGACATTAATTGCAGCAGGACACAAGCGACCACTCATTTAGCCACAAAAGGTAAGAGAAACAGTCCTGAATACTGAATCAATGTGTATTGGACGTTATACCAGAGCGCTGTTGAATACTCAAATCTGATTGGTCAGAACGTGTTGATTCATTTTCTATAACAGCAGCTCTGGCAATAGTTCCAACTGCAAAGCAAATCACAGGTTTATATTAAAGCACTTGTTTTAATACATTTTCATTTCTGTAGTAACAACTTTCACAGGGACTTGTATGGTAGACGCTTCAAATAAACAGATTAAAGTTGCATAATTGTTATTATTACCAAATCACTGTGGTATAATATCTACTAATGTATAGTATATATTGTGGCTATACAGTGAATGCTATAGTGTTTGACTTTGTATATTGCAGAAGTCACCACGCTGAAAACCACAGAGAGAACATAGACGCTAAGAGCGAATTATAGATAGAATGATATATACATACACTATGTAGCCAAAAGTATGTGAACACCTGACCATCACAGCCATATGTGGTTCTTTCCTAAACTGTTGCCACAGCATTGCACACAATTATCTAGAATGTCTTGGTATGCTGTAGCCTTACAGTTTCCCTTCACGGAACTAAGAGGCCCAAACATGCAATGAAGACATGGTGTTGGAGTGGAAGAACTTGAGTGGCCTGCACAGAGCCCTGACCTCAACCCCACTGAACATCTCTGGGATGAACTGGAACGCTGACTGCACCCCAGGCCTCCTCGGCCAACATCAGTGCCTGACCTCACTAATGCTCGTGTGGATGAATGAGCACAAATTCCCACATCCGCACTCCAAAATCTAGTGGAAAGCCTTCCCAGAAGAGTGGAGGTTATTATAACAGCATAGGGCGACTAAATCTTAAATGGGATATTCAATAAGCACATGGGTCAGGTGTCCACATACTTTTGGCCATATAGTGTATAGACTAATACATAGTTATTATTACTATAAGTATGAATCCTGATAATAGGAATACTAATGCTTATTTTTTTCTTCCCAGATATCTTTATATATCCACTAATCGGAATCTTTGGTGGCAGTTCTGCAATCATGATCATTCTCATTTTATCGCTGTGGCTCACCTATAAAAGAACAAAAACCAAGAGCAAGGATGCAAAGCCGCATACTCCATCTCAAGGTAGGATTACAGTTCCTACAACAAGCATTTGCAAAAACAAAGTAACCAATATTTGTAAATCTTTCTTGACATACCTGTTCTGACTCTACCAGATACACTGGTCATACACTGGCTACTCTGACACCTGGCTGGATATTTTGTAATATGTCTTGGACTGTTGTCTTATTACAGGATATATTTAATTATAAACTCCATGGAATTCATTTTATTTGGCAAAAAACAAATCTTTATCTCCATTTAAAGCACAAGAGCAGTACAAAGTTTTGTGCCCAGCTGTACTTCATACTTCTTACCTCTCAGCAATAACCATGACATCACTTCATTCAGTGTTTAAACTGGCAGTGTTTGTTCATTTTTGCCCCTCTGCTCTGTTTTCAGGAGAACTCACTATTATGATGGTGGAGCATGATGAAGCCTGCAGCTTCCATCAGCCGGAGCAGGAGCAAGGTGGCAGCTCTGAGTCCATCAACACGCAAGACTCGAAAACAAAACTCATAGTGTGAGCTCTGGATTACTTTGTGCAGTCTTTCCTCATGCTGAACTCATGGGATATTAAACTTGGTGTTGTGCATGTTTTATACACCAAGATCCTCTCTTTGGTGCAGTCTTGAGATGGAGTTTTGGACAGAGAGACAGGTGAATTTCTTGGCATACTATTTACATATGAAAGGACATGTCCTAAATAAGACCTATTTAAAATAAAAATAGTAGGATAACATGCCAAATGTTAGCATGAGATATTTTGTGCAAAATAAAGCAGCTAGAGAGAGACAGACTTGCTTGCTGCTTGGTCACGTAGGAGTCTAAATGTGAACCCTTGACACTTCTTATAGATGTGGGCGTCTCCTACATGTTACTGCGTCACACTTGTAAGTCACAGACTTCTTGAAATACCCTGGTGGGCTTCCCCCGGTTTCCTGCTACAAATGGCACTATTTTAAATGTCTCGTTTTAGAGACTTGGACATGCTTCAGGGGGAAGATGATTGAAAACATTTTTTAAAATCGCAAAACTTCCTGGCACTGGCAAAAACCTTCTAATCATCTTCTGAGAAGATGATTTTGCAAGCACCTCTTATGAAATTTCACAGCACTAAACCATGTGTAAACGGCAATAATTAGACAGCTGTAAATATGATCTTTTAAGATTGTGTAATATGCAAAGGGAATTTCACAACTTTCTGGAACAAGACCCAGGGACGCTCAAGGGAATGTGTTGCTGGTCAGGTTTCCCCTGACAGGATTTGTGTGGTGTAGATCAGCAAGAAGCACTGGAGCAAAAGAGGATTTGGGAGAAATTAAACCAACCAAAATACCTCTGCTTTTTTTTAATTTTTATTTTTTAATTTTTAAAAAAGCTTTCAATAGCAAAGTTTGATACATCCCAAACCAAGAAAGTGAAACTGAACCCGATACTAAGCCTGTTACGTAATATTTAGTGTTCCCAGTGACTCAAAGGACTCTAAAGAATGAGGGTGACTCATATGCCATGACAATGCTCAATATCCAACATTTAATCTCTATTAACCAGTTGACATACAAGAACACCACTTACCTTTGGTATGTATGTGCCTGTGGTTCACTTGAGCTTAAATTCTTTCATTGACTTCCCTTTTCATTGGCACCCTGGAATGATCTCAGTTCTCTTCAGGGTAGTTTCTTTTGAGAAAATCCACCCACACCTGGCATTTTTGCACAACATAGATTGGCTAATTTCAGATGACATTTAGAGTTTTTCCTTCACCTGAGCTTATCTCTAGTAGGAAGGATATCAAGCCATCTAGCAGCAAAGACAGTCAGTTAGGAATCCCCCCAGTGAATGATTTGCTGAGAATGTTAACAGGAATGTGACACCTGAGTGGATCTGTTCTCTCAGAAAGGACACAACCAGCTCCAGGATAACGGGTCATGCTCCAACACACTTATTAGTTACAGTTACAGTAATAATATCATGTAAAAATCATACCCATGTTGAAGTTTTTTGACATTTTACACTGTGCCAATGCTACAGTTTGTTAACCATATGTGCAGTATTATATTTCTGTCAAATAAAAATGTTTATAAAAATAGATTTCTTCTTTTTTAACTGCATTTGAATGCAAGGAGTGCATCCTGTTAACAACTTTACATTTGTAACAGAAAGAATATTTTTACATTACTATTTACATCCATTTATAAAACATTCTTTGAAAAGGTGCTTTCCACATCAATTGACACTGGCTAAATGGTCACAGCAAAAACTTCACATTTTCTTTAGAAACTGAGTAAATGAAGTAAGCATTTACCTTATTGTGATGTAAATTAGATTCACGAGCAGTAAATGGGAAATTCCAGCCATTGCTATTTAAAGTAAAATGTCTTTTACTAGTTTACTGCAAAGCAAAACTTGAAAAGTATGAATAAAAAAAAAGACCAGCACCAATTCTTTACATGTTTTAATATTTCAGACTCAATAACTTAGTGTAGAGGTCCATGATTCACGAAAGAGCTCCAGACAGTAACAGTATTGAAAAACAGTTGTGCGTATTCCATCATTTCTAAATTGAGAACTATTTTTGAAGAAGGTTTTAGACTGTATTTTGTCACAGAAGCACAATGAAAGGGCAACCTTGTCAAACATTAGTGTATATACTACATTAGTGTATATACTACATTAGTGCTATACTACAATAGCAGTTCTGTAAACGTAAGAAGAAAACAAACGGTACAATACGCTGCATATTTTACAAATTGAAAAAAGCTGCACTTCCAGTGTAGATAAAGACACACAGCAAGCATGGGGAAACTGAAAACACTACTGAGCCAGGGTTGGATCAAAAATTGCTATTTTAATTGCTAGTCTATTTTTGTTACACTGAGAATGTGAGTAATGTGAATTCAGAAAAATGTTTTGTTTTAACTGAAAAATTCATGTTAGAGTCTGTTTCACAGACCCCCTCATCCCTAGGGCCTATTTCTGTTCCCTGGCCAGGTGCACAATGTGCTAAAAATTAAAACATGCCTGACAGAAAAGCACACTGGATTATTACCAGATCTCCTGGAGACAAAATATAAATAGCTTTATGTCTGTGTATAGTATCCCATATGAATCACTGGGGCCTGCATGCCATCCTGGTAGCATCATTTTGAGAACAAACTAACCCCAAACCTTCCAAGGAAAGCAAATGTAAAAGGTGGTGGAAAACAAAGCCATTAATCACTCTCACATGCCCCTGCAGTTATCTGTTGCTGGAGTGTACAACTGCTCGCATTGATGTGTTCAGTAATAACACAACTAACAGCACAAGGTCAGTGGCATCGTCACTGCTGCTTACAGTTTTCTTTTGATTTAGAATTCTCCTTTTTCTCTTTCGACTTTGCGCGTCCTGGCTTGTCATTTTGCCGCTTAGTGGGTGCCACAAATGCAGGCTCCTCACATGCCTGTGGTGTAGTTTGGATTTGGCAGGTGCCTGGAAACACAGTATGACTTGTTTACTATAAATCTTCATGAAATATAGTAATGATGGATGAGAACAACAGAAGTGTTACCAGAAATACTCTGTCCTGCTCGCACATTCTCCTTCCTTTGAAAGGTGGGATCCAGTTCCTCAGCGATATTCCTGAAGGGATGCTGTTGCCTACACAGACAAAAGCAGTTTGTTTAGTATCATTAATGGATAATGCAGTTGGGAGTGACAGGAAAATAGTGACTTACACTGCCAAAGTGACTGGACTTGCGGGTTGGTGTTCAGGAGAGCACTCACCACCAGGAGACACAAGCCCCTCCGAGTTCAGTCTCTCCCTCGGCATCTGGCAACAAGAGAACATTACTTCTATGTGAATGAGAAACTCATGAATAACTCAGACTAAAGACATTCAGACATATTATTGATCTTTAAACTTAACATTTGATCTTCTATGGTGTCCACGATTTGTTTTCTAATGAAAGTCTGGATTGTTCTTTTTTTAAAAGCATTTAATTGACATGTTGATCTATTTTCACTTTGGTGAATGGTTCACTACATTGCCCACAATGCTGCTGGGCTACCTGCTGACAGTGGCATGTGTTGGATTTATCCCTCTATATAAGATTAATCTGTTTGTCTTGCTGCCGCCTGGTATTTTGTACCTTCGGACAGAATTCCCCCCACCCCCCAATCCCGCAAAATTTCAATTCATATCCACACAAACTAGATGTTGTATACAAAATCCTCAGTAGACTCTGTTAGTACATCAGCTTGTATTTCTTCCAATCATGTATGTGCCTATCACACCTAATCCAACTAATCTCATCAAGGCTAAGCTAAGGACTTCCAGAGGCTGGTGCAATGAAAACGTACATTGCAGGGGTACTCCAGAACCATAACTAGGAACCACTAGATTACTTTAAATAAAGAGAGATGACTAAACTTCCTGCTTTGAGTAATAAATACGTCTTCACTTCCCATTCACTCTTTTAATTCCGGTAAACACAAAACGTTGCTATAGTTACCCGTTATTAATGGTATAGTATGGCATGTATGCAATATTATGCAATAACCTTTTGGATAAGGACAAGGGGACTATTCTTTTAATATCTAAAATTTAATTTAAAAAAACCCACCATATTAGCATATGACTTTATGAAATTATGTAATTTTATTAACAGAAGTTTATACTGAACTTTGTGATCTCAGGCTGCACTAAATGTTATAAACAGTGTAGGAAGACAGCAGTACCTGTCTGTCATAGACCTCTGTGTTGTCATACACATGCCTCATTTCTCTGTACTCTCCCCCAGAGCCACAATCCTCCAGCTCTTGAGCCCGCAGCTGAGCCTTTATCTCTTGCTTCTGCATGAAGCGAGCAATCTCCTGTAATAGTCATCACAATTAGTAATGATTCACAAATTTTCAAGTAAGATACATGTATCTTGAACTTGCCTACCTCATCCTGAGCAACCTGTGCTACTGTGAAGTCTCCTTTTGAGTCAGATCTCTCTAAAGCAGAGGCAGATGCAAGATCCTGAGAATAAAACAGATTAAAAAAAATTATGGTAAAAATGATGATGATGACGACATTTGATGATGATGACGAAATGATGATGAGATGATAATGAAAAGTATAAACTGTGTCAACACATTATATGAAATGTGGATGTAGATCAAACCACAAGCCAGGGTGTATTAGACGGATCTACTACTTTCCAGTGAAATTCAGAGGACAAGCAGTAAATAAATACATGAGCAAAGGTTAATTGATCTGCACAGTGCCCTGGTTATTTCTAAATATATAAATGTATTTAAACAAACAAAGTATTCAGTAATGTTAAACTAAAAAGTTGTTAGCTAAGTAAGTTAATTATTACTGGGCTATGTGAATGTTGAATGGAAACCCTGTGTTAGTAGTGTATGCAAATACGTATTTGTCTATAGTTATTACATTGTTTTTAACTATTCATTGTTTTAATTGATAAAAATGTCCACATATTTAAATGGTGGAGTGCTACAGCAGGTAGTGTTGATGCCTCACAGCTCCAGGGTCTTGCATGTTCTCCCTGTGTGGATTTCCTCTGGGTTGACCAGTTTCCTCCAACCTCCCAAAAACATGCTGGCAGGTGGAATAGCTACACTAAATTGCCTCTAGGTGTGAATGAGCATTTAAGTTTTTCATCAACATTTTCACTTTGGTGAATGGTTTCCTACATTAACCACAATGCCAATCGACCACTTGCCAATAGCGGCACCAGTGGGATTTAGCCCTTGCTTCATATCTACCTAAAAATATCTACCTAAAATTCGATGCAGCAGCGCTTTAGTCCTTTAGTCTGTCCAGCTCTCTCACCTTATCATCTATACACCCTGCTCAAGCAGATCAGCTTCTGAAGCTTGAACTTTCATGCAAATACCACTGTCCTCCATCAGTGCCATCATGCTTGTCATCTTGTGGTCTCTGACTAGCTCAGCCGAGTCACTGTCATCACTCAGGCAACTTCATCATGTAGCTGCATTGCATTCTGGAACTTCAAGACCAACTCGTGCTGTCTCCACTACTTCTGCTTTGGATTTCTCATTAATGTGATGCTGAACATCACTTGAAAATGATGGCTTATGTTTGATGTCAGTGCCATTGTAACTGTGCTAGCAATGTTCTCTTGTGACATCAGCTCAGAAAACACCACCAACCAAAAAATTAGCACCAGAATCATTAAGCACAGGTATTTCAACATAAAAAATTATTTCATCATATTTCAAATATTTCAGGGGGGAGGATTTAAGTCTATACAATTTAACCAACAGTCAGTGAAAATGTTTATAGATTCACTCAGGGCACTATACTAAACTGGGGCTAACAACGCCTTGGTAAAATCACTGGCTGTTTGGTCACGTTAATGAAAAGTAAGTAACCTGTATATTGTGTCCAAATATGGTGGATGCCAAAATGGTGAAATTTTCGTACCCCTCTGAGCAACTCCTCTTCCTCTGCCTGTAGCCTGCGGGCAAGTTCTTCATCCTGCAGGACCTGCCTGAGATCACCCAAATCCAGAGAGGGCCTGTTCACCCTCGGCCCTGTGTGGGACAGAGTTGAGTCAAAGGTAGAAAGAATGGGCGAAAGGTGTGAAATTGAGAATTAGAAGCCTTTACAGCCCACCACCTGCAGCATGTCGGCTTAAGACACACATACAAGGCTCAAAGTGGGGAGGGGGGGGATTCTGCATGATGTCATATCAATACTAAGAATGAGGTAGGAGGCATGTCTTTTTTTTCTCCCACAGGTCCAATCATGACCTTAAACCAGAGATCACACAAAGTCCCCTCTTACAAGCAAACATAGGAGTAAATGTAAGACTCGAACAAAAACAAAAAAAGTACGAAGTAAGGAACATAGAGTTATGACCTTACAAGCTGGAATGTGTAAAGAAAGATTTCGACATCCAAAGAAAAAGAGAGGATAAAGCAAAATAGTCACCTATTAATTATAAGGCAAATTAGGCAAAGTTGAGGAATCCCCAAAACATGTAGGGGCCAAAGGGGACTGGGCAGATCTTGGAGATGATTAAGAGAAATGAACAGGTAGAGAGAGCATCGCAGACCTCAGGCGGGCAGAACTTGGTTACCTGCTCCAGAAGAGCACCCTCTGCAAGACGCACTGAGGCTGCGCTGGGGGTGTCTTGGCGCTCGAGTCTCCTCCCTTCTTCTCTCCCTTTCCCTGTCCACCTCTTCATCTTCAGTACTCGACCTGTCCTCCTGATTACCCTGCCATCGCTCACTCCTTCCGCGTCTCTTGCTAGGTTCTTCACGGTATCGTCTGCTCTCTCTCCCCTCCTGCCTCCACTCCTCCCTGAGAGAGTGTGCTCTTGGCCTATGCTCTGCCCGAACCCTGCAGCTGCCTCCTTCCCACCTTCCTCTCTCTCTGAGCCTGCCACAATCTTCTTCTTCTTCCCTTATCTCCTGTGACAAGGAGTTCCTCACTCCATTAGCCTCATGTCTGTAAGTTCTGTTTACTTCACCCAATGATGTTCTTCTGTCTACCTGAATATCGCCTTGATAGGATCTCATGGTACACCTTCTTATTTCTCTCTTTCCACCATGATTTAAGTTATGGCGCCCCTGGTCATCCTGAAAGCGTACACGTCTTTGTCCGTTCCCTGATTTACAGTCGCTACTGCTGTAACGTCTCACTAGCCTGCTCTCTGATCTCACACTTCCGCTGTCCCTGTAGTCTGAGTGCCTATATCTTTCCAATCGGCCCACTCGGTCTCCCTGCCACATTCGACCGTTTCCCTCTCTCATACTGCTGTGGTGAGGCAGTCTTGTCCCCTGCTCACCGCACCACTCCGATCCCTGCTGGCGCCGGCTCAGGATTCTCTCCAGTTTATAGACGGGTTCAAAGAGCTCGTCTTCAGAACTGTAACTGAGATAGCCCTGCTCAGTGAGGTCATTCTTTATGAGCCGGACAACGTCGCTCCATCCTCCCAGATGACGTCCGGTTGTGCTGCTCTGGCTGGCAAAGCTACTGCGGCTTTGTCCTGATCGTCTTCTGAGTGGCAACTCACGCAAAGGCTGATGTCTCTGCTCAACACTGTCTGCACACTCCCTATTAAAAGGCCTCCTGCGTTCACAGTGGTCTGCCTCATAGTCTGAAGTGGAAGGAGAGGGAGAGTGCACCCGGCTATGCCAGGCCAACTCTTCCTCTTCACTGAAGACGGGCCGACTAGGCTGAAGTGTGTTTGGCGAGCCGATGGTGCTGCCGTTCTCTTTTGTTGAGCAAAACATGCAAACACAAGGTAGGAGAGTGAGGGTGGAGGTGGTTAGTGGTTAAGCAAGTAAGGTCAGGGGTGCAAGCCAAATCACTGTTAAGTGCATCAAAAATGGTCATTTAGCAAATGCTAGCAAATTTATAAACACGTTACATCCATTACTTCACAGAGAAACAGAGCTTTAAATTGGGTACGACAATAAAAGAACAGCCTGCCTTATGAAAGTCAGTAAACTTGGGATGTGTTAAGGAAGAAAGAAGAAGAAAAATGTTAAGATGTTATCAGAATACTTTCACTTGTCTTCAAAATGTGGTTACAAATATAAAGTACCTAGACAGTTACATCAAGACCTTGGAATTATAACGCTCTGTCAGTTTTGTTACTTTAAGATATAACCATAATGTTTCGATCTTCAATAAGGTCAAAACAGATACATTTCATTTTTCACTTAAAATTTTTATTACAAAGTTACCTTTTCATACATGTGATCCTTCTAAGAATGATGAGAATGATGTACTTTTTAAATATATATTTACGTTTCAATTAGAGCATTACATTTCCAAGGTCTCGAGATGTGGAAGTGTTCTCACCAATATGAATGAACTGAAAGTGAGTAACTGAAGCGATGTAAAAGAGTCACGTTTCATTAAGCAGTACACATACTTCACAAGCCATGAATGATGAACATGTGTCTATCATTCACTTGGTGAATCACTATGTAGTTACAGTAAATTCTGTAAATGTTGGGGCTCTTGAATTACCCTTTAACATGCTTTGGTCTGGTGGAGACCTTCTGATTGGAAGTGAGGTAGAAAGGAGTGGAGGAGGGATCACATGTAGGAGACCTTTGAAAACTCCCGCATTGTGTGGGTTCGGTTCATTCAGTATGAAGGATAGCATGAGTGTGTGTACACACATTTCTCATCTCACTATCAGATAATTAAGACTGTAGAAGAGCCACATCAAAGTCATCACTGCCCATTATGTAATACAGGGCAGGCTGCCATGTCCCACAGACCTTTCTGAATGGTGTCAACAAATGAATGATGGAGGTTTATCAAAGGCAGTACAGCCAACACAGAGGAAATACAAAGACAGCAGTTATACCTCCGCCATCTGTCCTTCGGCAGCTGTTCCTCTGTCTGACATATAGCTCTTCCTCTTCCTGTATTCGTTTAGCTATTTCCTGTAAAGAAAATAGGGGTTGGGGGCACAAATATAACGACTGAACTAACCCAGTGCATACTACAGTCAACCAAACTGATAATAACTGATATATGAACTACATAAGATTTATAAGATGGTGGGTGTGGTTTTATCCTCTGGCACTGTATCTAGCCTTATATTATTATCTAGCAGTATAGCTTTTATGTAACAGTACGACATTAACGACCTTAAATAGTTCATCTGCTTCCTGACTGAGAAGACTCAGCTCAGCTTAGCAAAACAACTTGTCTTGTGGTTTGCTACTGTAAAAAAAAATTCACCCACACGCACAGACTCACATAAAAGCAGCCTACGCAGTGTGTAACGCAGCGACGTCAGCAGTGGAATTTCCACGCTTAATCATGAAAGGGTCAAAGCCTTTGCTGCCTTGCACTTAAGCCCACCATTAAGCTTTCACAACACACTGCTGTACTGAACAACATGTCATGTACCACCACAACGAGCATGGTGGTACGTATGGGGGAGTAGACGTGAGACACTTAACTTAACGGTTAGGACTTCCCCTTAAATTTCCATTAGACTTTTACACTTACTTTTACATCAACATTTCTGCAAAAAACAAAACAAAAAAAAAAGTTAATTCCCTGAAATGCAAATGAATCGGTTTTGTAATGAAGGTGCGATTACGTGTGTACACACACACGCACACACACACACACACCAGATCTCTAGAGACATAAGTGGAGGCCAAAAACCTACAGAGAAGTTTTCCACAAAGGTTTCTAGTCAATAATAATTTTACACAACTTTGTTAAGTCTTGCATTTGTAATGAACAGCAGTTAACCAGGTAACTTCATGTGTGGGCTTCAGTATTCAGGGCTTCAGTGGCAAGACATTACCTGTATGTACAGAAACTGTATTTCATACACTTTAAAAACTTCCATCTAAAGAGCAAATTCCATCAAATTCTGCTTTTCTAAGACTAAATAATTTTTTTTCAGGATTTTTACCCATTCTACAAATATCTGAAACATCAGATTAAAATATACAACATGCCCACAAGATGTCAGTGTAGTACTTGGGAAAAACAGCAGAGACTTTATATACCCCTTTTAAGATCAACTGACAAAAGTAGCCAAGAAATACAAAAGCCCTAAAAACATAACAGGTGTTACTGACCCAAGTGGGATATTCATGGAAGTCCCTTAAAATAAGGGGTTATAAATTAATGCTTGGATTAGCCAAAACAACTTTTAAAAAATAATAGTACATAAAAAATAAATTAAAAAAAATTATACTTTGCACCTGCATAAAAGCAAAGATAACATAATAGCCGTATTAAAATACAATAACTGAGAAACCAGGCTGAACTGGTTCTATATTTAAGAAAAGTTTTTCAAACATTTTTTCTAAATTTGTCAACTGCCAATTCCTACCCACCAGCCAGCTCTCCTATAATATACGACAGATACCAGCTTGGGAGGGTGAAGGCTAAAACGTGCTTCCTCCAACAAACGTGAAGCCAGCCTATATATCGAATACACTGTTAATGGGTAACTACAAATTCTTCACTCTGGAAAAAATTGTGGCATCTCTGAAAGAACTTGGATGGATTTATACCACTGTTGAATTCTTGAATCTGATTGGTCTACTTTCCTACTTTGAAGTGCCGGCTGTGATTCAAATCTCAGGTTTATATTAATGTGCACATTCTAATAAGTTATTTATAATAAGTTATTTCTATAATCATATATATAATCATATAATTTCTATAACAGCTAACAGGGACATGTAAACATAATTTAAGACCAATAAATAGTTGAAAATGGCTTTGTTTTTTTAACTGAATCAAGTAAAATGTGAAATCATTGATATGGTGAAGCTTTCAGTAAGAAGACATTTATTTAACATATGGATCCATTGTGACTCTGACCATGATAATGAGTTTACTGAAGATGATTGTATGATTATTGCAAGTGTCAGCATTCTGTAAGTCAGAGGTAAAGCTATTTCTTTATTTCCGCTTTGGAAAACTTTTTTGTTTTGCAGTTGTTCCACATCATTAAATTTAACTATAAATGGATAAAAAGTATGATGTATCATTTCGTAACAAATTAAATTCTAACAATAAAAATGGCTAATAAAAACTGGCAAATTTGGGACATGTTTCTGTAGTAAAATAATCAGCTTTAGGGTGGTAACTGTGACTCGCTTCACATCGGGCTGCAAAACACGACCCATTTGCTGACAGTTTACAAATACCTTTGACTTAAGTATTCATGCCTACATGTTTCGAAATACATGTTTCAATTAACTCTCCAAAAACTGCCATTACAATTCCATTAAATGTATTTTGGAAAGCTTTCCATTCTTCTCTCAATACAGAGAAACTTGATGGAATTCTTCCTTGTGGTAATCACATACACTATAGATGTAATATAGATTTTAGATTCAAAAACACTGGAGTATTCCTTTAAGACATTCAGGAGGTCTCTCAGTAAGAAATGAGTGGCATGGAAGTGGGCAGAAATGGCTGTGCTACTGTTCTCTGAACTGGGAGCCCGGCGTGTTGTTTAGAGCACAGTCTGGGCCGACGCAACGGAAAACTGGAGGAGAAAAAGCTGTGAGCTGGCCAAGCCTCTCGTTATACTGAGATCTACCGGAGGAACTGTTTTCCTTTCAGGATGTGCCACTATGTGGCTATCCATCATTGTAAAAGTGCCTGTTAATACTGCACGGTAAACACAGACAGACTTGAAGCCTTTAATATCCATTAGAGCGTTATCCCACTGTGGCGAACAGGCACAGAGTCAAGAATCAAGGGATCTGACTCATAGCAGAACCATGTATGCCAAGCCTACTTCCACAGAGAAGCATTTAAAGTTTTGCGTTTTAAAACAATTAACCCGGCTGTGTGAGCATTATATGCTGAAACAGCAATGTTCCCCTGTGCTCATGACTCAGCCTGCAAGGGCAGCAGGCACACGAGCACCGTGGTGTTTAGATGACATATCCAGTTGGAACGAGAGCTTTAATTAACACAACACAGCAGGGTATAAATATCTATAATTAAAGCATCAGAATGACTCTACCCACCATATGCTGGCCTATCAGGAACAATAATCTTCAATAAACCATCCTCAATAGGCAGCACTATATAAATATATATCAGAAATGAGAAGCAACCAGCACAAAATTCTTTCAGCAAGTGTGTACGCGTTGGAGTTAAATATAGATTTTTTTTGCAATGGTGGAATGTCAAATCATACTAGTCAGTACAAGACAGAAACCAACCAGATACAGATTTATACCTCAGTTAAATCTGACATACAATTAAATCCTATTTCAACCACAAAATCTCAGAATCCTCTGTGGTTCAGTGCCAAAGCAGTTGATGTGTTTAGTGATTATTAACCATACTAATTCCATACAGCTTTGTCACCCAGGGTAAATTAAATTCCTCAACTGGCCTACACCCATATCTCCACAGCTACAACCACAGACTGTCTCTGGCTTCGGACGCTGTTTTTCCAGAGACACTTTTTAAGGCATCGTGGTTTAAAGAAGAAACATATTTGTCTTGGCAGTCCCCGAACTGGAGGGGAAAAAAAGTCATGTAATAATAAACACAAGCATAAAATGTGGCAAAGCATTCCTTAATGTCACAGAGAAAATGAAAGTAAACACGCTCATCCACGGCAAAAACGAATCTGATCCCAATTCAAGTAGATGAAAATTAGAATATTAGCCCATTTCATTCAAATGTAGGCTGAAGAAGGCATCAGGAGACAGAAAATGCTCTTGATAGTTTACTGATAAAAAAAATATCTTGTACTTATTGTAAGTCATGCTCCCTTTAATGATCCTAAGTCAGTCAGATTTTGGCACAGCAAACAATCACATATGAATGCCACTTCCTGGGGATAAGGTCACGCATCATTTCATTAGTATAATCAATGAACCCTGGGTCCAGAAAGACATCTTTAGACATCTTTATGCACACAGAATGTTTTTATCACTGCATTCAAATTCAACTTAAATTGGCCCCTTACACAACATGATCTTTGCAGAAAGATAGCCTAGGTAAGATTATAGACTAAATAAAACATTTGCACCTTATTCATATGGTTACTTAACCTAGAGGTGTCAAATTATGTTATAGGCAGAAAAACCCTATTTTAGCCAATACCCAATGTTACCCTCTCCCTTCCTCTACCTCTATGGTATATCAGGATTTAATTTCAGTAGTAACTGTCATTTAGATGCAGTGTTTGTTGTCTCAGGTGACCTTTTTATTCTGTGGCACTGCTGTTTCAGTGCTGGTAGTGTATGCAATAATTATGGACCTTGTTTGGTCCTATTCATTTCAGCTTTGTGCACATTACCCGACTTTCAAAATCTCAGAATTTCTGACCTTCTCACAAGACTCAAGATCATTTGTTCAGTGGATGTAGAGGTGTGCGCACTAGACGAGCACTTGCAGAAGATGTTCACACACACTACACAATATTTCAGCTTGAGAGATCCCCTCAGAAGATCCCCCAAATCCTGCTTTTTCATGAAACTAAATATGAGAGCTGTATCATGTGAAAAAAGAGAAATAAGATAAAAAATGCCGAGCAAATATTGGTTGGGAAAAAGCAGGCAGAGAGGATTCTCTGTTCTGCAAAGAGAACTAGAGGAATAAAAAGCGTAGATATTTGAGGGTGGGGAGAGCCCCTGGATTAGTCAGTGACTGGGAAATTGGGGATAAAATCGTGTAATGTGTGCTAGGCTTAAATGAAAAGCTGTGTGAAATCGGCATGAGAAATAAGAAACATATCAATCATAGACAGGAAAGAGTAGGTTTTGCCATACCTCATCTTTTTCTTCCCTCTTCCTCTCTTCTTCAGCAGCACGCTGGAGCTCCTCTTGAATCCTGCGGGCATACTCTGAATCTTGCTCTTCCCTGAGCAGCCCGAAACAAAGACAATTCAGTAAAAGAGCTTTTCTCTCAAGAGACTTTTTTATTTGTTTGCGAACTGTGCTTAATAATCCGTGCATTATACATCTTCAGCCAGTGCCTTTCAGATTTTAGAAATCTGAAAATGATCTCTGGGACATTATATAATATGTATGAGCATGCAGAATTAAATCTGGAGACAGCCCAACACCTCCTGACACAGATCTGTGTGGCACTACAGTTAAAGAAAGTGATGTCTAACCCACTGCTGAAGCATGTTGTGTTACTAACATTTTGTGTTGTCCATAGAAGAATGCTAGAGTAATGAACAACAGTAGCATAAAGTAACAAGAATATCTAGTATTTGGATGATTCCTATTATTTTTAATATCCATATTTTCATATCAAGAGTTCTAATTTGGACCAGATATATTCCTTAAAGTATTAAGGAATTTTTTTCCACGGTTGAAACCTGAAGACCATGGCTGAAACTTGAAAACCACAGTTGAAACCTGAAGACCATGGCTGAAACTTGAAAATCACAGTTGAAACCTGAAGACCATGGCTGAAACTTGAAAATCACAGTTGAAACCTGAAGACCATGGCTGAAACTTGAAAACCATTGTTGAAGCATGAAAATAAAAGACCCTAATTCACATAATCTAACAGTAAAAATGTGAATACATTTCCCCAATATCCAACACTGAAACATTTTGCAGATCTGACATATATAAAATCTAGATGATTATATCAAGGTTATAAAGGATTTATATAAATATATAAATAAAGGTTCATCCTAACACTTGGGAAGTTCGTTTGTTCATAGTTCAACAACCTTCAAGAACTTGCACTTGCCCTCACTTTACTTACTGCTGGTAGTTGTTTTTTATATTCCTCTGACCTTCAAGCACTACGAGATATATGTCGGTCCAAATCAAGTCATAACAGCGACAACATATCAGAACACAACGTGCCTGACATCAGAACACAACGTGCCTGACATCAGAACACAACGTGCCTGACATCAGAACACAACGTGCCTGACATCAGAACACAAAGTGCCTGACTTTGACCGTTACTAAGGACATTACATCCAGAACTTGAGCACAAAAATATTAAGATAAAATACATTAAAATCTTTTATCCTCTTCTGGACCATCTCCATATTACATGGGAGGTGAAGAAGCATGAAATGACTCAAATTTAGTGTGGAAATGACGTGTGTGTGCTCACAGTTGACGAGTGGCTTGCTCATGAAGGCTTTGAGCTCTTTGTTGCTCCTCATCTTGCAGCCTCTTGGCTACACGGATGTCTTTCTGAACTAGTTGGTTCCTCTGAATGTTGGAACTGTAGTACTGTTCAACTGCAAAACAGAGATGAGTCATTTTATTACCAAATACTAACAAACGTAATCAGAAAACTATGCAATTTAGCAGCAACACCCTTTAGTTCCTGCATAACTATGCTTTTTTGGTTTCTACGTGAACACTTCTTATATCTAATATTGTTTTTTTGTTCTCTCAGTTTGGTCTTGCCAATTCCCATGTACTTTTTCAATTCCTTAATAATTATTTTATATTGCTATTATAAATAAAGCTACTAAAATTATTTAATTGTATTTTTCATATATATTTTCATCATTACTTGTGCTCATCAACTACACTGGAGCTCAGCCAGCATAAACCAATACACAGTCCACATTTTTGCTTTTTCACAGCTCCCAACACACCTAACCCAACTATCAAGAACTCCAAATACACTGTGTGTGCTGCCAGCCCAAAGTATACATTATTGTACTAAATTATACCATACACACATACAAAATATACTAAAAACACCATTATAGGGGGGGTTTGGGAGCTATCTCAGAGCAGAGGCTTGGGGAAACACTGGCTTAGATCTACCGAACAGCACAAAACATGATTTTTGGTCCTTGCAGAATCTTGGAAACTACAGACTGCTAACCCTGAAATGACACAGGAAGTGAAAGGGCTAGAATCCGAAAAAAAGAGCACTGAGTCATGTTTGTAAAGTCATGTTTAACTTCACTGGTGTCAGGTCAGCACAGCTGACTTATCAAAACTGTTATAGATCCTGTGAAGATAAAAGCAACTTACTTATCTATCTGCAAAGGTCAACATGTCTATGCTGTGACTAAAACCTTCTAATCATCTAGTTTCCATCTGCTTTATATCTGCTGTACTCTTAAAAGGGCTTCGAGAACCTTCACAGGGTGTGAGAAACATTTTGGCAATAATTATATGCCTTACACAGCAACCACCAATTTTTTCTTCCTCCATAAGGCTAAAAATGGTGAAAAATATTCAAGAGCCAGTGCAAACATTACACAGTACTATAATAACTAAATAAGGCATGATGTCAGACCCTGGCTTTTGCTTAGTGACAATGCTATTTTGAAGTGAGTGAGTTGTTATTGGACTGTCAAAGCTACAACTAGAGAACATGAAGTAAAGAGGGAGAGTGTGTGAGCACTCAGTGGATGTGTGAGGAGAGGCTGAGTCACAGGCCTTACTTTCCTGCTCCTGTAAGTTATGTGCCAACGCTCCATCCTCCAGCACTGAGAAATACTGGGACACTGTAGGAAAACAAACACACAGCTCATTGCAACAACATCCAGAAAAAAAGAGCAAGGAGGAGGAAAATCAACAGCACATATTGTGAGAAAGTGAATAGTTGAGGTGAATAGTTGAGGTTAAACAGACAGTGCGTCTCGTCAGCTCCCATCTGTTCCTCACACTTAAGCGTCATCTGGACTATCCCTCAACCATACGCCTCGATGAGAAACGATGATCATTTAACATGGATTTTTTCACCCCAAAGATTTGACATTTGATTGTTTGAAAAACGTATACTGAAAAATAGTTAACAGTACCTTACATAAATGTTTAATCGGAAAAAGATAAAGGCTATCCTTTAACGGTCACCTGGTAAAGGATATACTGAATTTCTCATTTAGTAATAAAAGTGGAAGTGTATTGTACAGTCAAATCATGTCTTATGACAGAGCATTCTGTGGTAGAGCATCTGTCAGAGTTTTGTGTGATACACTTTCATATCGAAGATATTAGTGAAGTGTAAAGGACTAAAAGTCAGCATTTGTATATGTCTGTCTAGGTGTTCCCTACAGCTGGGTGATATGATGATAAAATCATAATGTTGTGAAATGCTTTTCTGAGATATCCTGGATATTAATATCTTTAATAAATTTAATTACAAACTGATTCGAAACAGCTGATTTGTTGTTACAATTTTGTAATTTGTAAAAATTAAAAAAAGATTTTTTTTTTTTTTACAGACTTTTATTTTTTACTCATTTAAATTTATAAATATACAAAATATGTAACATCTTACAATATATACATAATATTTACTTAAATATAAAAAATAAGACATTTTTTTAATGCAACACTAGTGTATTGCTGGAAGTCCTGTGTATTGTAAAAATGCTTTTGAGAATTACAGTATGATAACTTTTGTCATATCACCCATCCTTAGTGTGTCTTCCTGGGACCTATTTTGTTAGCAGTTATTTACAGTAAATTGGAAATTAGTCGTCTTCTGCTTCATGTACCTCATATAATGATGTAAAAAATTGGCCACAAAATGCCCCCTTAAAGTTACTAGTTCTTGGTTCCAGACCAGAAGCGTTTGCTGCTGGAACAAAAGTGATTTTGCAGTGGAAAAAATGGGGTCTCACATTAAGTACTGGCACCTTGTCAGTATTCTCTACTGTGTAGCATATGTATAACATTTATAACATAAGATACACATAGATTTTAACAACACTCAGCACATACTGTCAGTATTTTTAAAAATATGTAGTTATAAATTGCGTGGTTAACAAAGATCCTGATTTTCATTTGGAAACAGAAAAAATGTGCAGTGCTTGCGCAGCCTGCTGTTACGAATGGTTGGCGCATTTGTTTTTTCAGATGAAAATAAAAGACGCTAAGCCACATTATTTTCCAGATTTGGATTACAGAAAGATCAGCACCATTTCGCTCACTCGCAGCATGCGTGGAGGAAATGTTAGCACAATCACAATCGGCTCATAACCCCAATATCATTTCAAACACAATAAAAATGTAAAGGTTGTTAGTTTGTTTTTCAATAAGGAACCTAAAAAAAACTTCAAAAAAATGTCAATAAAACATGGTATTTGTACAAGTGAAAGGGTATCAGAGTATACAATGACATATACTGATGCCATTATAATTTTAAGCATTATTATGATAGAATGTTTTAGTCAAACAGCCCACTACTTCTACCCGTGAGGAAAGAGTTACCCTGCTCCTTCTAATAAACACTGCAGTCTGAATTTTTTCCAGCAAAGAAGATAGAAATATTAGGACCACAAATATCATACATGCAAAGTCACCTAATTCAGCCACTCAAAACTCACAACACTTTTTTTTTTTTTTACTGTTTAACAACATAGAAAGCAAACTGCATAAAATTACAATATTAGAATACAATGACTGCAACGTTTAAACAGTTTTTGGGGTTTTGAGCCTACTGGTGAGGAATTCGTCTCCCTCATGTTCTAAACCACAACCGCAAGTCAGACAACAAAAGTTGACAGAAAGACGCTTTAGGACAACATGGAAAATTCACAAATTAGTGATCACTAGGTCCAACAAATCAGAAATACAGCAAAGGCAAAGAGCGCCTTGTCAATGTCCAGGTGTCTCTTTCCCAAAACAAAACTGTCCTGATTTCATCAAAACACATTTGTGAAACATTAGCTGTCTACACAAAAGCACAATAGAGCAGCCAGGATAGCATCTCTGGTAAAGACAGAACAACTACCTAAAGTATATACTTATACTTTAAAATCCAGTTTTACTTACAGGATTACAGGTTTTATGCAGAACCCTAGAACTGAGGGTTTCTATTTTAGAGAAGTTTCCAGATTCCTTTAGATTAGAGAGTGAAGAATCCTCCACCTACCCAACAGAACACCTAAAGAAAAACCTGAAACACATTAAATATGTTTAAACTAAAGTATGTTTCTGAGGTCTTTAGTGATTCTGGGGCTAAAATTTTGGTTTGTGCTGTATTTTTGTTATTCCTGTGAGACGTTAGCATTTGTCTGCCGAACTCACAGGGGGACATTGCTAGTGCAGTTACACTCGCGTTTAATATGATAAATAAAGAAGAAAAGCCAGGTTTCAATGTTAGAAATGCTAAAAACAAAAGAGCTTCTTCCTCACTCACCATTTTCTGCCAACGTTCAGCATTGTATTAATAAGAAATCACTTGGGCTGAGTTATGGCAGAGACTCAGCTTGGCTAAGTGGCGATCTACTAGATAACGAGTGCAATGGTGGTGACGGTGGTATGAGCATGACAATTGAAGCTTTGGAAGCCGAACTATTTTAAAGCAGAATGTACTGATGAAGAGCTAAGATAGCTGGACAGACTAAAGCGCTGCTGCATCCACTATCAGCAGGTAATCGAAGGGCATTTGAGTAATGTAGAAAGTCGTTAAAGGGAAAATAGACCAACATGTTGATGAAAAAATCAATATGATGCTACACATCAGGGCCAAGTTAATTTACATTTTAATCTGTTGGTGTGATGGAAATTGCGTCCTTGCTACCTGACAAAATGAAGTGAAATTTCACGTTAAACTGTTGATAATATCAAGCTCATCATAACTAGTTATGTCTTCGGAGGCAGGAAGCTGTCTATTCCTGATAACAGGCCACGCAGCACGCTCCTTTCACAGTCACATTTTTATGGAATAAAAATCACAACCAAGTAAAGAATCTAAAACAGAGAAATTCATAACCAAATCTTACACTCTGTTTGATCAGTTGTGAACTGACCTGCTGGACCTTTTGCAATCCTAATGCAACACAGACATGTTGTGTTGGATGAGAATTGGACCGTATGATGGTATCCTTACACAGATCTATTCTCGGATACAGACTCATAAACAGCTGCTCCACCATCCCGCAAGCAAGCCGCAAATTAAACTCACCAACTTCCTACTCTCCCCTTCTAAAACCAGACAGTTATGAGAAACTTGGTGATTCAGGACATGACACACACACACACATGTACACACGCACGCACGCACACACCCTGTAATTGAGCGAGCAGTTAAAGCCTCAGTCTTAAATAAATCTGGGTGCTCTAGTGCTGGCAGTCTGTAATTGGACAGTGGCAATTTTTGGCATTTTTGATCTGCACTCCGGCACGTTGGATTTACAAAGAAACGCGGTTTAGCAGGATATAGTGCAGTAAGTAGAATAAACTCAAGATCTTTAATTCATACACACATGGGCCAATCATGCAAATTATACATCTAACAGCCAGCTGTGGTTCTTATATGGTGTACACAAAATAGATGTAAACGAGCTAAACCCGATGTTATTCATTATTTATATTCAAATCCAACATATTGAAGGACGGAGACAAAATAACAAAAATCACGATTCAATTACTTTTACAGACAGCAATTCTTTATCTATGGGTCATGAATTAAAGTGCTTTTATATGTCATGAAAATCATGCAGCCTTCAAACTACATCCCTCAACACTGCTCTCTATACTGCTTATGAAGGGCTGGAGACAAATCTGTCCTACTGTAGCCTTTGACCTGTGCAGTTGGTAGAAATCCTATCTTTAGCACAAAGGCCCAGGGGTCCAGATGTCTAATCCAGTGTCCCAGTGAGCCCCAAAACTTTAATCCATCTGTACAGTGCCCTAGCACTAACAGATATCTTAATTTCTACAAACCTGTCCAATAAGATAAATGCACTCTGGACCTTATCCCACCTGCTACACAAGGGAACATCCTATATGTGGGCGCACACACACACACACACACACACACACACACACACACACACACACACACACACACACAAACACTATAAATGAGTAAAAGTTTCCAGATGTTTCCACTCCTGTAGAAGATTGAAATTAGGCAGCTGAGGGAAGTGGAGGATTCTCTTTTAAAGTGATTTTAACCTCAGGACTGCAAATGCTAAAAACAGTTTGCACTTAAGTCTCCATCATTTAGACTTTCGGTTAAAACTATAATAAATTCAGAAATGACTCATACAATGCTCATACTCAAGTTCCTGTGAACACAATTAGCACTTTTTGACTATACAGTATACAGTTAGAGAAGCGAAATTATTTTTAATTATTTTTATTTGGCTTCACACAGATAAGGACGGGTTCCCTTTTGAGACTGGATCCTCTCAAGGTTTCTTCCTCATATCGTCTCTGGGAGTTTTTCACTGTCACCATCACCTCTAAGCTTGCTCATTAGGGAAAATTTACAGATTTAAACTTTATATCTGGAATTTATATATTTCTGTAAATTTCAATTGCGTGGAAATTTTTTAAAACATGACTGTGTCAGCTAAACGCACCTGCTCTGACTTGTTCACACTTTTTGCTGACAGCGCCTTGAACCACTTCATCAGTCTCCAACACTGCTTGCGTTCTGTTTTTGTCTAGACTTTTGTTTTTATAAAAGAAACGACACAATAATCCCTTTGCAGCCAGTGTTCTCCAAAACATGATAAGATCACCAGCAGTTAGACAAAACCTAGCTGTGATTAGACAGGCATCAGGATCAGTGCCCACTTCAGACACTTTGCCCACAGCTCACGAGGCTACAGCAGGGTTTATCTGCTTAGTAAAACGGGTAAAATGACACGTGGACATCTCAACTAGACGCTACTGAATACAGTCAGCTCTGTTTGGATTATACTTGTAAGTTAGAAGCATGTAAAAGTTTACACTTCAAACACAGAGGAAGGGTTAATGGGTAGGCAAAGCTCACAGAAGATTACAGAGGAGCTGACATGCACATCAAGACCACCCAAATATCAACAGCACATCATGTGAATCTGTGTAGCTCTGCATCAACTGGTCAGTCGAGCAGGGAAGTGTAGCTGATAGCACTGAGACAATACTGGACTCAATACTTTCAACTTCCTATTGACTCCTATTGACCAAAAAAAAACATTTTTCTTTTTAAAAGTGTGTTTAAGCTCAACATGCTTGACTTGCTCCATGTATTTCTCTGTAGTGTAAAGCACCTTGATACAGTGGTATGTGCTCGTCTTTTCCAAATCCTCCCATCGGCAGAGTTCACACGACCGAGGACACAGTCTGGTTGTTGACAGGAACTATTTTTATTATGCATATTAATTCATTTGAACAGATTCTAGAAAATAATTTCCTGAATCAGTAATAAGAATAAGGGATGTGGAAACTGTGATTAAACTGAGCGAAATACAGCACAGTGCAGTATAAAACTATAACTCTAATGCTAGCAAATCACACAATCACACGCCGTCATGTCTTTATGACTTTCATTTTCATTTTTTTGCAATGAAAGAATACCTTAGCCAAAGGCTTTCTGCCTTTTTGTTGCTGGCTCTCATACAATGCTTCATCACCACAGATAATATCAGGAGAGGATCTGTAAAGTCGCCCCTCCTAGGGCTTTGAGTACTCATTTATTTTCTATAGTCTGTATTAATGCATATAATTAGCTCGTCACGCTTTTGAGTTACATGTCAGCATACACAAGACGCTGACCTAGATGACCCAAATGAATAGAATCCTGCTTACTGATTTCTCTCCTGTTAACGAAACATAAGCCTTCTTAACTTGCTCAGCAACCTGCTGGAGAACAGACCTCAATGCCTTTTCTTGCTCTTGGATTAGCTCAGCTCCGTTCAGCCTGCAGGATCAGCTCACTTATTGAAGAGTTACTGCAGGTATAAGCAGTGCATGGTGTAGACTGGCAGAAACAGAGGGTGTGGCTCACTAGTGGGATAACTAGTTTTTGTAGGAGTCCAGCCCATAGAGAGATTCACATTACACTCAGATGAGTCAGGCCTTTTGTACATTTCAGTAGTGTAGACGCAGGAACACGCACACTAAAACAAGCGACAAGAAAGACTTGGGTGTAAGTCACTTTGGATGAAAGCATCTGGCAAATAAATGAATGTAGTAGTGAGACTTCTATACTTTAAACACAAAAAAAATCCTCAAAAAAACAAACAAAAAAAATCCGAAGTCATTAATGTTAAGCAAGGCTATGCAAATTTACAAACCTTTTTAAAAGCAAAGAACCAGTTGGTGCTGTTTGGTAAGAAGACTGCCAATCTATAAGCTATTAAAACATACAGCAACAGCCCTATTCAGACATGATTACGTGATTAATTCCACCAGGTGCTATGAGGTGATTGCAGTTTTTTTAAGGAACTGCCCAGTTATAACATAATTATAGGTATAACTATAAATATATATTATATATATATATATATATATAAAATAATCGCTGCTTTGTAACAATGTCCATTGTGAAAAGTGCTATAGAATAGAATAGAATAGAATAGAATAGAATAGAATAGAATAGAATAGAATAGAATAGAATAGAGCTGTCCGAACTGACACCTCTGTGATCTCAGGCAGGTACATCCTCTTGTGCTGGGAATCCCTGGAGGACTAGTGGTTAGGCCAGGGTTAGGTTTGATATCCCGGCCAGGGAACCAACCCCAGCCACTGGAAGGCTGCATCAGGAAGCGCCAAAAAAATAAATCAAATAAAAATAAACAAAAAAAACTGTGCCAAATCAAAATAAGCAGACCAAAGAGCCGCTTTTGAAACCCCTAACAGGAGCAGCCGAAAGAACAACAACAACAGCTTCCTCTTGTGCTGGAAAAAAGTTGTTGTTTTTTTTTCCTGTTAATACTCGCTGGACTTAGTCGCCTACACACGTATCTATACTGAGATCATATTGAGAATTCAGAAGAGCATGACCCTGCAGGCTATTTAAAGGGGCTACAGCTATAAAGTCACTTTATATTCAATAATAATATTGTTGTCAGCTCCTTAATTATCTAAAGTCAGATGCTGCCAAATAAATAAATATAATTATAAAAGATTCAATAATTTTCAATATATTCAAACCAACAACGCACATAGAATAACATATGACTTGGTGTGATTATGAAAACAACTCTGTTGAAACTCGCTTGTGCTGCATTAAATTAATTTCTGTCTGGCAATGAGAGTTTATCTCAAAATGTTATCACCAATGCCACCTAGTGAAAGTAATTCTGTCCGGATGAGGCTAATGCCAGAATTTGTTTAAGCTTTAAATTTGCATGGTGAGCTTTTGCAGTCCTTTCTGGCTTCGCAGAGTTTCAGCTAAAGCTAAACTCAACATCAAAATGATATTTCAATCACTATCCCCTGCATCTGTAACAGACAATATTTTCACCATGTCTCCCTGTGGTGAGAATAAAACAGAAAACTTACTTATAAAAGTGTAAGGGAAACTTATTTGTGTTAAAATGTTGTTTAACTGATCCTCCGCCTATTATCTTTGGAATCGAACAGCATTTCTATAACAGTTTTTATAAAGATGCATAACATAACAAAACTGACAGAATTTAACAACCACCTTTAGACTTCCTTTATAAGTCAACATGGAGTAAAAAGTTTTTCTGTGCTTTTTTCAATGTTCAAGGAGAATGTTGAGAACATGTTTTTGATAAGCACATTTCAGATGCAGATTTCAACCTGATGACAGCTTAATTTTTTATCCTGACACATAAACAGTGACAATAGTTCCAAGTGGCTGACTTAGTAGAAAGAGAAAACACACAGAGCGGTGAAAGTGAAGGAGCTTCTGTTTGAAACTAAATCTCTGTTTCCCTGCGGATTCCTCCACCTCCTCCACCCAGCTTTCGCTTGGTTAGCCCCAGCAGGAGGACAGAAATATATCTGTCTGGCAATAGGCGTCTGAGCGGATAGAGGATAAGGATGAGTGACGGGGGAGAGGTCAGAGGTCAGAAGGAAGAGAGCTGCTTTTCCTCTGAGGCCTAAAATCCCCCCAGTCATGGCATTCTATATCAGGACAGCTGCCAGACCAAGACCAACACAAGTGATAAGCCAACAGTGGAAAAATACAGTGAGATAACTGTGAAGAACGGGTAACATGGAGAGAGAGGCCTAGATGAGAAAATGGGAAAGCCATACATCAGGAAATCATGTAAATAGGACGTGAATGCCAAATAAATTACGAGCAAGCTCTTATTTGGGAGTATTTGTAGTCCAAAACATATGTAAAAGGACATGAAAAATAGTCACAGAAGAGTAAGTAAGAGAAGTATGTATATCAATGTGGACATAAATTTCTAGTAATGCACAGTGATGCATTGTGGCCTAATGGGGGCTTCATTTCCCAGTCGATGCTTGTTTAACTGTAAAAATGCAATCCCCAAACAATAAGTGCATTGTCAGTAGAAGGGGAGCTGAAGGGGAAAATCATCCCACATTTTTTCCAAGAGAAACATTTAGGTTTAGGTTTAACATAATTTACTCCATGCACTGGGTGACAAGCAGAGAAAAACATACAACACTTAGACTAAGTTTAAACACTTAAGAGCAGATTGCTCTCTGAAGAATACCCTGGGCTTGGCAAGCTTTAATTTAAAGTGAGTCAACATGAATGCACCTGGAATGTCCATCAGATTTCTCACTCTTATCAGTCCTGCTCATGTGACGCTGCTTTACTGTTATGACTGCTGAGTGAGACATCTAGAAAATAAATCACCCTGTGCAGTAGAAGAGGGACTTTGCTGCTCATTGAGCCTTATCAGTGGCAAAGAGAGGGTCATAAAACAGGCACGGCATTAATCTTACCCTCCTGAACCCGTGGCAGGTTAGACTGATCCACCTCCAGCTCTGCCATGATTCCTCATGGCCACAGAGACATGGCCTGCTCAAAGCCTAGACGTCTGAAGGGTACTCACTGCAAAGCGCTCCACAGGGACAAACTATGAAGAAGACATATAACATGGACAATTCACAAAACAATTTTTACATATCGCAGCTCCACAATAAGATTTAACCCAATTAATTTATGTAGAGACATTGAATATATTAGATACCATTTCCACAAAACCTAGTGACAGATTAAGCCTTAAGTTTAAAAAAAAAAAAAAAAGAAAAGAAAAGAAAAGAAAAAAAGGATTACACCCATACAGTCCCAAGTGCAAAGGTTTGCATCCACTTTGGTTTGTGGGTGGAAAAAAAGGAACGTGGAGCTCTATTCTTACAAGCTATCTACAAAAAAATAGAAGGAAATGTGGGTGTATCCTACAACAACCCAACTATCCAAAACATAAGCCAAAGCAACAGGGAAAAAACACACACACACACACATTTAAAAAGAACCAAAACAAAGAAGTTAATTTTTTGTCTCAAGCTGATCTAAAGACCAAGACAAAACATTAACTTCTTGAAATTATTTTTCTCTTAAAAGTGCAAATGTCACACAAATAAGACAATCTGGTGCAGTTATAACAGAATGATGAAGAATGAGCAAAGACTTTTCAGCAATCTGGGTTAGAATGATAATATAAAAATCCAATATCTGAGAGGATCCAGAAGATATGAGGATTTCTACATCAAGTTATTAGAGAATATTTATAGCATATTTAAAAAGGGAACTGAAAAAGAACTGAAGTTATATCATTTACTTTCTGTTTTACTATTAATTTCTTAACATGAAAAATTTGACCATTTTTGTCCTATGGAAGTTTTGCGTGTGTGTGTGTGTGTGTGTGTATAGATATGTCTGCTGATTTTTTTTCTCACAGCAGACCTTTAAAGTCGGGTTTAATATAACTTAATTAGACACTACACTAGTCGTGTGTGTGTGTGTGTGTGAGAGAGAGAGAGAGAGAGAGAGAGAGAGAGAGAGAGAGAAGTTATTTATCAGCAGCATATTTATCGCTAATTTATCACCAAATATTTGGCCTGACAGGAAAAAAGGTGACAGAAGCTCATTGTGAGAAAGTGTGAGGGTGACACGCGCACACAGCTGAAGCCTGAGTGTGGGTAAAACCCGCTGTTTCACATAAACACAAAGGTGAATTCCGCATTCCCAAGAAAATAATGCGTCTCTTCCGTCCTCCAGCAGCTTATAATGTAGCTCTGTATTGATGTATAATGTAGGTCTTTATTAAGTTTTATTATCTGACTCGACGGGACTTTCTAAACCACATCACGTACTGAAGTTCCGTGTAAACAGAAGGTGGTTAAAAACGTCTTACCTGTGGGTGAAGCTGCTGACAGAGCAGTCCTACTTGTTGGATATCTGAGGTGCAGTTGTTGAGTAAGCTACACCAGCTGAACTGTGTAACACCACATTTCAGTGTGTGTGTTTAATCAGCAGTATGAATGCGATACAGATACAGATAGAGCTAGAGCTAGAGAAAGCTCAGTATGAGTCACAGCTCCTCTCGTGTAGATGGAGATTCTTCCCTGTTTGTGGCTCTGAAGCCGAGCTGTCTGAGGGATGGAAAGCCAGCGAGGACAAACTTCAGCCGTATCACTGCAACAGGCGCCATCCAGCACGCGCGCGCACGCACACACACACCATACCTGAGTGCAAAGTGCCACTTATGAAATTCCATAAAGTATTGCAATAAGTTAGTATTCAGACAGTGTATACACAACTAACAATGTTTTGGTTCCTGAAATGTTTGCTTCTGAACGTTTGTTTTTTCCCCTGGAATATTCTGGGGACATTTTTGCATTTGGTTCCTAAAAGTATTTCTTCTTCTTCTTCTTCTTCTTCTTCTTGGTTGCTGAATCATTCTGGGAAAGTTTGTTTGTTTGTTTTTGGCTCCTGAATCATTTTGGGAACGTTTTTTTTTTGGTATCTGAAATGTTCTGGAAATGTTTGTTTTTGATTCATAAAACGTTCTGGGAACAGGTCATTTTTAGCTTCCATTTGGTTTTAAGGAAAACATAGTGATTATTCCATGGTATGTGTTATGGTTCAGAGAACCTTCCCCTAAGGTTCCCATAAATGTTGTAAATAATTTGAACCTCTCAGGAACGCACAATGGTTTGGAAAATGTTCCTCTAACGTACCCTTATAGAAACCTTTTACTATACTGATATAATAATAATAATAATAATAATAATAATAATAAATGTTTACATTTTGTGGTCCTATTAGTTACAGATCACTACACATGGGAGCTATGAATCACAAGAGTTACCAGAATAATACATACACTGACCAGAGAATTAAACATTTCTATTTCAACATTTAATGTGCTATGTCATCTACAAATCCAACAAAGAAAAACCACAGAATTAGATTTAAACACACACACACACACACACACACACACACACACACACACACACACACACACACACAGCGCGCATAAGATTAATATATGCATATGCAATACATTTTCACGAAAAATTTGAAGGTAAGTTTAAACCTGTGGCTACCAGATACTACTAAATTCTGCCACTAGATGGCAGAATAGCTGCACTTTTAAATAAATAACTATTGTACACTGTAATTATATTTACATTACAGCGCCTGTGATAATGTAACTGAGATGCAGTGGGATAAGCAGTATATTTGTTGCAAAGTACGTATCAATGACAATGATTTTAAACAAACAAACAAAACAAAACAAAAGAGGGTCCATCACAGGCCTAATTTCACCGGAAATGACGTCATGTCTTGTGCAGTGAAAAATTAACTTTTCAGACAGTTTCATTAGTACTCAGATTGACCTGTTATTTTAGTGGTATAAACAAACACAGAGTAGGTAGTACAAGAGTTAGTAAATAACACGTTATGAAAAAATTCTAACTCTTCTAAGATACATGTGAACTTTAATTAATGTTAACAAATATTCAGACCTTCCCTGAGTGTATGTTCGGGTAAATATGAATGCAGTGGTCAGTGTGTTCAGCATATCACTCTAGGTCTCTGTAATCATATATTTTAAAGTAATAAGGTGACCTTTTAGCATCAGAGAGTTTCAATTCTTAACAAATCTAAACTTTAATAGATCTGACAGTGAGAAGTATACCTAATACCCGTCACTATAATCTCGCTGTTGCTATGTACACTTTGTATTTAGCAGTGCAGCTCGTATAGATGACAGCTAGCTATTAGCATTCACCTCAGGGTTATCATGCTAGCTAACATTTGAGACATTAGGAATAAAGCTGTTGTTAGTTAGCCTTAACTTAAGTTTTTATGAGTTCCTTTGTTCCTTAGTGAAAGAGGCAAATATTTACCGTTAGTAACTAAAATCAGTGTGATTTGAGGCAGACATCTTTTTCTTTCTTGCACTTTTACTTTCATACTTTAAGTAAAAAAAGGAGTTTATACATTTGATTAGTTTGATTTAAGTGAAGATTATGAAGCTGTACTTCATCTTTTACCAGAGGAGTTATAGAGATGAATAACTGCACTTTTTCTCAAGTAAAGAATTTTGGTATTTTAGCATTTCTGGAGAAAAAGTAATTTGTATGTTTAAATTACTATTTATATATGTATATGTATGTGTATATGTGTAGACATAATATATATATATATATATATATATATATATATATATATATATATATATATATATTATTTAATATATATATAATGTCTTCACTTTGCCTCTGCTTAGTCTTCTTCCCTTCAGTAGGAAATGTTACATTTGCATTAAGCTATCTGCTAGGAATTGATAGACAAATGACACTCTCTACTGCAGACTAGTTTGCCTCCTTTTATTGAGTGTATACATATGTATAAATGCATTTATTATAAGAAAAGGGGAAATTTAATGAGATAGTAGCAGGTAGCAAAAGATCTGATACTACAACTACAACAATAAATGTGAAATAGCCTGGACAGTCAGGATTTTTATAAGAACTAATATTCACGTCACCAGCATAACCACTAATTAAATCATTCAATCTATTTGTGGAGAAAATATTCTAATAAAAATATACTGTGTGATAAAGACAATATAAAATGTATTTTTGTCTACAGCAGTCAACTGACAGCTATTATAAACATCTCCATAGACAGCCTGGTCATTGTTTGATTAAGTGAAAGGGTTGATAGAGGGACATTTGGACACCTGTGTCCCCCATTTTATGCATCTATTAAAGAATCTATCAACAGTGCCAGGCCTGGCACATAGGACACAAACCCTATCCTGATTTTACTGCCATGTTCATTGACGCAGGTACTCCGTCTGACTGACTGGAGTCTGATTCTAAATGCAAAAAAGCTTAATAAAACACCGGTGATATACACGTTCAACATGACGCTATTGAGAAGGGTTGACTATATAAACTCAAGGTCCATCTTATTTGCTGCATTTCCACCGTCTTCACTCGGCTCTGTGAGACAGCACAGTTTTTGTAGAAAAACAGCGGTGCAGTAGAGATGGTCTGTAACTTGCTCCTGTCCTGGACTCTTCTCCTGCTTTCCGTCGGCCCACTGCTGGCACATCCTGTCTCAGAAACAGCAGACATGTCTTATCCTGGACCTGGTGAGTGCAAGTTTTACAAATATGACCCTGTCTAAGCAGAAATTTGAAAGATTACTCTTTTTTATGCATAAAATTTGAAATACTCCAATACAACCCAGTTAATAACACACACAGTACTGCTTAGCTTTTCAGCCTGTACTTAGATGCAGAAGGTCAGAAGACAGTAATGTTGAAAACTAGTAGGCTGTAGCAATGTTGGTTCTGTATGTTGTTATTTTAGACTCAGCTGAGGAGGCAGGAGCAGTCGGTCCCGAGGACCTGGATTTGAGCAGCCTTCTCCAGAGGACGGCAGGCCTCAGTTACTCACCGCTGCTCTCCAAAGATGGTGAGGCTGCTAATTATGAATGCTTTTTCTTTCCCTCGTATCCATACCTTTTAATTTGACTTCATTGTCATCTCCAACATTAAATATAAGTTTTTTTTCTAAGGTCTCAAAGTGTCAGGGCTGCTCCCTAAAGAAGCTCTAAAAGAGGTGAGATTAACAGTTTCACTTATGTGACTGTATTTTCCAAACATTTTCCAATCATCAATCAGCTTTGCATTTGACTGCATGACCGGATTTGTAAAGTATGTTGATAAATGCATCGCCTGCAGGTTCTGCTGGAGAAACCAGGCCATCTAAGCTCTCTCAGTCACATACTTGGTATTAAGAGGCCATACAGAAAGAGGGGCAACGGAGCTGACTGCTTCTGGAAGTACTGTGTTTAATACTGGCACGGGAAATCACACGCATGACTGAGAGACTGGGCTTGTTTTCAGATACCAACATAAATGTGCACACACACACACACACAGATACAGTACAGATAAACACCCACAAAATACATTCATGCTCTTAAATATCTATTGTTCACAGATTATTTATTGAGACATAGCATAATGAGATAAAAGAGAAACTAATTAATCACATGTATTGGGGTCGTTTATATTTTTGCACAGTGGCATTTCTATGTTGTTCTGTGAACCTTTTAAAATGTTGCTTGACACTGATATCTGACACTGGATCATTTCCCTTTTTAGTGAATGTTGTAATAAGTACATGTTGACCACTAATAAACTGTTACATTTAGAAAAGCTTCCTCGGTGGCCATTTGGTTTATTTCCTCTATAGCACAGAATAAATAACAGAGGAACATGTACATATGTAATACAAAAAGCAATGATCCTTATATCCAGTCCTCAGCAGGTCTATTTCTGATCAGCAGTATAGCATGCATGAGCATTGCAGAGAGGTGTTGCATAAAGTTGAGGTTTAACTGAGATCTGAATAAACCTCAGATCCAGTGAATGTTGGAACATGCACAGCAGTCACAGCCACTTCTCGACTGTGGGCCAGTCTGATCTACTAGATAAGAAAAACAAAGTTCAGATGTCGGATTTTTCCTGTCCGCTCTAAAAAACACTATTTTTCATCCTCTCTTCTCAACTGACTACTATTCAAGTGCAGTATAATTTTATGCTCTGACCTCAATCCTGTTGAATCTCTGTTTCATCTGTTCAGAACTACAGAAAGCCTTTGTTTGAGAGTACTGTCAGTAAAGGAGGATAGACTTGTTAATTAACACTTGAGCTCTGATAAAGGGCTAGAGAATGATTAACATACATGAGAAGAGATGGGCTTAAGTATTTAAGTGCACGCCTACAAGGTGGAAAAACAAGGAAGGTGTGTCTAAGAAAATTGGCAGTAACTTTACACAGTGTTTACAAATACAAATATGCTGCTGCACCTGATACACTCATACCACTATCACACACTACCATGTCAATGTTACTGCTGGACTATGAATAATCCACCACCCAAATATTATCTTGTCAGCGGTGCTCCTTTTCCACTGCTGGACAGGGCTGAGAATTTAACTGATAAAACAGCCAATGGATGTAGCTACAAGTAGCTAATAACAATTTGGTGCTGTGGTTTAAGTAAGGAATGAAACATGACTGGGCATGCTGTTATAGTTAAATAATAAAAGGGCAGTGTAATGGCAGTTACTACCCCAAAGCTGATTATGTTCTGACAGCTCACCCTGAAACATAGGCCTGGGAAGGGCTGCTGCATTGCATCTCAGGTGCAGCAGAACAGAAAGCTAAATGCAAAAATGAGAAACACAATTATTGCTGGTCTGTGTGTGTGTGTGTGTGTTAGCGTAGTGACTGGTCATTAAGACCATTATGGACCTTTTTCACAGTTCCATGTTGCGGAAGCGTAAGTAGTAGCGTTTCAAAGCTTCCGGTGAACCGGACAAATTAAACATCTGCTGTCTGGCATAATGTTTTGGACAAATTGAAAAGCCAGCAGTGTTTGTGGGACCTGCTCTTGCTGCAGACCATGACTACGCAGCTGTTCCTCCTCCTAGGTAAGTGACCTAGCTACAATATACTGTATGGACAAAAGTATGTGGACATCTGACCATGATCATACCCATATGTGGCTTCCATATATAGTGTTTCCATTTGCAGAGAAAAAATAAACTAATTATTTGGTGATGTTGTGTCCAAAATGTCAGTTACTCTGTATTAATTCCTTATTTACAAAACTGTGTATGAAAGGAATATCACACTTCCAATCATGCTGTCATACTGAATATCAGCACGGCTGGGACTAAATGTGGCACTCAGCCTGTGGCCAATTCACAGCCATGCTCATATTCAGTATAACAGCACTCTTGCTCATGCAATACTGCTTAATTAATCAACAATTTCTCACCAATCAGAATCAAGCATTCAACAGCGTTTCATTTCAGGCTGTCCCATACCACCCTGTCATCGATTAGTTTTCAATAACAGCACACCCTGTCATGTTTTCTTCCTTATATAGCTTGCGCAAGAACAGATAACATTTTCCAGATAACAGATATACACACTAATTCACTGGGATATAGCACAGCAACACAAACATTATCTTAACCCTTACCTGTGAACTGTAGTCGCAGTGAGACGGACATGTCCCCAGCAGCTTTGAAGATGTAGAGAAACCCCGATTGTACCCTGAGTGTGATTGCATCAAGACTCTTAATCTGAGATGCAACAATGTCTAAGACAAAAAACAAAAATGCACACACACTACATAGCCAGTATCATAAGAGTCTAAAATGCAGGCCATTTTCTCAGGCCATCACATTGGGTGGAATAAGCAAGATTATTTAAACTACAAGTAGTTCTTATATTAAAAAAAAAACCAAACAAACAAAACAAAAACAATAATTATTAAAATGTAATTTACAGTCAAGTTAAGAGTATTGAAAAAAAAAAAAAACCTCAGTTATGTACTCTCATAAATAAAGAGAATTCTGTAGTATTAATAATGTCCACCAGGGGACACAGTTAAGCTCTGCAGTTTGTAAAACTATATGCAAGTTTTACCGAACACTTGAAGGAGTAAATGATGCTTCTATGATGCTTCTCCTCAAATGTTTTCTATATCACGCTTTGTGGCAGAGCTCAATTCTGATTGGTTACCCAGTAGTCCCTAATATAGGAGTAGGCGGGGCTTTTTAAATCCCTCTCCTGCCTGTTCCCAGAGGGATTATGACCAATCTTACCCACTCCAGAAGAAATTCTGGCCAGTCCTGCCCACTCCCTCAATCCCTAAGATTGAGCAATTTTGTTTGTATATGCCTGAGATATTTTCCAATAAACCTAGTGCATTTTATTTCACAAAATATAAAAAAAAAATAGTAATTTAAACCACAGGGAATCAACATGGCCTTCTTTTGTATGTTGAACTTCACATCTGACTGCCTACTTCTGCAGCTTTTTTGCTCTCTATTCTCTAACAACCAATCAGTTAAGGCAGGATGTGATAAGACTTGTTTACCATGAAAACTCATTCTAACACACTCTTTTCATTTTCTCCCTTTTTATTATTTTACAGCAGAAAGAATATAAAGCATTCAGAAAACATCTTTCATATTTTAAGGGCAATTCAAAACATTTTGCATGGCTTCAGCAGCTGAGTTCTCTTTTTTTTTTTTTTTTTTACATATCCATCATTTCAGTGACGGTTTAACATGCAGTTACAAAAATAAAACTTACATAAGGGGAAGGGAGAAACGCAAGAAAAAAAGGTCTGTATTACACAAAGTTTTAAAAATAAATGAACGGTTGAACAAATTGGGGGAAGGGAAGGACAAAGGCTACATAGCAAGGAAAGACAGCTAGAGAGGAGAGAAAAAGAGCTCTAACACTAGTTACACATGCAAAGTGTCAAGGCCCCAGTGGCCTAGAATAAAAGCAGGGCCGCTATTTTTCTGGGTTTTGGGAGTGATGAAAACGTGCAGGTCTGTAAAAGATGTCCTATAACTGCTGTCCATAAACTAGGCCTACTGAACACTAATCTCACACCAGCCTATCGGCATTTGCATAAGTGTAAGTTTGCATGTGTCCAATTGTTTTTTTTTTTTTTTTTCTTTTTTTTTTTTAATCTCCGTAAGATCTGCAGGTCTCAACTTCATAAAACATGTTTATTGCTCTATGTCCACAAGTGGAAAGTTTTGTGAGACAGATTTCGGCTCGGTTACCTCGATGTGCCTTTTTTTGAGGATGGGTGCAGAAAAAGAGGAAAGGTAGTTTCAATAATGAGTAAAGAAAAACATTAATCTAAGCTAGATGCCTGTGAGCTGAACATGAGACCATGTCTGGGCTGTGATGATCATCAGTAAGCATTTCAAGAGAATCTTATGCCCTGTGAGTCCATGGTCCATCTAACATCTCTCAAGCACCCTATAGCTCTAAGGTGAAATAAAAAGGGAAATCTATTACATTAGAAATGAGGTCAATACTGTTATTTATAATTTATTACCTTGTACTTTTTTAAATTCATACTCTACATCTATCAATGGCAGTGTTTCAGTCTGAAATGTAAGCACATACAGGACTGTAGCTCACACACCACTAATTATACCTCCATTACCCTGGGGTATGGCATGGGATGCCTTTCTTCCTACTGTCATTTTGTGTTTTGATGGGGCTTTTCGGGGACAGTGGTTATTTCTATGGTACACAAAACAAATCAGCTTTGTATGTTTCGATAAAAATGAACAGCATGGAATAATCAAAATCACAGTAAGTTGATCAGGACTCGGCTCTGGCTCATTTTCCCAGTAAGCAGCAGCTGATTCTCCAGTGACCTGCTCCACTTCCCCCTCCCCAGTTTTGGCACCCTGAGTAAAAATACAAAAAAGTGAGGCTAACTTGTCACTAACGCTAGGAGATTCACTCTAGAGGTCGCGGTTATCCACTTCCTGCAAGTACAACGCATGTTCTGACCCGGTTTCATATTTATATATGTATACATGTATATATAGGACACATCACTGTTATGTGCATGCGTAAAAGTGGCGTGAAGATATGAACATCAACAGCTGACTTGTTGATGTGACTGAACGCAATGGGAAACTATTAGAACCTTGTTTGAGAAATGTGTGTGCCACTCCAGTAAACGTGAATACTGATCAATCCTATACAATGAATGTCTCGCGTCTGCCTTCCCTTTCAATACCCCTGTACCCTCCTGTTATGTTGTATGAGCTACTAAACCAGCATTGCTTTATAGAACATTATTTCTTCCTCAAATCTATCTGCCTAACAAATCTACAAAAATAAGCATGCTCTGGGTGCGCTTTAGTCACCCGGTTATCTATGTTTCCCATGCAAGCATAATAAGACCTTCTCATGTGGCTCCAGCAGTGCAATAGCAGACATCCTAAACTGCTTTCATAATGAATGAATGAATGAATGAATGAATGCAAGGCAACAGCCACTGGACTGTGTGTGCAATCCTGACTGGCAGTTCCAACAGGCTTTAAATACAAACTGAGCTTTCTGCTATGGTGACAGAACATATTGGAAGAAAACATATTAACATACATCAAATAATCAGCATGAAAGAGAGTCACTTTTACATTGTCCAAATAGTCAGTTAGTCCAGTTTGTTACATTGCATGCTGAGTGAAATTTGCTGTGAATAGGCACTTCCCACATGAACACTCTGAACAGTTCACACTTTGAAAGATACATATATTAAAAAAAAATAATAATAATTACAAACCGCTGTAGAAGACAACCACATTATGGCACCACTTAAACAGTAAATTTGAAATGAATGGAAAATTAAATAAGACTCATGACCTTATTTAAAAATCCTTTTGTGTGCCATTATTTTCATTTTCAGCTTATTTCAAGTGCTGCCTGTTTATGGTTGGACCCTAATTACACGCTCAGGAAGTGATGCACCTCCAAAGCCGCTAGAACATGACATAAGCTACTTTACTGCCTAAATGTGCAAACAGCTGATTCAGTGCCAAAGCGCAACATCGGCCAAGCGTTTCTTCTCATTATCCTGTTAAATCATTGTTATTAGCACCAAAATGTCCAGTCACATCATGCAGGAAAGACTTGCCAGTCTTTAACCATCACCGCTTTTTCTGTCAGTGTTGCATTTTAAATTGAAAAATGAGCAGCCTTATAATATATAACATGGTCACTTTGTATACAGATGGTCGCAATCATAGACAAGATTTAAAACTTCTTTGTGTTTTGAATTTACAATATGAGAAACAATAGAAATGTGGGAGACTAAAAGGCTACTTATGAAATCCTCTCCTCTCTGTGGCACTTCTTTGTATTCACTGGTCAGTGGGGATGAATTGATGAAAGTTTATGTTCTCCCATTTCACTGCCTTGTCTTCTGCTCAGCGAGGATGAATGTATTATTTCTCATTAAGCAGTTAGCATTCACATTAATTGGCACCAGTAGAGAAAAAGACTCTTGGTAACCCGTGAAACAAACAGATGTAAACGTAACCGTTTTTGTCTAATGATAATGCTTGTTGTTTTCTTCTACCTCAAAGTATGGTATTTTTCATATCTGCAGTAAGGTCATGCTTTAGCAAAATGTTCTTCTTAAGAACATTCAAAATAAAATAAAATATTCTTATAGTGAAAGTTTTACAGAGCATAGCCACTAATGCTGTTTGTTTAAATCATCTTTTTTTCAGTATCTTTGATTTTCATGCACGTAGCTCATCTTATCCCAGAGTATTTACAATATGTACAAACAATACTTATTAGGCATTCAAACAAAACTATACAAATATTCAGATTTCGGCTTCCTGTTTTGACCCCTTATAATGAATAAAATAATATATTTCTAAAATACAGTCCTGTTCAGATAAATGTTTTTACTTCACATACTGTTCCATTGACCTTCTTTATGTACAGAAACCGCTCAGTCGTCAAAAATATGGATTTTTCCAACCCCTGTTGAGAGGGCTAGCTTAGTGACCCTTCAGAGAATCTCTAAGATATCAAGGCAATGTCTGTGAACTTCCCTTTAAAGGCCTAAAGAGCCAATGAAGGTCATTTGAATAGAATAAGAGCATCATCAATGACTACTACTAGCCAAAATGAGGCAATTTGTTTCTTCAAAAACATTTACATAATGAAAAGGTCCATAGCAAATTGCCCAATAGGAACATCATAATTTTCATTACATTCACTGGGGGTTAAAATAAATTGATGGACACAGACATAATGTTTTTTTTTCCCAGAGACATGGTACTTTTGTGTTTGCACTGATTTTGCACTGGTCCAATTCAAGCATAGGTTACTATGGAATTTAAAAGGATGAATAACACTAACTGAAATGTTAGATATCCTTTTTTTTAGCCTCACCTCCACATTCATAGACTGTCCTGTCTTGTCACTAATATAATGGGTTGCAACTTTATAATTAAGAGACATGTCTTTTCTCATGTACTGGATGTAAATGGATTTTTTGGACATTTTTTCATATGCCTCGTAATATTTCTACATATTAAATTTGTTTAAACAATCTACTACAATTCGATCCAGGTCCTGCTAGGTTTCTCCTTCAGTTCCATATTTTTTCCAGTCTTTCCACCTGTTCTTCGTCTTCTCTCTGTGATCCTCTGAAGAGTTGCACTGCTCCAAAATCCTTTCCTTTTCTTTTCAATGCGATTCAAAATAACAAACCAAATCCATGAAAAGTGCAAAAAATGCCATGAAGCAAATGTTTTTCCTCCAATCACATCCTCGCTTTGAGTTTGTTTGTTTTTTTTAATCCACTCTTAATGTCAGCGCTTTCTCTTACAAAAGAAAGATAGAAGGAAGAAAGAGATATGAAAAAGTGGTGTTGTATAATAGCAGAAGTCTGTAGTTCTGTGTAGTTCTGTATAGAGCTGTACTCTTCCCGCTTGAATTCTTTTTTTTTTTCCTCTAGTAAAAGGTCTGGTTGAAACAGAAAAAACAGGAAAAGAAGTCTGGAAAGGGATGTCACATTGTGAGGGGGCTCTTCTGGATAGTCTCATGTTCCCTGGCCTTTCTCAATTCTCTCACTCTGTAAAAAAACATCAGACACCAGGTTAACAGAGACAAGAGAGAATGGAAAGAGCAACATACTGATATGAGAGGAGACGTGTCAGTGGGACATGTCCGACACAGCACTCATACTGGATTGTGGAACGTAAAATCCACAAGCCTGGAAGTCTAAAATTGGGGAACTGATATACAATACAGCTATTTTAATAATAATAATAATAATAATAATAAAGTGTCATATTCAATTCAGGCAATCTTTGGGAGCTTGTCCCATTTTCTCAAGCTTCACCTTGCAAATTTCATCTTGAACTTGATATATGGGACAAACTTAAAATAGTCTGCACATTTCATTTGATTCATAGATTCAGAGTGAAAGTCCTCCTTTCCACCCATCATTCACACCAAGATAAAGCTATCTGCTCAGACTGAAGTGTTTAGCCAATTCCCCTCGGGTCTCACAAACAAACTGCATAATTTACTCTAACACTCTGGGCTCGGCACAGAGCAGTTCTGCTGATCTTGTTAATAGTGTGATGATCTTTCACAATATATCGATCACAAGAGAGAGTTCCCACCGGCACATACTGTAATAACACCTTATGAGTAATGAGCTGTTCATTAGCAAAAAGACGTATGCTAGCCAGACAGCCAGCTTATCACAGAGGAAGACTTCATGCCCCTTGGTAATGACACACCACTCTCAGCATGCCTGTCAGAAAGCAAGGCCCATAATCATCCCATCATGCAACACAGGTAACAGCGTACACTCTTCATCGCTCATTCTTCATACATCCTTTCATCATAACAACACAGAGTAGAAGGCAGTCACATTTCTGAAGGGGAAATAAGTGGGTGCTCATTTAGTGTGGTGGTGTCACGGTGGTTAGTTGTTCTTATTCTAAGCCTCACGGTCCATCTGTGCTTCCAGTCGGCAGCTGTCATGCAAGCAGGCATCAAGCAACAGTGATGAAGAGAAAAGGTACAGAGAAAAAGGGAGACTAGAGAAAAGAATGCCAGAGTGAGATATATTTAGATGAACAACAGGAAGGCGTCAGTTGTGAGAGAAAGAAAACAGCAGTAGAGAGAGTCATAAAGACAGAGAGTGAAAGAGTATTGGGGGTGGGACGGACTGGGTTGCTGAGGCTGCACTCACCCGCTTGAACAGTCTATGGTCCATCAAGGGGCTTCGCATTAACAGCAAAACAACACCACACAGCTATTAGCACATATTATGTAATGTAGTATGAAGTAGAGGGAAAGGGAAGAAACCAAATGGAAGGGAAGAAACCAAATGGAGGGGAAGAAGGGGGGGTTGCTGTTGTGTCCACCCTTGTTTTAACAACTTCACACCATCTATAGCTCCTGTTAAATATGACTGTCCCTTGTTTCAATATGTCCCTCCACTTGTAAAGTGACAGATGATTGTAACACACTGTTATGTCACTAGTGGTAGCACTTGTCCTGTTTTATCTGTGATTCATGTGGCTAGTCAGCTACACCTTTGCTGGTAAACAGTGTAGATCATTCTATCAACTTGTGTGTGAGACATGCAGTGCAGATTCATAATTGAAATATTTCATGATAGTTCCAAATGCTTATTTATGGATGGTTATATAACACACATAAAGTGCATGGTTATATACAGTACTGTGCAAAAGTCTTGGGCACATGCAAAGAAATGCTGTAAAGCATTTAAAAAACTGTAAAGATGCCTTAAAAATATTGAAATTAAACATTTCTACATAAAAAATACTATAAAGAGCAGAAAACAAAGTAATAAACTAAATAAAGTAAATATTTGGTGTGACAACCCTTTGCTTCAAAAAAAAAAAAAGTAGTCTCAATTTGTGTAGTTTTATGAGAAAATTGGCTGGTATGTTTTACTGAGCATCTTGGAGAATCTGCCACAGTTCTTCTGGAGACTTGGACTGTCGCACTTGCTTCTGTTTTTGCATGCAAAACCCAGCAGCCTTCATTAGGTTTTTTGTCTGAAAAGTGGTCTGTTATGTAAGATGTTGCTTTCTTTACTGATATACAAACATTTTTTGTAACACTTAATTTTTTTGTTGGAAAAGTAATGTTTGGAAATGTAAAATGCTTTTGATAGACTTTTGCACAGTACTGTATTTGTCAAATAACATTGTTTTTCATAGTAATTGTGCTATACTGATGTTCATAAAAAAGGCAACAAATGTCAAGTAACCATGTCTCCTAAGATTGTATCATTTTTTATTGCATATTGATCATATTTTATTGCTACCATGACTATGGTGAAAAACTAGCTACTAGCTACACTGACAGTGATACTGATGTAACAGCCTGTGAAATACAGGAGTTTGACTACAGGAGGAGGTAAAAAGGTAGATAAGGTTTTATAAGATGAAATTTATTTTCAGTAGAACTGTCATAGATGTATTTTAAAGCAAGCTTGTTTATAGGTCAATATTGGTTGATGGTAGAACGTGCCTTAAATGATTAAACTGCAAATTTGTGCCAGCACTGCTTCTACTACTGTCTGGCATCAACCCAAAATGCACAAGTGTGCAATATGGGGGGGGGGGGGGGGGGATTTCCTCATCCCCCCCTGAAATTAATTCCTGGCTGTACCACTGCTGTAGAGTGCAGGGTGCTGCCACCAGGGGACAGCGTGGCAGTGGAAGATTACCTGTGGCGGCAGCGGCGGAGGTATCGCATGATCTTGCGGGCAGCCTGCTCCTGTCTCTTAGTGAGCAGACTACTTCTGAAACAACAAACAGTAACAATTAGCACAAAAAGTAAGGTAACCCTTCCAAAAATTACAAATCAGAATCACATGAATCAGAACACAACCGAATATTATACTGCGTCTGTACCTAGGTTCCCAACCCTGGTCCTGGAGTAACCCTTGTCCTGAAGATTTTAGTGTTTTCCACTAGTATTAGCTGATTAACATCCCTTCCTGAGTTGAAGTGGGTGTGTTAGAGCAGGGAAAACACTAAAATGTGCAGGACAGTGGGTACTCCAGGACCAAAGATGAGAAACTGTGCTAAGCAAACAATAGATCACACTTTATATATAATTGTTATCTATTGTGTCTAAACATTCTGACAAACCAAGTTGACTGTTGACTTTTGGCTTTGTTGGAGTCAGTCAGCACTTGTCAGTGCTTGTAAGTGCCAAAATTAGTGTGTTGAACTGAAAAAGAGAGTGTAGGGAATTGGTGCAGGCTAAGAGAAGCCAAAGCAAGCAAGGGACAGTCTTGAAAGAAGACACACATACTCAATTTCTGCCCACCTGCTGTAATTAGCTACATTTTTTCAAACAAAATGGTCAAGCAAATGGTTTAAACTCTGAGCAGGCCATTTAAACAAATTTACAGTGGCCTGAAAATTGTAACTGGGCTAGTTTGTTTGGGGAACATCCCAAATCACACATTTTCACTTCTTTTTTTAGAAAAGACTTTTTCAGAGAAGGCAACACGAAATGATCCTCCACTCAGGTTGGTGCTGTTCTTCAACCTCAGCTTAGTGTGTCAGGGCCCTAAGACTAAAATGCGAGTGGCTACCTGAGCTTGTGCTGCACCAGGGCCGAGGTGGTGCGTCTGTGAGGCCGGAGCTGACGGAACTCTCTGTAGCTGCGGTAGTATTGCTGGATCAGCACGGCTGCCCGTCGACTCTGCTGAAACTTTTTCTGCTCGTGGTAACTCCGGAACTTACTCTGGATAAGGATGGCAGCCTGCGTCATCTTCTTATAAAGTGCATACTGCCACAGAGCAGAGGGATTACACAGTCAGGACAGGGCGAAATTATTCTCACAGAATATTTACAGAGGAAAATGTGTGCTGGTGTCTAATGTTCTTCTGAATGGAGGAGTTACCTTCAATGCTATCCATGTTAGCTTGGAAAAGAACAGAAAATTGGCCTGAGATTAGATATAGATGAACTTGAGGGTATTCGAGATGATGATTTAGGATGTGAGAAGGATGAAGGTGGCTGGTACTCTTGAAAGGAAGAAAGACTCTACATGGCTAATAATGCTGATTTGTACAGGTTTTCCTGTAGGTTTGCATGTTTTTAGCAGTGACACAGTGTTGAAGTCAGTCTGAAAAGATGTCGGTCAGGGTCAACTTACCTGTTTGTATTTTCTGTAACAGCGCTGAATGACAGCAGCTGCTACTTCCTGCTGCTCGCGCAGTGGGCGTTCCTGCAGGAGAGCAGAGCAGGAGATTAGAGCTGAGACTGGTCCAATGCCTGCAGGCAGAGACAGGCACTGTACCACCAACTGAGAGACAGGGAGAGAGAGAGGGAGAAAGAGAGAAAAGGGAGACAAAGAGAGAGAGCGAGCGAGCGAGAGAGAGAGAGAGAGAGAGAGAGAGAGAGAGCAGGAGGGGAGCAGGTGCAGTAGGCATGGGGTGAGGGTCGAGTTAACCACAACCCCCCTGCTCTGTTTCAGCTGCCAGAACTGGCTGAGCAGCATGTGTGTGTTTGTGCCAGGAGCCCATGTGTGCAATGGAAACTCATTACAGGCAGCCATGGGAGGCAGCACATTTCATGGATATGGAGATACAGAGAGAAAAAGACAAAGAGATTGCAATGCATATGCTCCTATAAGCCAGGCCATGCGCTGGTTTTGCCACCTTTCCATGCTGAAGTCTCAAAAACATGAACCTGTGAGGATTTGTTCAGAAAATGACTAACTAAAGACCAAAGGACATATTGGATAAAAGGAAGATGATACAGGACTGCCTGTCAAAATCTCACCTATCAATCCCCAGCACTGATATGTTACACAAATGGACGTGTACCTTGTACTTGCGGAAGGCGCTCTGTACCAGTCGAGCGGCCTCGTACAGCTCCCTCTGCTCCAGGTCGGTAAGGGTGAGCTGTGACAGTTCTCGCTCCATCTTGCTGTTAGAAGCATTCAAGAACTCAGTCCAGTTGGCCGGGGAGGGCAGAGCACCTTTCTCAAATGGACTGTCACACTGAGGGGAACCGTCTGGACTCAGACCCGGGTTGGGGGTAAGGGGTTCACTATATAGAGACCTTCACACACACACACACACACACATACACACACACACACACACACACACACACACACACACACACACACACAGATAAGCATAGATGAATCAAGGTCTAAACAGACAATTCTAAATATTAGGGCTGCCAGAACACATTTCACTGTTGAAATACTATTAAAATGTTCATAATATTTATGCACTTAAAGGAAAATGCTCTACATTCAAATGTTTTACAATTTAAATCTATTGCAACACACATTTTCTAAAGTTTTACCTAAACATCCTTTGTTGCTTGACATAGCAAAAGTGCTCTAAATTAATGCATGTCATTATGTACCACAAATTACATAATGATGTATCAATTGTTTAAATAAATTAAAAACAACATCTATCATAAAAGTGATATTACGGTAGTTATTTCCAGCAAGCACTCATTGGAGTCACTCCTTTTCTGTGGTTGAACCTCAAATTGAGTTCTACTCCTTTCTGGACCACCAGGGCAGTTTCCTTCCAGAACTAATGGAGGTTTCCTGTGTGCTCATTTCCTCGTCGAGTACTAATAACAAAGTCGTCATCTTGTTGCTGTGACCTCATGTGTAGTGAAATATAAAAATGCCCCTCTTTCCGATTCCCATCTTGCAGAAGAAGCAGATGAAGCAGAATAAAGACATGAAGAATTGCTCAAAAATCCATGCAAAAGATTGCATGGATTTGGTCAAATTTGCACCATTAAGGAGAAAGTGTATACAGCAGTATGTTGGTGTGTACTCAGTACTCAGAGAAATTAATATCATAACATTATACCTTATTCAACATCTTCCAAGCCCTTCTGGAGATTTAATTGCATATGACCAATGTCCAGATTGGCTGGTACCAGATCATCTTCAACAAGCACTTACATGACCTTGCCCTAAGTTCAGCATAATATCAGCTGAGAAGAGGGAAGGCCAGGAATGTTCATCAACTTCCCCTGACACTGCAGACGTGCATCGTGGAGTGAAGCGGACGGCCACTGTCACCTTATGGCCTGCTAGGAAAAGGAAAGGCGAGCTCCTCTGTGGCCTAATCGGGACGAACAGCGCTCAATCGGCTGCTGTTCTTCCTTTGATTAGGCCACAGAGGAGCTCGCCTTTCCTTTTGGAGCTTAGTACAGTTGCTTTGAATGTTGAGACAGACCTTTATGTAGGCTGCAGCTAACAGCGCTAACGGCACTAACAGCACTAGCAGTGCTCACAGCACTAACAGTGCTTATGGCAGCATGCATGTGGAGTGTGTCAGAGGGCATCTCACATCGGGTCCTTACAGCCTGCACTGACCAACTAGCACCAGTGTTCATGGACATATTCAACCTCTCCCTGGCACAGTCAGTAACTCCCATATGCTTTAAACAGTCCATTATCGTTTCTGTCCCAAAGAAACCCCAGCCCATCTGCCTCAGTGATTATCTCCCAGTAGCCCTGACCTCAGTTGTGATGAAGTGGTTTGAACGGCTGGTCAGAGACTTCATCTCCTCTTCATTACCTGATACCCTGGACCCATTACAGTTCGCATACTGTCCCAATCGTTCAACTGATGAGGCCATCACACACCTCCTACACACAGCCCTGGGCCATCTGGACACCAGGAAGGGAAATTATGTTAAAATGCTCTTTGTTGACTACAGCTCAGCATTTAACACTATAATTCCCTCCAATCTCACCACCAAGTTGGAGGACCTGGGACTTGGCCTGTCCCTGTGTCAGTGGACCTCCAACTTTCTGACAGACAGACCACAAGCAGTATGGGTGGGCAGACATGTGGGCCTGATCTCTGAAAATGAGATGAGGAGATTAAAAGCCTGGAGAACTGGTGCCAGAAGAACAACCTCCTCCTGAACGTCAGCAAGACAAAGGAGTTGATAGTGAGCTTCAGCATGAAGCAGGAGAGGAGCTACCACCCCCTTAAGATCAATGGTGCCCCAGTGGAGAGAGTGGACAGTTTCCAGTACCTTTGTGTCCACATCACACATCACCACCTGTCTTGGCCTTTTACATTAATACCCTAGTGAAGAAGGCCAGTCAGCATCTTTACCAAATTAGACGCTTAAGGGACTCTAAGGTACACCTGCACCATCGAGAGCATCCTGACAGGAAGCATCACAGCCAGGTTTGGGAACAGCACCAAGCAGGTCAGACGAGCTCTCCAGAGGATGGTATGATCAGCTGAGCGCACCATACACACTGAGCTCCCTGACCTGCAGTCAATATATAGCAATCGGTGCTGGACCAAGGCCAGGAAGATATTGAAGGACCTCAGCCATCCAAACAATGGACTCTTCTCTCTGTTGCGGTCAGGGAGGTGCTTCTACTCCCTGAAGGCCAACACAGAGAGAATGAGGAGGAGCTTCTTCCTACAGGCCATTCGGGCCCTCAACTAGGACAACACCTAGGACTATGCCTTGGTTTTGTTTGCACAATACTCACACCCCCTACATTCCTGTTAATATACTCATATTATCTGGTATTTATAAATATTTATTATTTATGTTGGCTTTTTCACTGCTACTACCTCAGCTTGATCTTGCGCATACGTATTGTTTTGCACATACAACTGCACATATTTGCACTTTACTCCATATATAGTCCACAGTTTTTCTGCCATCTATCTTTTATATCCTTTATTTTATATTTTTATATTTTTCTTTTTCTACTTCTATGCAAGCAAAATAGGTTTTATGTAAATTCTGCTTTTTTATGACGCCAGACAGTCGTAAAAAGCATTTCACTGCACGTCATAGTGTATATGGTTGTGTGTGACCAATAAAATTTTAATTTGAATTTAAATTTGAATTGAATTTGAATTTACTTATGGCTGCATCTCTTTCTGTAAGTTTGAGGCTCATCTTCGTGAAAAGTGCTGATAGCCCACCAGTGGAGCATTATGAAAGTCAGAGTGTAACTCCAGAACATGGTACAGCAGCCAGCATCAAGGCCGCTATGGCATACACAAAACTTGATCTGCCACCAAATCCAGTGGATCCAATGCCTGAAAAATTTTGTAATGTATCAGCTCAAGTAAGTGGCTGGATTATTCCAGAGTGTACCAGTTTCACAAAGGAGCTGTTACATGCTTTCATGGATACGCCACATAAGTGGAGTGACATATCAATTCAAATTCAGTTTGAACTTTGGGCTAGCTCTCGGTATGTGCAAGTTGACCTAGAGCCCCTGCAACAACAGGGTCTGTGTGCACTTCCTCATGTAGATGATTGGCTGCTATGCTGACAGTCACAGTAGCAAGTGACAAAACAGATAGAGTAGTGGTGACAGAAATATGTGTGTGCACCCCGAGGTGCTGTTTTCTCCTTCAGGGCATGTCCTTAGCAATTCTCCCTGAGAAAATGTAAGTATTAATGACAGATACCTCCCAGCAAGACTGGTGGGTGAGGTAGTTGGCATATGGAAAAAATACAGAAGGAAGTGATAGAAAGATAGAAAGAAGGACAAGGTTCACTATCAACACTGTATATCAAAGCATATCAACATCCTCAAAATGAAAGCTGTATGGGCTAGGGCTGTAACATTTTTAGTAACTCCAAAAGGGGTCACATGTATTTAAAGTGCAGACAGACAAGACTACAGTGGTGTTTAACATCGACCTCCTTGAAATGGGAAGATGCACACCTTCTGTTTTGGGCAGCTTCCTACCTACCAGGCCACTGCAATCAGACAACAGATGCAGTGTCTCGCAGCAAGCCTGTCTGGAGGTTAGTGAATTCTCAGAGAGATGGTTCAGATCATTTGGAAAACCAGACAGTCAACTCACAGTTCAGTGTGGTTCATGAACAGGACAGACACAGGCATTCTGAGCCAGGATGTGTTCCCAATCAACTGGCTAAATCTAAGACTCTATACCTGACCACCTTTGTCACTGTTATGGATGACACTGCACCGCATCCACCAGTCTGTGCAACTGGTGTTGTTAATAGCCCCATTCTGGCCAAACAGACCTAGCCCAGGTTGGAAATTTCCAGTGTTACAGCAGCAGACAAAAAACAATATAGCAGCAGAAGAGTATTTAAATAAGTTAAAATGTGGGTCACTCAGGTTGACAAGAATGACAAAGGATGAGAGTGACATAGCTTGAGCTCTTGATGGACTTTACACGATGGATCATGAGGTGTCAACTTTACTGTTAGTACTTGGCTAGGAAACAATTTCATGGGAAACTCCAAATAGGTCCTAATGGTCCTGGAAATGTTGTGAAGTGAGTTTGATAATGTACCACTGTACCGCTTATCCTACACAGGGTCGCTGGGAGCCTGGAGCCTATCCCAGGCGACTCAGGGCACAAGGCGGGAACACCCTGGACAGGGTGCCAACCCATCACAGGGCACAATCATACACACATTCACAAATCCATTCACTCACTACGGACAATTTAGAGATGCCAATAAACCTACAACGCATGTCTTTGGATTGGGGGAGGATACCGGAGTACCCGGAGGAAACCTCCGAAGCATGGGGAGAACATACAAACTCCACGCACACAGGGCAATCAAGCCCCCAACCCTGGAGGTGCAGGGCACTAAGCCATTAAGCCACCGTGCCCTGTATGTATATGCGTGTGTGTGTGTGTGTGTGTGTTGAGGGCTTAAATGAATAAAATACTTTTGCATGTTGGAGTGGGTAAATTATGCATTTTGTTGGTAAAGTGCATCCTAGGCAGAGTAGAAAATATAAAATCTAGCTACATATAAACAACAGAACTGTATCTCTGGGTATATAAATACAAAAAGCAATTTGAAACATAAAATAAAATTGTGACATTGACCTTTATGTGATTCAACCACTCTGTTCATTTTGTCTGTGGCAGTATAAAAATATTACAGGCCCATTAATATTCAGATTCATTCATTGTGCTAAAACCTGTTCTGAAAGAGTTTTCTCCCCAGAGGCTTCTCACCTCAGATGGATGATGCTGGGCAGCTGCTCCACGTCTCCCAGGTAAGTAGCCAGCCAGCTCATGGTGCTGCTCAGGCCGCTGCTGTCCAGAGGAACAGACTCCACAGCTGAGAAGTTTTCCCTCTTAATGCGCTCTGGTGTCGCCTCGATTATGTGCTCTGCCAAGGTCATCATGTTTGCCTGCCAGCAGCAAACATAGAAATGAACTGTAGAATCTAAGAGTCTGAAACAACTTTAATGAGCTTTTATTTTTTATGTTTAATATTATTATATAAAGAAGTAATTTGTCATTTTCAAGCCCTCTGCTGGCTGTGAGGTGAAGTGCAATTGCAATAAACACTGCAATACTGACAAAAATTTTCCATTCCTTGAACCTACCCCACCCTCTCTTTTTAAACAACCTATGCCTCATGAGTTGCCTTTTAGGAAAAAAAGAACCCAGCAGAGCTGAGCAGCTGTTTCAGCTGGGGGACTGGACTGATTTTAGGGTTGGAAAATTGCAAACAGAAGTCTGAAATGAAGAAAGCTGCCAGATTGCTACTTTTTGGCAATATCATGAATGACAGTTTTCTAAAATAGCTTTGAGTATTAAAGACCTATAAACATTTGGAATTACAAACCCCCCCTCTAAAACAAAGTCTGGTTTTAGTAATTTACAATATCTATGTATGAAACTGAATGACACATTATTTGCTATTATTTGCTACTATTTTGTTACAATAAACAAATATTGTAAACATATGACACATTATTTGCTTAATTTGTTTATTGTTACAATAAACAAATACTGACATCTCTAGAACCCATATGGGGTTCCTTGGTTTGTCTATGTAGAACCCTACAGTAGTGTTTCCCTATAAGCAGTAGAGTAGAACCCCTGTAGATAGCTATAGGAGTTCTACAGGGTTTTAACTATCCGATGAATCATTGATGAAACTTTTTCTAAGAGTGTAACACCATGTGCTCCTAACACACAGTTTAATTAGTACAGATCCCTTTATATGTGTCATTGTTGTTGCTGCTTTCAGTAATGAATAACCTTTGTAAATCAACAAAATAACACATATTCGCACATACAAAAATGTGTCACTGTCACTGCTGCTTTCAGGAATTAATAACCTTCAAAAAGTAACACACACTCACACATACACAAACTTGCCACATGCTCACAAATCAATCTAACTCTAGTGCCACCACTGTGTTTGCTCTATGCGACTGCCCTTATTCCCTCCTCCTTTCTCCAGCTCCGAGTGACAGAGATGAATGGAATTGGAGGAGCTCTTGGCCCCGAGGGCAGATCAATCGCTGGAGTTTATTATGTGGTGATACAGGTCTGAGGCAGTGTGCAGGGCCAGACTGACTGCTCTCTAATGCCGCTTTACGTACATTAATACGACGGATGGCCAACCTATTGACTTAGTTTTCTTAGCGTGAGGCTTTATTCGGATAAAATCATATATATCTCTGGAGTTGTGAACCAGACAAGACGGAAGAGTGACCACAAATCCTTGCTCACCTGCAGGTCTTCCATGTGTGAAAGACAGTCCTGGTTCTCCAAGTCGTCCTTATAGGTGAGCAGCTCGGAGTCCACCATCTCTCTGTCTGTCATGGTCATCATGCTAAGGTTCTCTCCTCGCTGACGCAGCCTGGTCGCCAGCTTCTCCTTCCCCATGCTACTTCCTCCACCTCCTCCTGACACTTTTCTGTACACCTCCCTGGAGCTCCACTTATGTCCCCCTGTGCGAAATGAGCTCAACTTGGTCTGTGAAATGCCACCGGTTTTGGTGCCTTCAGCAGCTGTGTTTTGCTCAGTACTGGGTGTTTCTGCAGGGAGTGTGTTTGGGCTGGTGGAAAGCTTGTGGAGCTGCTGGTGCTCCAGACTCAAGGGAACTGAGACGGCTTTATTCGGCCGCGTCTGAGCCACTTCTGGGTTTGGTTTGTGTTTCTTAGCTGCAGGGAGATCCCGCTGGCACTCGCTGCTGTAGTAGCTGGAGGGCTCGGATCTGGGGCGTCTCAAGTCTAGACATGAGAGGAAAGCAGAGGTAAAAAAGAAGTGGACTCTGTCAGGAGTGGATCATCTTTCAATTAAATTTGCTCTCTGATCTCTGCGGTGCTATTAGAGCTAATCCCAGGAAATGGGCTGTTAAAATTAGATTGTGCCACAAGTACCGCTCACCAAAGTGCTGCACTAATACACTAGCCACTCTTCTGCTGTTAGGACCTTCCTTGAATGGCTCCTGTCTAACACATTAATCTTTTCCTACTTTCTCTATCTGTGTGTCTTTTTCTACTCTCACCAGGAGTGATGTTGCTGGAGGGGTTGGTGGTAGCGGTAATGGCTGCACCGCTCTTGTGGCTGCTGGGGGTCACCATGCCGTCGTTGGTCCAGCTGACCATCCAACTGTCGGAGGAGGGAGCATCAGGGTTAGGAGAGAAGGCCATGTGGGTGGAGGGAGGCTGCTGTTGCTCCTCTCTCTGGAGCTGCTCCAGACACTCAGCCAGTTTGGTGTGGCCTCGAGAGCGAGCAATGAACAGTGGCAGGCGGCCCAGAGAGTCTGGGATGGTCAGAGCTCTGCGGTCCCATTTGTACAGAACCACGGCTGCTTCTAGGTGACCCAGAGCACAGGCCCACATCTACACAGGAAGAGAAGCGGGTAATGATATATTCAACAAGGAGATCATATGACTGTTACATGTTATCCATGATATTAAAATTCAGTGCTTGTTATAAGAACCATATGGAAATTTTTACCAAGGGTGTACAAGAGAAGTGGTCAACGTTAAGTGGGTCCACCTCAAGCTCAAGATCAATGCTGTCTGCATGCTTCGTGCTAGACAAAAAAATTCAGTTTATTTAAAATGTTGAAAGAAGGTCAATAAATCATGTTATCCTGTTACACACAAGCAATTATTACATGTAACCATTCATTCCTTTCTTCATTAAATGCTTTATCTTGGTCATGTTCGTGGTGGATCCTATTCTGGGAACACTTCAAGGATCACCCTGGATGGGATATCAGTCCATCGATGGGCACCATTCACACAGTCATTCACAATAGAGACAATTTAGCGTGTCTAACTCACATACTGGCATGTTTTTGGGAGCTGAGAGGAAAACAGAAACTGGAAAACCCGGAGGAAACCCATATGTGAGAACATATGGAACTCCACACAATAGTAATCTGAGCTCAGGATCGAAACAGGGTGCTGTGAGGCAGCAACACTTCACACTGCACCACTTTGCTGTCTTGTTGTCTAATCATTCCGCATGTCTGCGTATGTATAATATGTATAAAGGAACGTATATATTTTATTCCATGATTATGAATAAACAGGGCCAACAGATCTGCCAAGAAGTAGTTTTTTTTCTTGACAATGGAAAAGTTCCTCAACTATAACAACAAGAACAATGAAAACATTTTTTCTGTTGTTCTGTTACAGTCTGACAATGTCAGCAAATACAATTACAGTATATACCATGGAGGCAAAGGGAGTGAAAATGAAGTTATGATACGACCAAATATTGCCGAAATCTTAAAAAACAGTTTCATCCAAAGTCTAAAACTATGACTCAATTAGAAAACCTGTGACAAGCTAGAGTAAATACACAGTTAATACAAATATGACAGACACACACACTCTTCTCTTTCCTTCACTCTTTCTGACATTCTACATCTCGTTCTCCAGGTGTGGGATGTGACTCACCGCCACTTGATGAGAGTTTTGATGAGTGTGGCGTAGCCTTGTCCAGCAGCAAGGTGCAGCAGGGTCATTCCCCGGAAGGTTTTAGAGTGGATCAGGTGTTTGGATTTGGCCCAGCACGCGCGGTTCATCATCTTCTCACACACGACCACCACACGGCTCTCAAACGAGCTGCCCGCCTGTCCTTGGCCTGACAGACACTGTGGACACAAGGCATGTGCATTTTAGAGCTGACTATTACGAAAGTACCTGATTAATTAAAGTCAATTGAATTATCAGGGACAGTACCTGAGACTGGCTGCTACTGCTGTTCCCTCCATTTCCACCTCCCCCTGCTCCTCCTCCCCCTCCCCCTGCTCCTGCTCCTACTCCTCCAGCCGCTCCATTGCTTTGCTGCTGCTGCTGCTGCTGCTGCTGGCCGGCCATCTCGGCCATCCTGCGCTCCATCTGCTCCAGCCGTTCCAGGATGGACATTCTGAACTGGTTATCTACAAGACAACCACGTTCACATTTAACAACTGCACTGACAGGGAGAAAAAAAACCTCTCAACTTCAACACTTCATCACTCTAGTAAATGGACTCACTGGAATGGAGAAAGACAACACAATAATACTTTACCAGGAACTGATGACCACAGAGCACAGCCATTATAGTAAACCACAAAGGTTAAAGGCAGGATAACCATTTCAATTACTTGACACACAAGAATAAAACCAGCCACTAAAACTATGCACTAAATACATGTGGTTTTCAGCTAATATATACTAGTACATTAAGCTAAAGTACATACTGTCCATCCAATAAAACTGTTAAGGAAACCGTGTAGCAAAACAAAGGTTCACAGCAACATAAAAACTCAATGAGATGACTGAAATACCATTTCAATGTCCTGCACTTATCACTAATGGACAACAAACTGTTTCCTTCAATGCTAGGCTCTTGCTCATCCTGCGCCTGTGAAACACCATGGTGGCTTATTGCCCAGTTCTCAAATGATTCAGTCACCAGTTTCGGTTTGCGTGTGCTTTTGGTGTTCATTTTGATGTTTGCTATCAGTTGTGCATTATAGATTATACTCAGTACCTATCTGCATGTAATCAGGATTCTGGAACATTAATTTCTTCATTCATTCATTTTCCATCACCACTTCATTTCCATCACTCCATTTTAGGGTCGTGCTGAATTTCAGCATGAATCCCAGAAGCACCCGGTGCATGGCAAGTCATTATACACAGGCATCCTTGCCTCTAAGGGCCCAATCCTAATATGAATCATGTTTCTGGGGGGTTTGAGGAAGCTAGAGTACTTTGGAAGAAACCCATATGGATGCTGGAAAGAACTCAGAATTAAACTTTGCTCCCTGGAGCTGTAAGACACCACCACTACCTGCTGCACCACTGTGTCTTTGTAACATGTTGACACCATTTCTGCAATTAGCAAACTGAATAAAACATTTATAATGAATATTAGTGAGCATTAACACATTTTTTCATTACCACACCATCTGCAACCGAATACAAAAAGACACATAAGTCAGAGTGTTAAATGTACCTAGACATACGTATAATAATCTTAAATTGCTGTGGATCTGCATATTCTGTGCACTGTATAAAGGCAATCCTGCTCATCCTCAGATGAGAACAGTTCATTGATCCAGACTGGCCGCTGTTCACACAGTTAGAGATGCCACTGTATTAGTAATGGCAGATTTCAGGTAAAGCTGCCAGCTCAGAAGGGCAACACAAGTGTCTAGTGTAGGGCAGGAGTGTGCGTGATAAAAACTCATAGCATGTACCGACTGCTTTAGCATTGCTCATCCTGCCAGGATCCCGTTTCTGTGGCAACTTGCTGCTGAGCGGTAACTAGGCGACAGGAGCATGTCTGCGCGTGGCTCGTGGCAGTGGTACCATCATTATGTCTGTGAATGAGCATAGCAGGATGAACGCAAAACACCAAAGAGACTAAGTATGACGAACTTGCCACGTCTTTAACTGGAAACTTTGCACACAGATTAAACTTTGCTTGGTGAGCTTTGTGGTTTATTCAAGCTGCATGCCTGGTTACCTGGCGATGATATGTGAAGTGGCTTACGTCACTTCGAGGTCATGTAAGGCACCACTGTTCAACACCACAGCAGAGTGCCTGACTGGGAAATTGCAATCACTTATGTTAAGCTCTGAATCAATCCAGTGATGGAAAGGATTGCTATTCTGGGCACGGGCTGAGGCCATGGCGTTAACAAACCATCCAGTAACCATCTCAGGTGTTCAGACAAGCCTGTGTCTGTGACTGTATGTGCTTTTGTGCTCTACTTACAGACAGGAAAATGAGCACTGCTGGGTGGGTGGGTGGATGGATGGAGGCAGACGTTATTTGGGTAAAACAATGACATCCATCATCAGGCTTTCAACAAGGCCTGGGGGATGTTCGTGAAAAAGCATGGTTTGCAAATACATAAAAAGGTTTACTACATCCAACCATAATGGAGGTTAGAGAGCTAGATGTGGTTTCTGCGTTAACTTAGGCCATAGATTGAAAGACAGAGGCAGAGAAACTGCATGGCATAGACAGACAGAGGCAGAGAGGGAAAGGGAGAGAGGGAGAGCGCAGTACAAAAATAACAGAAAAAGGAAGAGAGACAGACAGCATGGCCGCAGCACGTAGTAGCAGTTTTGACATGTCTTTGTTCAGACCCAGTGCTGCAGTCTGCTGCAGTGCAGATGATGTCATCTCCACCTGCTGCTGCGAGCAAGCACGCTCAGAAAGCCACGCACGTCCACTGCAGAGGGAGAGGGGCTAAGGGGAGGGGCTAACAGCATAGAGGGTCGAGGCTTAGATGGATTCCCCAATCAGAATGCAAGCCACAGTGTGATATCATTAAGACCGTCCCATTTTGGTCTAGTACAGTACTTCTGTCACAGTCTGTGATCACTCACAGACAAAACACCAGGCTAAGGCAGATACTTAATGCCATGTTTATGAAGAGAGGTTCCCATTGCAAACTTTATAGCACAATCTGCACTGGTGGTCAAGAGCTTCTTCTTTTTCAGCTTCATGTTGTTTTTGAATTCTTTAATAATTTCACAATCATTTGACTTGGCAGAAGCATTATTTTACTTTTTTAAATTAATTATTATACATTTTTGTATATTATTTTCCATTTGAAATTCAGGTTAGGTTTAATTATGTTGCTAGTTTATGTTCATTTATGGGGTGTTAGGAGTGAATGTCATGTGTCCCATTTCCATCAGCATCATCACATATGCATCATTTAAGCTTTCCAATATTAGAGTGCTCGCAGGACAAGATCACCATCTTCTGACGGAAATTAACAACTTTTTTTTCAAACTCTTCCAATATGCTAACCATGTGCACGTGTTGTTACTTCTCCATCTCCTGAGATCCTCAACGTGTCTGTACTGATGTGGACTGGCACGTCAACACATCCTCCAAATCCCAGACTAAAGCCTTTCGCCATCTGCTGCAGTCGCTGAGGTGCAGAGCCATAGCTCCACCATCAGCCTTCCCATCTCCTGGCCTCCCTGAAAGTGACTCATTGGCTCAGCTCAGGCTTGGGCACGGGCATGTGAAATGAGAGGTCATGAAGTCTATCAACCTCAGCCCTTGCAGCCTGCTCACTGTGTGAAGTGCTTTATTAAGTGTGAGTTTGCACTTTGAATGTATGAGGGCTGATGAGCCAGATCTCTGCAGCATGTTCTTCAGGTTCCTGACTGTCCATAGAGAGAAATAGGAGAGACCTGGATGCAGAATGCAATATGAAGAACAAAAACCCTCAATTTTTTATGCTATAATAAGTCACTGCATGCTTATTTTGGCTCCAGGCTGCTGAACCACAAGGAATATACACTATGCTGATGACTGAACATTATATCACTGCAGTTTTTCCTTAACAAGGTATATGTAAGTTTAGGACAGTTTGTACAATGCGACAGAATTATCTCACATGATAGAAGATGTTTAAATGGTTGCAAAAAACACTGCAAAAATACTTTTGTGTGAGTGGGTGCATGGGCGTGGTGTACATATCGCCATCTGAATATGTTTTCAGGTCCTACTGCTCATGGTAGTCTGAGTCAATCATGTAATTTGTGAATTACTTGAAACTAAACCCTAGCAAGACTGAGCTGTTAGATATCCCAGGAGATGCCTCCTCATGCCTCCTCATGTCATGATCTTATCATCGTGCTAGAGAACTCACTGATCACACCACCTGACAACATACAAAACTTTGGTGTAAGTTTTATTGCTAAACTGACTCAGTTATGCATATTTCTTCTTTACACAATAAAAAAAACCTGTCCTTTTCTCTTAACGGAAGCCATGTGTGCGCTTGTGCAGTCCACAACTTCTGCCTTAAGATGCCTACGACTGATCCAGAATCCAAAAACCCAAAAATGGACCCCCACCTACCTCAAGTCACTCATCAAACTCTGCTTTGCATCACCTTTTCTTCAGGTCACAAGCACAGCTCGACTGAACCTACTATTCCTCACAAGGGAACATGCATCAAGGCTCTTCCACTGGCTGTTCAAACAGCTAAGTCAATATCTGTCTTCAAGCAAAGACCGAAGCGTTACCTTTTCACTAAACACTTAAATCTACACAGCTAAAGAAAAACTCAATGCTTGCACTCTAATAGGGCTTTAGCTTTTTGGTATTCTTAGACCATGACCTATTTGTACTAGCATGGGCATATGTTTTTCAACAGAGACTTTTGTAAGTGCCTCTGGATAGGAGCATCTGCTAAATCCTGTCAGTGTACTTGGTGTGTGCAATGTTAGACCATATTTCCCATACACCTGTGTGTCTCTGCAAGTATAGTTACACAAAATGTGCACAAGCCCAAGCTAGAAATTAATTTTGATCTTCAAATACTGTAGCACAAAGATTTTGTAAAAATACATACATATATATATATATATACACACACACATTTATATATATATATATATATATATATATATATATATATATATATATATATATATATATATATATATATATATAACAATGTATAAAATGTGTCAATCCAACTAGGACGTGTAAGTAGTCATTATAATTGTGAGAGACTTGCACCTTGGTGAAAATAATATAGTTTGCTAACAAATCTGCTGGTATTAGTTACAAAATAAAACAGTTCACATGATGTTCACTCTCGTTATCACCCTCAGCTAGAGACTTAGTGTCAAATAGCTACTGAACATGAAACTAGCTAAAGAACATGAGTGGCCTGCACAGTGCCCTGACCTCAACCCCACTGAACACCTTTAGACTGAACTGACTGGAACTCTGACTACAAGCCAGGCCTTCTCACCCAACAACAGAGCCTGACCTTACTAATGCTCTTGTGTCTGAAACCAAAATCTAGTGGAAAGCCTTCCCAGAAGAGTGGAGGTTATTATAGCAGCAAATGGGTCCATATTAATGCCCAGGGTCCTGGAAAGGGATCTTCAAAGACAGATTGCAGTATGATAGTCAGTTGTCCACATACTTTAGGCCATTTAGAGTATGTTTGTGAAACGAAATGCTGGTGGTGATGTTGCGTGATCAAATTTACCTTTAGTTCATATGGACTTTTGTCACTTGCTAGTTTCAGGATGTGCTAATTGCTTTACTCATGCACAATTTTGTGTAGCACCAAAACTGTTTTCACCTGGTGTTAATGGGCCTGTGATATTTTTTTAGTTGCAGCTTTTGCAGTACCATTGCTGCTTTCTCAAATAGTTAATGTTCAGCTCTGGAAATGTTACTGCAGTGTATAACAAATAAACACAATTCCATATAATGGTTTTGGGTTTCTCAAAAATGATAGCGAACTCATTTTTGCTAGCTGTGATTTGCACAGTAATGTTGAGCAGTATGCTTTTATGCAACATCACTAAAATGGCTGAATCACTGAGGTTATTGCTGTATGTGGAAGGCAAGCAATCATACTGAGTGCCTCAAATTGTTACCCGGCTGGACATAATCACACTTACACAACAGTACAGGTGAAACCGCAGGCCTGCGATGGTGGTGGCTGTTGGCGGTGAGGGTCTGTGGTCCTATAGAGCACTGATATTTAAGAGGGCCTCCCCCGGTGTTTAAACCTGCTGCTTGACAAGGCCTGGTATTTAGAGGAAGTGCAGGGGAGGAGGCGGTGCCCTCTTGGCACAGGCTGTACCAGCTGAGGCGACCATCTGCATTCACCCTCTCATCTTCATCCCCATCTAATTAACACTGCTTATACCCAGTGCAAGGAGAAAAGCTACTACGGAACCTGCAACTCAATTAAATAATTCACAGAATGTACGCATTTCAAAGAAGATTGTGGCAACTTTTATTGGTTATTTACACTACAATACTTAATTGAACCATATAAAAATCCATTGCTATGGTTTCATATGTTTGTCTAGGGACAATCTGGAATGCTAAGGAAAGTTGGGAGTCTGACCCTATGTTCACACCAGCAAGCGACTAAGAAACAGGCAGCCATTCATGTTCTATGTACATGCGCAACATGGAGCTGCAATTTCAGTGACAGAAGCAAGTGATGAAATGACAAGTCAATTGAAATTTTCTCAATTTATTTAGATATGGTGTGGTAAAGTGACAAATCCAAACTACTGGCTCAAAAGATTCCTCTGACCAATCCTATGGCTTGTGTGGTCCGACATAATTCAATTCCCCACTCCCGACTTTAGTTCCTACCTGCAATTAGTTCCTATTTACTGCTTGGCATGGAGAAATGGAAGAAAAATTTATAAACATGATTTCATCCTATTTTGTCATATACAACCTCAAGTTAGATGTGTACAGAGACTTTATGAAGAAAAATAAAGCTTGCAGTGAAGTACAAAAGATTTTTTGTGCCTCTGGTGAATTTATATAGCTAGTACAGTTAGCTTTGCTTTGCTAATCTGCCAGCGAAACTAGTATGAAGCCTTGCATGTAACACATAAATCAAAGAAACAATTTTCAAACTGATTAGTGAATTATTTCATTTGTGTTTACACAAGAGACAAACTACAAGTGACACACGCAACTTATTATCTGAAAATGTAAATGCAGGCTGAGAGTTGGTAATCTAGTCTATAAGAGACATTCAAGACAAATAATAATGTACAAGTGTCAACAGTGTTCATAGTCACCTCTTAGCCCATTTTCTACAATGTTATACAAGCATTCTACAACATTTGAGTTTTGCTATGCAAATGGGATAAGATTTCCAGACTTGTTTCGACTAGTACTTACGACTAGTACTCATGATCAATTTGCATGGAATAAGTGAGGTCTGAATAAATCACAAACATGGAAGTGTCTTTAACAAGGTACAGATGGTTGTCACACTAAAATGTACATACACCTCAATTTAATACAAACTGTTTTCACCTTTATTATAAGCACTTTTTGTAGTGCACACAGCATAAGTTATGCTTGATCATTTGTAGGTCACATGACCATAGAATGTATGTAGGCTACACCTGTGCTAGGAATTCCGTTCCTGTCTATATTTTGGTTTTGGTTTGGTTTTGATGGGAGATGAGAGAAAACAGCGCTTTTTGGAGTGTCTTATTTCCACAAGATATACTGGAATTTTTACCAACATGTCAATTTAAATGGCATACAGTATATACATTACCTGGAGTATTTCTACTGATTACTTTTAAGAAATGTTATTGTTTCCATTGTTACATGCACAGTCTTTAAAAATTACTGATTACTAAATTTAATAAAATCCCAAAAATCCAGCAATAATTACATTACCCCACCTCCCCATGTTAAACTAATCCAATCCGAATAGGACACACACTTCAGTAGGAAAGCACTGTATGTTATACACTGTAGGACACATTTTCTTTCTTGCCTTACGTGAAGAAAGCACCCCTGCAGGCAGCACTATTCCACACCACAGCGGCCCCAAGAACTGTCCTGCTCCACAACAGACACAGTTACACAAGTCTCCCTCAGTCCTCGGTCTAGACTTCAAAAGTGCCTTGAGCAACAACTGGCTGCCAGTGCGGCAGAGAGACCAAAGCCAACACCACACACAAACACATCACCCCACTCCCACCACTCAGCCCTTACAGCAAGCACTGAGTATTTAAAACACAGAGTCCCGATACTGAAACTCCTACTCAGGTCTCAGCCTGCTCACCAGAGTCTTTAGCCACCTGACCCATTGTGGGAAAAGGCAAAGAGCTTCCCACGACTGTATGCTCGGCGTGATAATAGTGTTCCACCACAGTGTTTGTGTGCTCTGCAAGCCTTGTCGGTGGTGAGTGAGGCAGGGTCATGTACATTTGGCCTTCCTGGAGGCTCTCAAAGGGAAGTGGGCTAGTTCTGAGACTTGGAAAGCTTGTAACATGCATGTTTACCAGGATAAGCATGCCAGGAGATGATGCAGAGAGTAGGTACCATGTGCAGAACCAGCCATTACAGCTGCACAGCAGTGAGCCACTCACACTTACTCATTTATCTGATTGCAGGGACACTTCCAGCTAAGACAAGCAGGGCTTGGAGCAGAGCATCCTCATTAACAGCAGTGAAACTCGTCAATTTGGAGTAATTATGTGCAATAAATTAGTGAAATGGCACATGCGTGCATGCAGGAGGTTTTTCTTTTCACACTTTTTGTCCTGCACACTGTTGCTTCATGATATAGTCGGACAGTTGAAGACGGAGTAACAGTTGTTTCTCAGAAATGTGTGGATGGCCTAGAATCATAAGCCAACTGCATTAAAAATCTCATTTACACACAAAGTGAATTCTATTTCATCGTACTATGTGTGACTCTCTAGAAGTGTAAACCATCCAGACTGGTGATATACAGTGCAGTTTGTTCTCTGTTCCACTCTCCAGCACACAAGAAACCTCTGCAGACATTAATGGTCCTTTTTCTTTCCAGTTGAATGGACCTTTCCAATTTAGTATCCATACAAACAAATGGCAAAACACATTAACTCGGCGCTGGGATTCTCTATGATAAACGGTTGTGCTCATCCTTCCAGACATGCCCTGGTTAACTCAGCTGCATTATTTGTCATGGTATGACAGTTTACTGATGCAAAAACAAATGCATTACTATGGCTAGAAGTAAAGCAATCAGATTCTGAGTAGACTGAATTTTCATAAACAACATACTAACAGACTTTTCTACATGAGCATGCAGTTATTTAACACTGTGCTACAGGTATGTTTCATGAAATTCCACAGTGACTTTGCTTTAGATAAAATTAACTGTTGTGATTTTCCCTATAGATGTGGTTTAGACCTTAAATGATCTCCAATAACATTTTCTATCTTCTACCATTTCCTCCTGAGTCTATGCAATCCTATGTGACCTGACAGACTCTTTAAAAAAGGTCAAGCTCAGAGGAATGAACAGTTCAAGACAGCCAATCAAGCTTTAACAAACTGATTATTCACTCAAACTCAGCATGTCTATTACAATCTGAAATCTGCCAACTTCCTTCACTGCTAGCTCAATTTATGCAAATGAAATATAGGACTCCTAGGAGGACCATTATGACAAGGATTTGTCCATTAAGTGGAAATGTTTGGCTACAATATACTGCAGTATTTATCGGTGATGTTAAAAGGAGTAGGAATACATAAGTGATTAATGATTTAGGCTGCAGTTATTTTTTTTTAAATTTTTGATTGAAATGAGAAAAATAAGACTTAGAAGCAAATAGAGAATCACTAAAAATATTGTTGAATGTTGTTTTAAACATTAATAAACTTCTAATTGTTACGGATTTGCACTTTAAAGCATCAAACCTTGGACATTTTGGACGTCTTACACACATTTGCATAAATCATTTCCATTAGAACTAGATTAAGAACCATCTCAGGGCTCTGCATTCAGTCACAGAAAAACTAGGCTCTAATTCAAGAAAGGAAAAAAAGTTCAATGTCTACAGCAGAAAGTGTAATGACTGACAATAAATGCGCCTTTTTCCCTGACAGCCTCTCTCTCTTAACCACAGCTTTCCATTTTTAAAGACCCTGAGGTCCAGCCAGTCTCTCAGGTAGCTACTTCCAGTTCACTGCTCGGCTTTTCTTCAGAAATGGTCTCTAAGGAAATGGGGTCTTGAGAAAGTCCTTTCAAACAGATAACAGGAGAGACTAAAGTGCACCACTTAGACTCATCATGGACACAATTATATCAGATCAGTTTAATGTAACTGTTAAAAGCATATGCGGATATCAGTATAGCTATAAAACTGGGAAGCATGTGTCATGTAACAGGGTTTTGCAAAAAAATCTAAGTTATGAGATGTGGAAAGAATCTGTGTCAAAATATGGATAAAATACTTTTAGACGAACACTTCAAGTGAGTGCCATAATGAAAAAACTTGAAGAATGAAGAATGAAGAAACTCAGAAATGAAGACACTTAGAAATACTAAGTTTAGAAAAACCAGGGGAATTATGCATCATCAGTAAATCGAAAGTAAAGCAAAAGCTTTAGGTTTTATGGCTATCTTGTTTTGACTCTTGGTGTATCAACAGGTTGTTGGGCAAAAGTTCTTTGAAAAAGGCTCTTATTTGCACTACAGCTTCATTTCACCTTTATTTAATAAAGAATGGCTGTAAAGGTCAGTGCTGTCCATCTTGCTGAAGTCAGTCACCACTGTTGCCCTTACACAGGCTGCGTCCTGATCTGCGCTGCACACTACTGCACTAAGAGTAGAGCCGAACAGCATGCCACTAGAGGTAACCATAGTTACCATAGGCAGCGTACTATCTGTGACATTAGTATACGGTTTGGGACGCGGCCACAAACTCTGGTCACGACCACTGATCTTGGTGATTAAGTGCGACAGATAAATAAAAAAAAAAAAAAAAAAAAAAAAAACCCTGAGCAAATCCTGTCCTGTGTATGAGCTTGTACACATAGTATGATATACACATAGTATAATACAACACTTAATAAACCATGTTATTTCTCCCAGGTGGTGGATTCCATAAAATTAATAAAGTAAAATAATTCGAGTAAAATTGTTACTGAGCAATAACATCTTAACAGCGTTGAAAACCGTTTTTTTAATAGAGGGGTCAATTCTTTCGCGCAGAAACAATCAGGTGGTTTGTTTGAGTTTTTAAACATAAAAAAAAAACAAAAAAAAAAACACTAGGTTCAACACACCGGTGAGCACGTGCGCTAAAATCCAACCACTTCCCAGATCTTCACGTTATGAAACTTTTCCATAATGAATACCATGTGCACTCCAAACACTGCACTGCACTGTGCCACTGGAGTGACTGTGATCAGAGTGACTTATAGGCTAAAAAACAGACATCACAACAAAATCCGTCAGAAAAACACCTCTGACAGTCATTTCTTCACTAGAGGGACAGGGACACCCCGAAAAATGAAACAGCCACGTTTGCACCAACAGACAAACCTTGAGTAAAGTGCACAACAGAACTTGCTGGTCAAAAGACATCTGGTTTGTAGTAGGCTAAGTGCACGCAACTTTGCTCATCCACAGACAGACTACTACACACACATACACAAAACGCACACACAACGACAAACTAGGGTTATGGAAACGCGTCCGACCTTCTATTTTATTGGCCATGGAAGTCCCCCTGCAATGCACACGGTCTCCGTGTCTTTAGGAGAAGCAGGTGTCAGTCATCGGCATCCTGACCAATGTCCCCGAGAGAGAGAGAGAGAGAGAGAGAGAGAGAGGTGCAGTGTGTCAGTTTTCGCACTGGGAAATGTGCACGCGCAATCCTATTTAAAGCAGGGACGGTGCTCAGTGCTCTCCTCCCCGGCGGAACACGAGTGCAGAAAAATCGGCGTGCAGAAAAGCGCAGAGAGAAAGAGTAAGCCCGCTCACTCCGTGCGCTCCCATCGCTCCCTTCTCTCTTTCTCACCCTCCCTCCATCCATCCCTCCTCCCTCCATCCCCTGCACCCTGTGCCCCTGTTAGCCCGCAGTGAAAGACAGACGGCGGGGCGCGCGGGCAACATGGAAACACGCGCCCCACTTTCCTTTCCTTTCCTTCTTTCTTGATTTCTTTCTTTCTTTCTTTCTTTCTTACTCGCTATTGGCTCTTTATAACCGTATTGTCAGATTGCGCAGGATTTCCGGTTAGGACTGTGTGGAGAAAACACATGCACAAAATGTGCGTTGGTTTCCCTTTATTTGTGGGCCGGCTTAATGATTAAAACATTCATAAATAACATTGCGCAAATCAGTAATGGCACTGCAATGAATGGCACTGCCTCCTGTTGCGGGGACGCACGCACTGCCACACCCACCACTCGCTTTTCTTATACCTCATTTTCCTTAATCTCATGCCTGCTTCTGTGTATTAGTCTGATCTAATCTGTTCCATTACCACTAACAACGCGCTCTGCCTTCACTATCCTGTACATCTGTAAATCTGTAAATCGGAAACTTTAAGCCCACTCTAGTCCATGACGAACATTTTTTTTTTTGCTTGTGATGAACTACAATGAAGTGTAATCTCTCGCAAACCACGTGACCCCATTTCTCATTTACGGTGCTTTAGGAAACACGCCCACTTCAGCACCGCATTGTGTTACTCGCAGCAGAAAACAAGCTGGAAACGTGGAAGTTTCAAAGCGCTGAGAGAAACAACCGACTACAAGAAGTCAGCGCGTGTGTGGGCGGCTCTAGAGTCAACAACACGCAACTTCATGGCGTAAATGTGGATCTTTACGCACAAGATGGCAAGCAAACAAACAAACAAAAAGGTCCACAGACACCCGACTGTCATGGTTACAGCGCGCGCCACATCCTTTACGTCTCCGGGTTTTTTTGTCCTGCGCGCGGCTCCGTACCTGCAATGCTGCAGAGGGAGAGAAGACCCGCCTCCTTTCTGCATTATGACAAATCAAGGCAGGCAGCTGTGTTTGTTATCAGTGCTGTGAGCGCGCTCTCTCTCTCTCTCTCTCTCTCTCTCTCTCTCTCTCTCTCTCTCCCTCTCTCTGGCGGAACGTGAGGAAGTCCACGACCGCAAAGCGCGTGATAACAAACGAGGGGCTCCGTCCAAAACCGCAGACTGCCGGCTCTAAACAGCGTGTCAGAACAGCTCGCCACCCCTGTGTATGCGCTTTCGGATATGGTCCAGATTTTACTGTTCAGTTTTTATATGAATGTGCATGCGCTTATGAAGAAGACATGTGTACCCGCAGTGAACAGGTTGCTTTCATATGCTGCTTATAACCAGGGGTAATAAATAAAGGTTTAGGGCGCGTGGGAGCTCTATTCCTACTGGATAATCTATATGTTATTATGACCTGGTCTCAGTAATCATGGATATGTATTTAAAACAAGGGCTTAAGTGACCAGACCTTAAGCTTTTTGGCACCATTTGGCCCTGTTATGATTTTGCTGTGGTTCAGCTCAGCTTCACACAACCCGCTCCAATTCAGCCCCTGGTTACAGTGAATGTTAGCTGGTCACTACCAACACCAGGGTTCAGGTCTCACCAGGTACAGCTGTGGAACAGTGATTCCATACATGGGAAAGTATGGAAATTCTGAAACTGGTATACTGATATTCTGTTGTCTAAGTTGTGCATCAGTGTTCTAAATAGGTTTTTGTGTCTTTAGACATTCTCCTATTTTCTGCACTAATGCAGCCTCTCTAATGTATAGTCAGCTGTAGAAAACAAAAATGATGAAAAACATATTTGTGGTTCATTAGGTTACTTTCACCTTTAATAAAAGCTCTATACATATGTGTGTGTATATATATACACACACACACACACACACACACACCCAGTGGGCGCCCAAGGCTCATTGATGCGAACGTCCAATCCCACAGAAGAGCTACTGTAGCACAAATTGCTGAAAAAGTCCATGCTGGAAACACTGCAAAAATTGTTCAGGAATGGTTTGAGGAACATGACAAAGAGTTCAAGGTGTTGACTTGGCCTACAAATTCCCCAAATCTCAATCCGATCAAGCATCTGTGGTATATGCTCGACAAACAAGCCCAATCCAAGGAGGCCCCACCTCAAACTTACAGGAGTTAAAGCTTCCGACACATCAACTTCAAGAACTGACTGTTCACTTGCTGCCTAATATATCCCATTGTAATGAGATAAATCAATGTTATTCACTTCACCTGTCAGTGGTTTTAATGTTATGGCTGATTGGTGTGTATATGTATAGGCACCCCCGCATTTAGTACTTCATAAAGCCTCAGTTTGCCAACATAGCTTCTCCTATAATGTATTTTCCTATAATGCTTGATGAGATTGGAGAATACTGTAAGGAATCTGAGACGCTCCTCAATACAGAAACTCTCAAGATCCTCCAGGGTTCTAGGTCCTCTCTTGTGGTCTCTCCTCTTCAACTCAACTCAAAGGTTTTCAGTGGAGTTTTCCTCAGGGTCCTGGGATAGCCATTTTAAAAGCTTAATTCAGTGTTTGTTGCCAAAAAGCTCTATTTTTGTCTCATCTGACTACAGTATCCATTTCCAGTAGAGTCTAGTGAATTCCAGGCACTTGCCTTTGCAGTTAGATGGAAAAAAAGACTTTCTTCTGGCATGTCTTCCAAATTGTTGTTAGTTTGTTGACAGGAAAGTGGTGTCTAACTGTAGATTTGGAGACCCCAAAATACAGCCATTGTCTGTAAATCTCCAACCTTCTTTGGAGAGATGTTTTGCCTCTCTCAGCATTCTCCTCACTATGCCTGGTGGCATAATCCAGTTGTCGGAAACTTCTTTCTTATTGCAGTGGATGTTACTTATTTTAGTTTAGTTTATTTATTTTATATGTCTTTTTTAAAAATTTTTATAGCCATTTCCTGCTCTATGAAGGTCAACACACTTTTGCCTCAGTTTATTTGTGAATTCTCTAATCTTCACCTTGGTGAATGGCTGAGAGAATCCACCTTCTGGCATGTTTTTGGGAGGTTGGAGAAAACCAATGAACTTTGGGAAACCCCATATGGACATGGAGAGAGCATATAAAACTCCATACTGCTCAAAACTGAACAAGGGACACTGGAGCTGCGAAACAGCAATGTTACTCACCATGCCATCCAGTTTTGTTACATGAAACAAAAGTATTTGAGGGTGTAAATATGTGAATCAACAGTCTTGCTGTGTAGACCCACCTGTCACCATGGTTCATGGTTCCTGGTTCATGACCACAGTGTATGGAGTGTGAGGTGTGTGTTGAGAGGCATTGCTTTGTAAAGTGAATGGAACTCTGTGAATGGAAAGAATGGTGAGAGGAGACGCTGGCTCGTTATTACTTACTCCTTCACCCTCAAGGGCTGTCTGCAATGCAGCTGTCCCCTTCCACACATTTGTCCAGATTGTGCCCTACTTTATTCTGTCAGTGCACACTGCAGCAACCCTCATTCCACCTTTAGAGACAAATTACACTGCAAACCACACACGCACAGGCTCTGTTCTCTTCTCCATTTTAACTTTTTTTCTCTTCTCCATTTTAACTCCATGTTCACTCATACATTGCATATGTTTGTGCGTACACTTTCTGCTGTGCTAGTTTTGTTCACCTGATGTCTCATTTATCAACTGTGCATATGCATAGTTTTGTGTGTAAACTGTGCATACTACTCCTAACCATTCATGGGTTTGTGTAATCGTGGGTAAACTGATTATAAGGAGCTCCCATCACACTTATTGTCCATCATGTCAGCATAATTGACAGAGTAATTGCTAGTTATGGTGCTCACAACAATGTGCAGACAGGAGGCACAGAACTTCTCAATACAAATCATATAAAAGGCACATCTAAAGATTGAATGGGATGGTGCCTTGCTTGAGGATTTGGCACACAGAGAAAGATTTGCACAGAGAAAATGTTTTTTATGAACTGCAGGAGCCTTTTTGCTGAGATTTCATTTGCCCAGTGCAATTTTAGTGGATCTCACCCCTCTTTTGGAGAGGTCAACACTCAAGTCCTTTTTAAACCATGAGCATATTTCAATGAGAAATCAGAGACAGGTCTGGCATTTCCCAACCAACTATGAGACGAATGACTTACATGCATTCATATCACTCACACCACAGTGCACCACATTTCCAAATATGGAAGCGGAAAAGACAACAATAATTAGAGTTTTTCATGCCATCGTTTCCCAAAAGTAACTGGGGCAATGGATTGCATAAAAGCCATAAAATTACCCTTTTAAAGAGAAGTTGTTTTACCGTATATTGCAATTAGCGGGCATTTCTTTATGCAAATGAGTGTGGCCACAGACAAGCAGAGCAATTTCGAATGTGTAGGATTTATCAACATCCACGGCAGACGACTATTCATACATATGTATGATGAATGCCAATTTCTAGTGTGTACTCATGGTTCTTATGCACAAAATTAAAACTTGTTCTCAACCCACTCTGATAAATGAGACCCCTGGATTCTTCAGCTGTGTCTTGCAGTCAGTCTCTGAGGACTAACCATAGAGGAATACATCTTTCCCTTATCTACATCTTCTGTTCCTGTAGCTCATATACAAAGTACTGTAATTTTGACACAGTTTACTCCAAATGTACTTATAATGAACTTTTTATGCAAAACACATTTTTTTGGAGAACGCAGTCATGATTTATTCCATCGAAAGTAATTGCAAATTAAAATCTAAATCTGTGTAATTCATTTTTTCGGAGATCAGACTTGTTCCAAGGCATGAATTGTGGTTGGCTTGCTAGCCAACTAATGTGATAACCTAATTAATGTAACAATATTGAACAATAATGGAAATCTTTCTTTAGTTAATGTGCAGTAAGTTGAACTACAGTCGAAACAAACCCTGTTAAACTGTATTTCTACCAGGGTTGCCAGATTGTGCCTCAAAAGTTGTAAAATCCTTTTGGTCTGTGTGTTAATATTTACAGCCCTCCAGATTTATTGGCACCTTTGATGAAAATGAACAAAAAAATAATATATAAAAAGAATGTGATATTTTGAGCTCAAACATGCAGGGACATTAGAGTTTGTTTTCCAAACATAAAAAGTTGGTTTTAAACTATAATTGTAGGGGAAAGTGTAAATCCAGTCTAGCAACCCTGATCTCTAAATAACCAACCAAATAACCTATTTGTCAAGACATTCTATCACATGTATCTCTCATCTTGAAATCTTTATTGTTTGAGTGTTAGTGTTATAGTCTTGAATTTGTATATGGCCATGTATGTTAATGACCTGTTGCACTTATTGACTTAATTGTACAACTGCCCTTATGAGACTCACTATAAATAAGTTTTGAGTAAAACTGGAAAACTGGTTTTCTACTTTTTTCTCAGTATAGAGAAATGTGTTGAAATTCTCATGTGTTCTAATTGCACATACACTATGGGTGAAAGATAGTGATAAGTTTGAAAAAAATGCTGAGTATTCCTTTATTTCTTGTGTTTCCGTTCTGCCACTATAGGACACTACGCATGTTGTATATTTACTCTAACTCACATGTGGTTGCTCCCTCACTTCACTGTTGAGACTGGAGAATTGTACGTGCTCGGCTAAACCTGCCTGTCAGCTGATCAGCGCAAAGCACGTCTCAATGTCCATATGCTCAGATATTTTCAGGAGCTCTCTGATGCCACAGCGCTCATCTCAGTCAGTCCAGTGTGACGCTATGTGCTGGCCTCAAGTTTATTAAGCCAGGCTTTCTGAGGGTAAGTGTCCCACAGTGATGGGATTATCTGGCAGAGCCTTTCTGACTGTGGAAATGTAACACAGGCTTTGGGATGAAAGTGGACTGCTGTATGTGTAAGAACCTTTCTTTAAAAACAGTGTGTAATCTATATCACATCTCCATGTAAACTTTATTCTCTTGTCTCTATGCTTTTCACCCTATCACCTGCTTAGAACATAATCTTTCCATGTTATAATAATGTCTAACTGGATCTGAGTTCATACTTTATATATACTGTGTAACTTTTGTAAGTATGATCTACCCACAGGGACAAAATGAAATGCCAGCACTACCAATGAAAGCACTTTCTTCTTTTAAACATTGGAAAGAAGTGGCATGGAAAATGAATCAATCCTATAGATGCAAAGATAAATAGCTAAATAAAGCCCAGGTGTTGCAAAAAAACATCAAAAATAAAATTTTTGATGGAAAGGTCTTTAACCTCTGTATATAACTCAGGTCTTTGGCCATCAGATAAGCCAGATTAAAGAACACAGGGCAAGTAATCAGCTATGCCTTAAAAAGTCAACTGAGACATGTCACACTCACTGAAAAGCTCTATCTGTGAAGGGCTTATTATGCTGGCCCTGGCAGAACAGAAAGGCAGTAATCATTCAAATCTGAATTTGGTCCTAGTGACAAAGGAATCGCTTGACACTTAATTAGCTATTGGTGTAGAAGAAAATTTAAACTGTACACTTGTGTCCCCCTCTAGTGGTCCATCATTGATCCAGCACCAAACCCTAAGGACTGAAGTTGCATTAATGCCCTTTGAATCTTGATGAAATAACTAACACTCCTCTACTATACTCAAATCTTTTTTAAAACACAAATTTAATGTGCCAATAAAATGTGGGGTAATTAGAAAAGCCCCAGGCTAAGACACCACAATTATATAAGAAATTAATTTTCCCTACTAGCTGGTCTGTCCTATTAAAATTCTTACTTGATCTACAAATTTTAATGCTGAGCTTAATAATAATAAATCTTATATTAATACTTAAAATACCATTAGGGTACAGAAAATACTGCAATATTATAATTAGGTAAAATTGTGGAGTATTGTGCCAAAATTTTATTCAATCAAAAGTAGAAATAGTGAGTCAAAATTATACACAAATGAAAGTTTATTCATCTTCACTTTATCCTTCAGGGTTGTAGGATCCCGAGCCTATGCAGATGCATTTGTGTTCTTGTGACAAATTATATAAAATCAAAATAACTCCAACCAGTTGAGCTCCTCATGAGATTACAGAATTACTTTTCTATAAAATCATTTTAATGTCTGAAGCACAGATGTGACTAGCAGGCAAACAGTCCTTGCTCAAAGATTTGTTATGGTATTCATAAGGTAGTATTGGTATGGTTTAGACTGAAACTTTTAGCTATAGTTAATAAATAAAGTAAGAATAGATATAAATGTGATTGAATTGGTAGCTATGCAAAAGAAATAGTTGGGTTGTGATCTTTAAGATAGTAATGAATAATTTAAAGGTCTATGTGAAAATATAAGGAGTAAAAGTACAAACTGGCTAAAATGATATTTAAGTATAGTTACAAAATTATTGTAATAATTATTGCAGTACTTTCCAACTCTGGATGCCATCATGAATTATGAATCATAAGTCACCACAATCCATTAATCTGTCAACCACTTTACATAGACTAATTCAACTAGTTCTGAACTCTTTCTCTATTCTAGAGGCAACACTAACACACTCTACAAATCTTCTCATCCAACAGCTGTCATAATAAATATATAAAGACAGTTACAGCGGCTCCACAGCAGGAGCAAGCCAAAAGCGCAGAGCAGCAGTGAGAAAAAAGAAGCTGTACCGTCCAGAGAGAGCCAGTCGTGCTGGGATGAAGGCAGAGAGGGCAATGCACGGGCCTTGTACTCAAACACCACTGAGTTTGAGATGATCTGATTACTGACTGCCACCTGCAGAGTCACCAGCCCTGTGTCATGGGCTACAGGGAGACAAACACAGCAACACACGCATTAGTCATTAGAGCGATACAGAGAGAAAATCACATCAGTACCCATGAGAGTTCAGCCAGCACTTCTCATGCACGGTTTGACAGAAGCAGACCCAAGAGGCTGTACGAGCCTGGCTCAATTAAAACACAAGCCGCTGGGGGAACGTTAGGAGGACAGCAGCTTTTGCTTTGTAGCAAATTACAACATGCTTAAAATGATAATAATTTTGTCACAATTAGATGAAATAATGATTAATTTTTTTTGTCTGAAAGTTTCCTGTATGTGTGTAACTGAGTGAAGACTTACCAGGGCAGTAACAGCGCAGAACACCGGGCTGGATCAGCGAAGCAGGGACAGAGATCTGATCAAACAGACAGCTGTACTGACTGCTAACCTCCTGCCATGGGCCAGTGATCAGCACCTTAACCCCACCCTGACACACACACACACACACACACACACACACACACACACACACACATACACACACACGCCGACTTGACATCTTAACATGACAGTATACAACATGTCAAGTGGGCCAGACCAAAAAAATCTTTTTAGCAGACCAACAACACATCAACAACTCCTCTTAATGGTTTGGTTCATTTACCAAATTGATCTGAAAGGTACATCCTGAATGCAGAAACGAATCAAAACAAATGAACTGAACTGCAATTTTTTCCCCAAAATATGGTTTTACCATTTTGTAGTGTTACAACTTGGAACTGGTTTATGTTATGAATTTATACAACATAGTCTATATTATAGTGGAAGAAAATCAACAAGGTTTGCAGTTATTTAATAAATAACTTTTGTAAAAGTTGTGATTGCATACATATTTAACCCCATTGCTGTCTATTTACTAAATTAGTTATTTTAGAAATAGACATGGTTACAACATCAAATGTTTAGCTTGCTAATGAAGAATTACATAATAATTAGAGCATTTTGTTAGTAGTAAAGTTTATTTTCCTTGGTTAATGGCTCAATATTGCCCCTAGTGGAATAACACAGACTAGCTCTTATTTTGAATCTTTCAATTCAATTACCATCCACAAGACAATTTTATTTTAAAACCCATGGGCTGGATAAGAACGGTCCTGGCCTGCAGGCTGTAAGTGTGAACTCCTGTTTTACACTTTTATTGCTGTGTAAGTGTTCAAGCATTTGTATTATTTGAACACCCTTTTCATATTAATTTGTCAGTTTAAATTTTCTACAAGAAATAAAAATGTAGTCTCAGTGTCACTACTCTTGAAGTAATGTTTAGATGTGTTTAGATGTGTTTAAATGTTTAGAAGCTTAAGATTTAGTTTTACAAAAAATGGTTTGCTGCCATCAGGTGGAAGAACGTGGGTCTAACAATGGTATAGAAAATAGGTTCAACAACTGGGAGACAAACCCTCCCTCTTGTGGTTTTATAATGTAATAGCTATTTAAGGGGAAATTTTGTGACACAGCCTAAAAAATAATACATAAAAATGGGTGACTATCCTGAAAGTTTCTATATTGTTCAACTTCGTTCAAATGTGGAAGTTGTTCTGCATTTAAAACCATGTTGAAATTGAAACGAAACATTTAGGAGGCAGTTAATTACTTCTCTCCTTTAAAATCTATAATATGAGAAACAATCCATGATGAAGGCATTTGGTAAATAAATCTCAGAACCATAACTAATAATTTTAAATTGTATGTTTTAAAGAAAAAATATTGGCAAAAATGTAAATGCATTAAATACACTAAATAAATAAATAAATAAATAAATAAATAAATTATTTAATGTGATGAGCATATAATTCAAATATATAAAATTCATATTCAAATAGACAATAGCTCCCCCTTGTGGAGTGTGGTCTTCCTACTAAACAGGAGTGAATGGTTCACATGTTCAGCTTTACACGAGAGAAAAAAAAAACCAAAAAAAACCTGAAACTATGTTTTTCTTTCAGCAGTTTAAGGGCATAAATTAAAAACACAACATGAGACATGAACACAACATGATAACAACAATGAAGTACCGGTCTGGTAATTTTCTGTCCTGAACATTGTTCTGTACTCACTAGTCCTGAGTACCTATACCACATGACACATGTATATCAATGTTTAAACCTGCTTTTAAACTGCTTCTGTTCAGAGGTTTTCCCTTGCAATGTGAGTCGTCAGTTCAACCTATGTGTTGAAAAATTAACCATTCACCCAAAAGGCAGACCTACTACTTATTCAAAGCTTGCCTGTTTGTAAGGTCGATTCCTCAGAAGAATTGTGCAATGAGAGGCAGGGGATAGTTTTTCATGCTGCTTATAATTCATCTAGTATTGTACATTCTTGAAATAAATGTATATAAAACTGTTAAATAAATGTCAGCAAATTTCAATCATCTGTTTCACTTCCAGTTAAATGAACTCACCTCTGGATAGGACCATTCTGGGGAGTAGTCAGTCACCATAAAGAGCCTCCCTGTGGCCTGCAGCATACCCACAACATCAGCTACATGCATGTAGGAAAGTGAACCTGTGTCCCCTGAGGCCCCTGTACCAGCCGTTCCACCACCTAGACCCTGGGGACTGCAGCAAGGCTGGAGGCAGAGGTCAGAAGTGCTGTATCCTGTTGCTCTGTTGTTCCCATCCCCCTGGCCCTGTTGCTGGTTTCCTCCTGAGGCTGCCTGCCCATCCGAGCCAGGTGGTGCCACCAGCTGGTGGGCATAGAGTGCCCCACCAGAACCCACAGCAGTGACTCCTCCATCCACTGAAATGAAGTCATTGATGAGGTCAGAGAACTGATTGCCAAAGGAGATGTCAAAGTGATCCAGGCTGATTTCCATGCCGGTGCCTCCAGTAGTGCCAGCTCCAGCTCCACTTAGACTCTGGTGGGTCCCCACTGTATTGTAGAGCCCCTGTACCAGCCCAGCTCCCTGTAGAAGAGGCTGCAGCTGCTGCTGGCCATTAGTGGTGTCGCTGGAATTCCCATTCCTTAGGGCCACTGCTTCATTGCTTACTCCATTCTCAGACCCTTGCTGCAGGTAGCGGTCTGATCCACCACCCTCTGTGTTGCCCCCTGCACAGGCCTGTAAGTGATCCCCAGGCTTGAGTAAGCCATCTGATCTGGTCTCGGCACCACTGGCCTGACTGGAAGCTGTACTGCCAGCCTGATCATGACCGACCACATCCTCATGCTCTGTTCCAAGGCTGGAGAAGCCTCCTGGATACTGTAGTAGTTGAAGAGATCCACTCTGTCCTTGGTTCTCTGTGGCTGAGCTTCCATTGCAGTTGGGTCTATGTTGGCTCTGGTGGCCATGGTGATGGTGTAGGTGGCCATTGGTACCAGGGGAGTCTGTTTTGACCACCTGTAAGCCCATATAGGTCCTGTCATGTGAGTTGTGCTCCAGTAAATGGCTCTTCTGGCCTGAATTTTGCCTGCCTTGCTGGTTCTGGGCTGACTGTGGTGTGTCCTGAAGGAAGAAACTGGGAGAGTGGCTTTGATGGCCCAGATGAGCGTTGGTCATTGCCTGGTCATAACCCACTGATGTACTGGAGGAGAAGTCAGGTTTTGCATCAATGGCACTGAAATCCATTTGCTCCAGGGTGGTGCTGGGACTCAGTCCTCCTCCAGAAGGCAGTAGTGAGCCTGCTGGGGTTAATGTTAGTGAGTTCTGCGAGCCTGAACCGTTGGATACACTACAGCTTACCACTGCCCCCATCTGGTAGGCACTTTCCTTGGCCAGCTGCTGTTCGAAGGAGGTGTCCTCAGTCTTGATGTTCTTTATGATCTCTGCGCTGAAGCTGAAGCTAGAGTTGGACATTGGCGGAGAGTGCTGCAGGTCGTTGGTGCTGGCCATGGAGGAGGAGGTACCTGAAGAACCATTCTCTTGCTTCAGCCCACTGCCCCCATAAGTTTGGCCTTGCTTCGGGTTATTCAGGAAGCAGTCTGGGTCAAAGTTCATGGTGGTCTCTGGAAGCTTGATGTTGCTTGAATCCAGGCTGCTTGAAAGGACGAGCTCCTCAGAGACTCCAGCCGCAGAGAGCATGGCTAGTCCGTCCGTGGCTCCTGGTGTGCCTGCCTCTGTGCCTCCACTGCCCGGAAAGGCAAACTTATGGCTGTCAGAGGTGACAGTGAGCACCAGTCCATGGGAGGTGGCATCAGGGCCCATGAGGTGAGCATTAGCACCACCTGTGGGGGACATGCTGTAGACTGGATCGCCTGGTACCTCTGACATAAAGACGCTCTGAGATAGGCTGCTCATTACTGAGGCCACGTGACTCATCCCTGTAACAGCGGGGCTGTCGGCCATATCAGGGTCTGAGTTTAGGCCACTGCTGATGGACACAGGCGAGCTCTGGGTGGTATCCGGAACTTCCACCTGGTTGGTAGATGAGACTTCAGTGCTATTCTGGTGCAGTAGTACAGGCTTATGCACTTTTCCATTGCGTTTTTCCCGTGATGTGCCCCCTCCTGTGGCCCCTGTGCCTGCTTTTCCGCCAGCATGGCTATGTTCTGTTTTGCCTTCTGACACATCACTGTTTTGCAGCTCGGAGTGACCACTGCTGTAGGTGCCAGTGCGAGGGTCCACTTTAGGAGAGATGATACGGTGTTTAGCACTGTTACACTTGTGGTGCACGGTGCTCCCAGCACCTGACAGACACACAAAAAACAAGGCCAAAACATTTAGAATGGCAGCCTTCCCAGTGCGACAACAGAGGAGTATGTGCAGTCTCTATCATGAATTAGAATGAGAGATTTTAATGGCTTTCCTCAGACATTATAAATGTATCATATCAAACACTAAATGCTAATGTGTTGTGCCACATTGTTGCATATTCAGTTGATCAAAAACAATGTGAATAAATGATTATGCAGCCTTCATTAAAAAAAAAAAACAAATTTACTCCATTATAATGTTAGATATAAATGTTTGCTTGCATGTAGCTTGACAGTAAATAACAGGAATAATCTCTAACCTTTCTAACAACTTTATGAAATAATATAGCCCCTGTCACTACTGAGAACAAGGTCCTCTAGTGGTGTCATGATTACAAGGCATTCTGTAAATCATTATAACATTCTCATCCAGGGCTCTTTTTTTGACATTACGCATGTAATCTAGGGAGGGCAAAGTACCTGAAGCCTGCAGATTACCATGCTACCATGGTGTTCTTACCACTCCTTCTGTTTATACCTGTCTTTCCCTCTTGGCCCACCTCTTTGTTTCCCTTCTGTCCCTTACCGAGCGTGCCCGTGCAGAGGCAGTTGTGAGTCCGGGGAGGAGGCTTGGTCTGATGGCTGTCCAGTATCTGCTGCACCAGCTGCTCCACTGAGAAACCAGAGCTGCTGTTACCATTGCTGCAAGTCCACTTGATGCCATGAACTAGGAAGCGAGGAGACACAGCTGTCAGTTGTGGTACAGTGCCTCCCTCTCTAGGTCTAACATAAATCTAACACTACACCCTTGACCAATACCATCCACCACCTGGATCAACTGTTTTAGGGTATTTTTAAATTATTTTAGAAACACGTTATTTTTGCAATGTGAGAGACCTTATAAAGAGGTTTATTGTCACAAATTGCTCATGTTTTGTTTTGATTTCTCTCCATGTACTTTTTCTGTGCACTGATATGTGCCTTTGTTTTGGTTTGAGACCGGTCTCGGCCCCTGTCCTATCATTGGTGTGTTTTCTCAGATTGTGTCCAAGTGTTCTGTGTTCATTCCTCCATTCATTCATTAGCTTGTCTATTTATACCCTCCTATGCCTTTGTCTGATTGCAACTTCTCAAAATTGTTACTCAAACCTAGGTTTTCTTGTTCCAGTCCCTTTTCTAGTCCCTTTTCCCTGTTTTCTAGTTCTGTGTACTTTCTGGTTTTGACCTCTGCCTTTTCTGAAAGGGCAACCCTCTGTTGTAGGGTTGAACATAGTGCCCTTTATGGGCGTAGATGGAACCTACCTCCCTAAGAGTGTACAGTGAATGCTACCTTCAGTATGCTTCAGTATAATGTCATACTTAATTACATTAAAATATTTATTTACATTGAATAGTTTTGATCTCATCATCCAAACCCATTAATCAAACCCATTAATTAATGTTTATTTAAAACAAGGACTATAAATAATGATAACTTTAATCTAATGACAATTTTAATAAAACATGTTCTGTGAGTGGAAAGTTCAAGTATAAAAAAAACCTCAAAATATTACGGTGCATATGTAAACAATATGACTAGTATTTAACTAGTTGGATTATAGTCACAAAATACTTAAAGGGCTCCTTGGATGTAAAAATTTTGTGAGCCCATAGTGGCCTGCCACAGGCAGGGTGGATCCAATTGCAGGTGTATTTTGCAAATTCTGTAGGGAGTCGGTGTTATTTAAGGAGTGTGTGTGATTGGGAACAGGTGTACTTGAATAGAAGTCCGGAAACAGTGACCAGATATATGTCATGTGACATGGTTTGTAATTTTTAACTTAGCTGAATGTTATGTGAGTTTGGGTTTGCTGCTTCAGTGGTGACAAATGACATGGCTCTTGTGCAATAACTATTTCATTATTTTATTATTTGGATCACTACGTTTTACTTGGATCATTATTTGTTTAAATAACAGTATTTGAGTAAGGATTATGGCTATTCTATCCACCTGTGATGCCACCTTCCCTATTATATTCGCTTAAAAATGTTCCACCTTTGGAAAACAATAAGCTTTTTAGATCCTATAACAGAAGATATTCCAGGTATAACCCCTTTAGAAATCTAGGACCATCCAAAGAACCACTGAGGAACCATTTTTTAAAGAGTGCAATAGTCAAGCATGCACTCTTAATAGTCCTGCTGTAGCACTGTGTCCTGCTCTCACACAAAAAACAGATATTTCTGGAGCAGAGCACATTTAGAATATCAAACATTCTGGCAGCCCCTAATATGAGCTTGGCTTTCTTCCTCCACCTCTCGTAAAGCAGGGTGAAGTCACAGAGGGGTGGAGAGCACGAGAGGCAGAAAACAACAGAGGCATACAGAAACAGAGAGATAAAAGCATGCTGCTGTATGAATAAGCACGAAAAGAAAGCTCAGTGGCTGTCACACACACAGCAAGTAGCTGTGCCTCAACGAGCTCCGCGCTTGGCCAGAAAAACCCTGCAACATGCCATAACACATTACACCCACTCTGGCGTAAACTTCCAAACAAATCCGCTGAACTGAGCGAGGCTTCAAAGAGAGGCCGGAGGGAGCACTGAGGCAGCTCGAGTCAGAAACAGCAAGGGTTCAGCCACATGCAGTTTTGTAGGTTCCGCTAAACAATGAATCAGGATTTGGATGGTATTGCAAAGCCTGTGCAATACTTTCCATGGTCAGACGTAATCTATGTTTGTGTCTTTTAAACACATCACTACTTTGGCATGTGCACTCCTTCACATGTGAGGTAAGCCCCTGCTGAATAATGGAGAATGACAGTGATGTATAACCAGGGCATCACTGTCTCTCTCACTTAGCCCATGCCAAAACATTCAATCAATACCCACCCCATCACATGACAGCACGGCAGCCTTTTAAAGGAACTATATAGTATGTTTTCTTCATTCATTTTATGTTGTTCCTGAGTATGTATTAGAAAAATGAATACATTATTCAGAATGAACAAATAATGCGTTCTAAACAGACACAAATACATAAATGAATAAGAGGCACAATATTCTTTTTTTTGCTCTTATTTTAGAAAGCTTGCCAGAAAGGTTCACAGAGCATGATGTTTGCTTCAGGACTGAGATCCCACAGGACACAATAAAAGTCATGTGTGTGGGAGGTTTTTACTTTCATGTGGGCAAGATCAAGCAGTGAGATATGAAGCTTGTGGGACAAAGAAATACCATATCTTATTGAATACCATATCCATTGAATAATAAGCTAGATTGGTCTGATAATACGATACAAGTTTATAAGAAGGGTCAGAGTCGCATTCAATTATTTATCCTTTGGTGTATGACAAGTACTGTTGAAGACCTTTTATGATTCTGTGGTATCATCTGTGATCTTGTATGCTGTTACCTTGTATGCTGGGGAGGGGGATTGTTGGAGAAGGAAGAACAAACTCAATAAGCTGATAAAAAAGGCAGGTTCTGTGGTGGGTTGTGTGTTACCCACTATTGATGTGATAGCACAGGATAGAATGACTGATAAATTGGTCAGTATAATGAATCAAGATTGTCATCCTCTTCATGAAACAGTTCAAGCCTGTGTGAGTTCTTTTAGCTCAAGATTAATTCAGCCCTGGTGTTATAAGGAACGATATAAAAAGTCATTTTTACCGACAGCCATTAGATTATATAATCAATGTCATATTAGATGACTGATGTAGAATTTTAAATTGTATTTTGTACAACATGGTGTAGTGCGTACTTTGATGCTTGAAACAAGGGGGGCTGTATGAAATACAGTATTGTGCAGTATTTATTTATTTATTTATTTATTTATTTATTACTTACTTATTTTATTTTATCTATTTATTGTGTGGTGAGCTTTGCTATGACATGTGAATTTCCCTTTGGGATTAATCAATCAAATCAAATCAAAATCAAATCAAATCAAATATCTTCACATTCATTCATCCTTAGTAACTGCCTGGTCAGGGTTGTGGTGGTTTAAATTAGGCTGCTAGTTTGTTTATATTTTGGGAAATAGAACCAACTAAATTCATTAGAAAATACTGCTGGCATGTACAAACAAAAATAATAACTACAATCTGAAAACAATCTATAAAAACAATCTCACATGCATCTCTAATTGAAACCAAATATGAACTCGAGTGATGTAGTTGAGGTTGAGGAGCCGGAATTCAGACCATGCTGACAGTGCTGCCATTTCTATGTCTGGTGTTTTTTCTGGTGTTTTTTCAGGCCATGCTCACGTCACTTTTAAATCCGAATACAGATATGGATATTTGGAACACTAAACAAATACAGATACAGATAGTGGTATTGCGTTATACCCCAGTGTGTCTGAAACATTTCAAATGATTTTTCTCCAAAAATCAATAGTATATGTAATTTTTTTAAAAATAAATATGTATTTTTAATAAAAATAGTTAAAAGGTGCCTTTCTCTGCCATTCCAATTTACAATAAGAGTGCAGTTAGAGGACAGTTATAGATAGTTCTGTCTTCTGGGAAACAGGTGCACCTGTGAGTACATCCCTAAATTACATACTTCCATACACAATAGTGTGCCACCATCTGTTACTTCATATAGTAGACTACTATTCAGAACAATAGTGTGTAGTTTGGGATATAGCCTAGGTCTTACTTGATTGCAGTAGTGGGCCAATCACAGTAAGTATGTTAATGCATCTCTCATGTGATGTACAAAAGTCATTTTGAGAGTTTTTGCTACTGTTATATTGAAGAAACTGCACTAGGTATAGAATTCACATTTTCTCACATTGTTGCTGTAAAGTGTTATAGGAAGACACTGGTTTTCACAATATAGTTACTTTAATCTTTGGGATATATAAATCAAAATTAGAAGTTAGAGCGGGCAGCACAGTAGAGCAGTCAGGCAGTATTGCTGCCTCACAGCTCCAAAGTGTTTACAGAAATTGGGATGAGCATCAGGCATGGTTGTGGGTTAATTCATTACATTAGCTGGATGATGTGAGTCAAGCTGGGCTGCTTGTGACATCTAATCCAACTTAGACAGCACTTATTTTAAGAGCCTGGCCTTAAATATGGCCACATTTCTTACAAGTGTGTGTTTTTGTAAAAATAACGGTAGGAAAGGAATGATAACTTGGCTGTAGTTGTAAACGTTTAACCAAATTTATTAGCAATTGATAATTACACATATAAATGCAGAACTCAAGCAAGATTATTTGATAATTCAGGCACATAAGAATCTCAGTATTTCTAGGGAATGAATGACGTAATGGTGATAAATGAAGTCTTAATGTATTGCACAGTATCAAAAGTAGTGAGATATTTTGTGGAAGCATAAAACTACAGATAATGTGACGGAAAAAAAACCCAACTTCTTTAAATCTGTTATCTCTCGCAACATAAGCAGACTTCCTCTGAGGACTGAGAAATTCCTCGACAGTCACATTGAGAATTACGGGGATACTTAGATATTCCATTCCTCCCTTATGAATGGAAGCTGTTTGTGTAACATACAGGCCACTCAGGGGAACATGTTATGATTGTAGGCCTGATGTATAATGTACACATGAATTATGCAAGGATAATACAGCGTACAATTTATCTGCTGGAAATCTTCTACGCTTGACAGGATGCTGCACATGCACAGAGTTACCACTAGGTGGTATTGTTGTTCTTCAGCTGTGTTTCTTCTGGTCATTTGACACCAGGGACAGAGACAGTAGCCCTGTCACTGGACTCACAGTGTAGCATGGCTGATATGAGATGTTTCAACCTTCCGCCATTGTTAACACTCTTTAGAAAGTTAATGACTTAATGCATTACTGCAAATTGTTGAATGCAGATCAGACAGCAGGTGTAATAAACAACTTTGTTTTTGTGTCTGTCCTGAAGTCGGGGGGGCGGGGGGCATTTAATTGATTGCCACAGAAGGTGATGGCAACACGCGCTTGTGATTAGAATGCCGTCTGCATTCACACAGTTGCCTCCCTGCCTCCAAAAGTGCTGACAGCAAAGAGGTGGATTCATATATTCATTACATTGACAGTCCCGTCCTAGTTCAAACGATCCATGCAGCTCGTCAGGCACAGAGATGTGTCCTTACAAGATGCCAGGCAAATGCCATCATATGGCTGCTGATCCTGCTTTGCCCTAATTAAAGATGTGTCCCCAGATCCACTCTATGACCTGGACCACTTTTTTTTTTTTTTTTTTTTTTTACAGACACCCACATGTACCAGTGAACATCCTGTGCATTCTCTATAAGGAGACTCCGGCGGGAAGCATATGTGTGAAGGATTTCTGGTGAGTCAGACACTCTTCCTCCTACACACTCGCATCAATCAATAACACTGCTGCCCTCCTCCACTGAATGCCGGGAAGCCAGTGCATGCTCACTGTGTTAGCCAAACAAGAGAGGAGGCCCAGACGAGCAGAGCACCCAGACCCGGAAACAGTGGAACGTCTTAGACCACGCACCCAGTGCTAGGCCTAGAAAACATCCTTTTTTCTAAAAGCTTTGTAATGATACATCTTTAAAGCTGAGTGTTTTCTGAGTTGGAACCAAATCATCATCTACTCATCAAACGCTACAGGGGCATCAAGCCCTTAGGATGTGATGTATGCAAGAATATTTAACACAAAGGCATGCAAAAGAAAAATCTAAAAGGAATGGGACCAAGTCTAATAGATCAAATGGGTCTCAAAGGAATGGGATCAAGTACAAACAGGATACTAACGATCTTAAATGAGCGGTTTATAAATTTTAGAGCCCTCTGCTGCCTGTGAGGCAAATTGCAGTTGCAATGAAAAAACTGTATGCTTCCAGAATTACCTTTTAACCCATCATACACTATATCCTTTGCACCAGCCATCACATGACTTTATTTTGCATAAATAAAGTGCAGAGTTTCCGGTATTCTTGCTGTGCCCACGTCCTTTGGGTTCTCTAGTTTTCACTTCCAAAAACATGCAGGTAGGAAGACTGGCTACTCTAAATAGCCTCTAGGTGTGTGTGTGTGATGAACTGGTGTCCCATCCTGGGTGTATTGCCGCTTCATTCCCAGTGTTCCAAGTATACCCACAGCGACCCTGACCAGGATAAAATGCTTACTAAGGATTAATGAATGAATGAATTATAATGACATGGTAAAGAAAAGGGGTTGATCTCAGCATCCCTGTTTCAACTGGAGGCGGAGCTTATATCTGGGCAGGAATATACGTAAACAGAAGCCTGCCATCAGAAAGATCAACTGAATAGCAAATATACCCCAAACCGCAGTTTGTCTGAAATATGTATATTATAAGCTTAGTAACACATTTTAAAAGGATATCCTGCACTGGTAAGATTTCTCCACTGTGTATGTGTAAACCTGAGTCCTCTCTTCAGGTGAAGGTGAAGGACAGGACTGAGACAATACTCACACATGGGTTTGAGCTGCCCGACGAGCTCCTCCTTGGTCCACTTGGCCCATTCCTTCTTGTCTGTGTTGATGGAGCACAGGATAGGCCCACATGGTTTCCCACAGTCCTCTATGGCCGGCACGTTTAAGTAGTGCACCAAGACAATGTCTGGATTCTAAGAGAATGTCAGAGCAGAAGAGAGTTCGAGGCAACAGGTCAGGTTTAGCAAAACAAACCACTGTGTAAAAAGCTATTTAGACTCCTAGACGTTATCTCACATCCACAGAGGCACAAATAAACACACAGGAACACTATCAAACTCAGCAAAAATGCCAAGCAAGCCTGACAAATTGAGAAATCTGCATTTGTATGTAGGTTTTTCCCCCAAGCTGTAAAGATCACCTCTGGCTTCCTCTAATGAGGTCGTTTTCACCTTGACACAGGGGCGATGCACTCCACTGAGTCCTCGTATTTAAGGAGTCTTAGTGCAGCTATGCGTGGACAGCAAGTGTTAGCTGGATAAATTTCTTCAATTGGCAGCTTATGAGTAAGAGATGCATTCTGAAAGCATATGGAGCCCTTGTGAATAACATCAATTCTCTTTCATAATCATACCTTTGCTATATGGCAGTGTAAAAAGTAGCATTAAAAAAACTGTCCCACACTGGCAGTCTGATTTTATTCATTACAACCACACACACAGACACACAACCTTGAAACATTAAAAACACAACCTTATATACAGATTAAAACAAAAGCCTTTCCCAGTCAATGCCCACACACATACACACACAGACACACACATACGCACACAAATGTAGGTTTGCAAAGCCATGTGATAAAGAAAAATGTGCTGCCAACATAACAGTGTGTGCTGTTGGAAGCTTCATCAGTGTTAAGTGGTGAATAAATCAAGACGCTGCTAGCCTGGACTGCCTCTCAGCTTGCACCATTAATCTAAGCAGAGGCCACTGACTGGACCATCCCTACTGTACACACACGCATACCAACCCATGGGCACACACACACACACACACACAGATGAATACAGTGAATACTGTAATACTGCACACATTATAATGTAAATCTAGCCACATACTAATCTTTGTGGAAAGAAGTAATGATATGGCTATAAACACCAGATCCATGGCAACCACACCTTCCTCAACATGCAATTACTTATTACACATACAACAATCCTCTAGTTCATTCATCACACTAATTATAGAATCCACTTAAATAACCTCAACCGTTTTATCACTCTGTTCTGATAACACTACCATAAAACACATCTCATCAACTCTATGCATACAGTCAGCTCAAATCTGATTTAAGCAGGAAAGCTAAAATCTGAATGGCAAAAAAAAAAACTCATGGAAATTAGGGTTAATGATTAATCGAAGGTCGACAAACTCTAATTAATTCAATAAATTAATTCAGTCGACTACATTATAAAATTTAACAACTTCCAGTCTTCTATTAAGCTAATTTAAATAATTTGTCATAATTGTAAATTCTACACAAGAGGGTGCAATGTAATTACTGAGCACACAACGCAGCAATAATTTACACGAAACAGAAGAAGAAGCAATGAGATATGAAGCGGATGTGAAATGGAGTCCTGTCTTGGAGCATTTAAAAAAAAACTAGCAGATTTGCTTCTAAGATTTGCTCCTTGGAATTTTCCTCCCTAAAGATTTTTTTTTTTAAATTTTAAAATTATTATTATTTTTTTTAAATCCAGCAATTCTTTTCAACTACAAGATGGTGAGTCCAAACAAGCCTATGCATGTTAAGTTGTACTTCAGCTGTGGATTTGGGCCTGTTAGTAATATGGTCGCTTTCCTTTAAATTCAGCTCTCATTAAAAGGATGTTTGAGGCAGTAGCAGCTCGTGATCACAGATTTTGGTGAGGCAGGCCAACATTAATAACAACATAATCTCGAAAAAATTAAGTTGAGAGCCTCACACTTGACTTATGCTATAGGATACTATCTAACCTGACACCACAGACAGCTGAAAGTAGACGACATACAGTCATCCAGCATGTAGTCTGGCAAATCGCTTTAAGTGGTTTTAGGTTTTAGTACCCGATCAGGTAACCCCATTAGCTGTCCTGTCTTCCACCTCTCTTCTGAGCATGGGATGTGATCTCTGCCTCAATGGACCTCAATTAGCAATTGTTGCAGTTCCCATTTCTGACCCCTAGGTGCAAAAATAATATGGCGTTAAATGGGGTAGCGAGCTCGCTGTCCCTTGATTGCACCACATCTAGAAAGGCAAGCATTGTGCATTTGTCAATGATTAATTAATAACGTCTTGTTAGTAACAGTTAAGGAAATTTTGCAGCACTACATGAAATTCAACTTTTTCTAATTTTCAAGTCAAATGTAAACGTGCTTTCAAATTAGATTCAGTTTTATTTGATTTTCTGAGTATATGACTCATCTGCAATGAAATGAAGGCATGACGGCAGGTCACTGGAGGAAATCAGCTGGACCTGGAGCAGTGATCAGGTGGCCCGTCTCCTCTCTGTCGAAACTATTTAGTTTGTGTCACCATCACTGATTTGCTGCCTTTATATAAAATGCAATGCAAATTAATAGAGTTAAGAATTTAACCGAGTTTATCTTGATAACAAAGCTGAAGAAGACTGTAACTGCAAAGAATGCTGACAGCTTTAAAGGTGGGGTCGGCAATGAAAACCTTTTCGTAGTATTTAGTGAAATTCTCCTGACATTCTGGTAGTTATAAATAAAGTGATAAAAAATGAGGTGGACCACCAAAATCCAACCAATCAGCACAAGGAAGCATCTCCCCTTGACTGTCAGTCAAGCTGATTGTCAATCCAGAAAGCTCCGCCTCTTGCAGTAGCATTCAGGTATTCTAACCTAGGTTTTGGGGCGTGACTTTGGAGAGCATACCTTTACTGATTCAGAGTTTAAATTTCTGCCCAAGTGGCTGGCTATACCTTTAACCTCTAATTTACATAACCTTCCAAAAAGTGGGGAGGACTCAGCCTAAGTGCAGGGCTGATAAGGGCAACAGTACAAGTTATGAGCTGAACTTGCAGTTCTTAATATCAAACATTCCTTTAATTCGCCTGGTGGACCTGCGACTGAACATTTTGACTGATATTTGCAGTGAAAGTGTCAAGGTGTTTGAAGAGCACCTATATCAGATTAAAGAAAAAAGATCTGATCTAAAATTCAAATCCAAAGGTAATCCAAAAAAAGCCCTTTGTCTTCAAAAGGGGCTTTTAAAGCAGCCTTTGGTGAGCTATTCTCTTTCATGTCGATGGTGGGGAAGTGCGCTACAAGTCGGTTTTGCACTGAGGTGATTGCTGAGCCACTCTCTGGTCAGTGAAGTACGCAGTTCTGCACTTGTATGCACTGGGAATCAGTGTCCTGCCTACATATGGCGTAGCCAGCTGTGCTAATCACCAGGGCAATGCCCTCGATCCTTAACTAGCATGAGAGGAGTGGGCAAAGTCCTCTGGGAATGTATGCAAGTGGGTACAAACACACGCACACAGATGGAGGCTGACATGATACAGATATTAATGCATGACCACATGCTTATATGCATGAAAAAAAGAGCCAAAAGACCTATAATTTATCCCTGAACGCTCACAAGTTACTCAGTCACCCAGGCAAACGCGAGAACAGATTGTAGTCTCTAAAAACAGGCAGACACACAAATGCACTCGGGTGCACAGGCATATAACCTCCCACTCACTCATGCATACCTGCATACTGATTCACCTTCCTCACCCTACCAATATTCACACACATACAAACACACACACACACACACATACACACCTATCTTCTACAGAACATATTTGTCCCTGTTTTACAATGCATATCTGGCAGAAATACAACCCATCCGAATACAAGTAATCTTTGGAGCTGCACATGAATCTGTTATCTGTTATAAACCCGAGAGGACCAAAAGCGTATGCCATCTAGAAGCTACTCGTGCTTCATTGCTATAGAATACTTTTATGTGAGGACTTCACCTTTTCTCTCCCCACCGCCACAGCAAAACAGCAAAACAACACACCCAAACTGTGGAGTTTCATATAAATCAGCTGCTAATATAATTTAATTTCCTGCAAGCCATTCTCTTTTAGCATTTTGTGTATTATCTTGAGAGTTTTGCAGCCCAAAAATACAGCAACACACTCAAGGGGAAACTATTTCCTGGGCATTATTTTGTAGAGAGAATGAGATCTCATTAAGGCATTGATTAATAGTTGAGTGCAGTCTTCAGGTTGGGTTGGTGGTGGTTCCCTTGGCAGAGGCCATTGCCTGTTTCTACTCTGAAGGGGTTTGAGGTAGGGATAGAGTTGCAGCGTGTGCAGACTCCAGGTATTGCGGAAGCGGCATTTCTCATTATTAAGGACATTCATTAGAAATCACTACCTCATGCTAAGTGCCTCGTGGGATAGGAGGGGGAGGTGTAGCGGAGAGTGAGGTGGCCATTGCTCTGGTACTTCTGTTTTACTGTACTGTAAATTACATTAACATAAAATTCCATGAACTACACTGTATAAAACCATGCCATGAAGCTTTATTTATTCATCATCAGTAACTGCTTTATTCTGGTCAGAATTGTGATGGATCTAGAGCCGATCCCAGGAACAGTGGGCACAAGGTGGGAGAATTTAGAGTAGACAATCCACCTACCTGCATGTTTTGGGACAGTGGGAGGAAACCCACACAAACATGGGGAGAACATGAGAAACTCCATACAGACAGTAACCTGAGCTTAGGATCAAATTGGGAACCTTGGAGCTGTGAGATGTCAGCACTACCCACTGCACCACCATGCCATTCCATGAAGGTTTAGTTTACAAAAAACATTCTTCTCAAATAATTAACTTCTCTTAAGTGGCTCATTCTGCTTATATACATTGGTGTCTAAGTCTGATTTATTAATACAGCATTAAACCCATTTTTTCCATTCAAATTTGTTTCAGTACCTCAGGAAGTGCTATGTATGAGCTCAGTTTGGGATGCCATGTCCAATATACAAAACTGATCATGTACATTAGGTGGCGAAAGAGATTCTGTTTTTTCAAAATTGAATGTGCACCATTACTAGGAAAACCAACTTGTTAGTACTCAGCCATTTGAGAATTTATTAGCACTGTGGTATATTTGTGGTTAATTATATTTTATTAGCCCATTCTCTTGTTTTGTGTGTTTATCTTAGCTTTTATCTTATTGTGTTTGTTAATTTTATTTGGTCTTATTCCTGTATAAGTATTTGTTGAGTTATTAGCTCTATTGTACCGCACTTTTGTCCTGAACATTCCGGATTTTAAAAACAGCATTGTTGCTATAGTAGCTGTTCTGTTGTGGCATATTTTTTTTTTATTTTAAAAGATATACACATTTGATTTGAGACATTACTACGCCACAAAAGTTCAGGTATTACATTCACAAGTATATAGTGTACTGTGAGAATATAATGCAGATTACACCATTTTAGCGGTTTATTTAATTCTTTCTTGGCCATACCTTGTATTTTGTAAAATACTTGAATGATTCCTGTTCATTTGCCTCTCACTGACCCTGATTCATTGACCTGAGCAGCCAAAGAGAGATGGATTTACCCAGCACCTCTCCTCCTACCCGTCACAAATGACAAGAGCTCCGAGCTTAACAGGCTGTACTCAGCACTCACAGGGACGATAAGAACACCATTAGCTTGCGCACATGTTCGTCTAGCTGGACCAGTGCACAGCTGAGGAGAGAGAGAGAAGGAGGAGCACATCTGTGAGTCAGTACCACGGAGAAACCCATGCTCCGCTCTGATAAGTGCCAGCCGTGAGCTTCAAAGCTCAAGCTCAAAATACCATGGCCAAACTTTATGCTCAGTCAGGAGCACAGACCTAGAGCAGTCTGAGTAATATAGATGCTGAGACTCCTCAGCTGTACATACACACACAGACACACTCCTTCAGGCCATGTTATACACTTCCTTATGTGTTCTCATAAATGTTCCTGTGTTTCTTTATACATATTAGAGGGCTGATCTTAGACTTGTGTCAGGAGGAGTGCTGGAGGAATTAGTCACATGCAAATGAGGTCAGAGCAGAGGGCAGGGGTCTGTTCAGAAGTTTCATGTTAAAACCATAGACCAGAGTGTGTGTGTGTGCTCATGAATACGAGTAGCTGAATTTTAGCATAAGTGTGGGTGGAAAAAGAGAAAGAATGAATATCCATTAACTTCGAGCATTTCAGGATGCCCTGTGAATCCAGCGAATGATGCATAGGATTTCTGCAGTAGTATGTCTAGCCTGTGTGTGAATGTGTTAGGACTGTCAAATTCCTCTTTACAATTGAAAAAAAATGTATAGTGGAAAGCTGGCTTTACACAAAGGAAATATTGGGGAGGCAATACTTTAATTTCTCAAAAAAATTTATATTTCCAATTCATTTTTAATTACTTACAGTAATGATTCCCAAACTATCTTAAGAAGTCCCATGTAAGTCCCTTCCAAGAGTTAAAATCTTCAATGCCTGTTTCACTAAATGTGCTCACTCCATAGGGTATAACATAATGGTGCTGTAGTATCTATAGTATGTAGTGCACTATATCCCCAGGAGAACACCTGAGATTCAAGGACCAGAAAAAAAAAAAAAAAAACTTGACTCTAATAAATGACTGTTGGAAACTGTTACCTCTCTCGTAGAAAAAAGGGTTCTTTCTACCTGTCTAAAGGTGTCCTCTTAGAACAGAGGGAAAACTCCTTTGAAGGGTTCCACACAGAACATACAGTATAAGAGGACAAAACTGAAGAATGCTTTAGGGTACTAGATTTAATTCTTCATATGCTAAACCAGTATATCCAATAAGCCATAATATTGCTTTTAGGATACATGCTTTATTTGTTTTTATATTTAATAAGAAATGTCATACATAATAAAACAGTATGTGAAAATAAAATATGCTGTCAAAGACATGAATTTATTCAGAACCTTTTTACTATGTCATGGGACAAGGGGAGCAGACTTTCATCTTTTGAATTTGAAACATTTGAATGTGGATTTAACCACATAAATATTATGAAAATATTCATTCTGACAGCCCTAGTGTGTGTGTGTGTGTGTGTGTGAGAGTGAGAGAGAGAGAGAGAGAGAGAGAGAGAGTGTGTGTGTGAATGTGTATGTGCACATGTGAGAGGTGATTAAGGCCCTGCCCCGGCACTTGACCTGACTGTGCCATGGTGATGGATGGTTCTGTGTATCTGTCATTAGGCAGCAGCCTGGCCCCTGGCACCCGGGCATGGCTCTTAAATGTACTCATACCGTGCTGTCCCCCAATGCTGCTGTTCATTTCAAGGTCAATTGCCTCGATGTTGCACAGGGCACAAAACTTTCACATGAAACTTGCCTCTCATTACCAGTAGTCATTTGTGTGAGAGGCTGTGTGCATGTGTGTATGAGCGTGTGGACAAGTGGAGCTTATGAAGTGGAGTTCGGGCCATTATTCAAACTTTACCTTTCATACACACAACAAATGCGGTCACATTTACCTCTGCAAGGGCATTTTTGTGTCTGTGAACAGTAAATAAGGTTTGAATAATGGCCAAATGACAAATTATGCAGGAGTTAGAGGCTACTACAGACACACACACACATCACATCAATACAGGTGAGAAGAAGCAAACAGCCTGTGGCTCCTGTCAAAGATGCAGAGAGCCCCCTGTATGAACCTGCAGTCGATTGTAAGGGTATGTTTTCTTGTGTGTCAGGAAGAGTGTGGAATTTTGTGCATTCGGTGTGTGCACTCAGTAGTGAAGGGTTTGATGTCATGCCCTTTCATTCTTATTCAACCATTCCAGGACTCTGCCAAACCCATGACACACACATACACACACACACACACACACACTGAGAACCCTCACTGTAAGATACACTGTTCACCCAACATACATGCACACATACTGTATATACTGTCAGAAATAAACCTGCATATTCACACACACACACACACAAACACACACACAAACACAAGCATATACAACAGAGGCCAGAAGTCAAACTATATCTTACACTTGGCAGTTCTTATTCAGAGTACCACTAAACTAATGTACTCTATCTGAATATATATCTGAATATCCGGGTTGCAAACCACATCCCTCATTGCTTCATATAGACTATACCCCAATTAAAATGTTGACGTGTAGCATTCTATAGACAAAATCAACTATTAACTATTATAGTGACTCAATTAGTGCACTCCTCAGTGTTTAACATTACTAATTCTTTCAGTAAGTATTGTTTTTTTTTTCAACTTATATAACATGAGTTCTGAAAACTTTTGCAGCCAAAGACCCTTTCCAAACTAAAAGAATTTTGAAGCACAATACATAACTTTAAGAACAGTAAGCACCAACATGTTAATTTCTTTAAGCCATTACAGCCTTTCATTCCTGAACGTTCCACTCATCCAGATGCACATTTGAAACACTGTGTATCATATTAACAGAACTTCCTTGTATTATTTAAATTGCAGTTAAAATTATGTATACTTTTTTTTACATTTTTTTTTATTTTATTTTATTTTTTACAAGTGACCAGTCAATCAGGCCTATGACTTTTGTAACTAAATAATAACCATATACTAGTTGTACATAATACTAGTCAATTGTATTCTCCACCACTGAAATTGTTCATTCATCTTCAGTAACCACTTTATCTGTTGTCAGGTGGCTCTGGAGCCTGTCCCAGAAACATTGGGCAGAAGAATTCATCCTGGATGGGAGGTCAGTCCATTGCAGAGCACCATTCACAGTGGGAGGAAACTGGAGAATCCGGAGAAAACCCAAGCGAACACCAGGAGAACATGAGAAACTCATGCACAGACAGTAACACAAGCTCAGGATTGAACCAGGGAACCTGGGACCTGTGGGGCAGAATTAAAGTGTACCCACTGCCATGTGTCATGGAATCCCCTATATAAATCTTGGACCCCATTTTTGATCTATAGTTCTCTATAATAAAAAAAAACTAATACTGTCATGGAATCCCCTATATATACATCATGGACACACCTTGAGAACAAAGTATTTCTATATAATAATAAATATAACTTGTCTGAATTATATTCAGTTTTATAACTGACTAAATAAGTTTGGTAAAAGTTTCTGGTAGTAAAGACACTACTGACACTTTGACAAAATGGACTTCCATTTGACCTGTTTACCTTTCCACTGCCTTTGAAGTGCTCCCTTTCTTGCCTTTAGTCTAAGGGGTTAGGAAAGAGTGAGAAAACGAGACATAAAGTGCAGAACTTTTGAGGAACAGGACAGGGAGTATACATGGCAATGTGCTTTTGGAGGAGCCAGAGGCTGAGGCTTGTGATGTTTAATTCAGAAGCATGTAATCACTCAGATTGAGTCGAGCTTTAAATAAAACAACTTCTAAGGCCAACTCTGCTCAGCTCACTGAAGAGTCAGAGGTGAAATGTATGTCAGCTCAGCTTACTGAAGAGGCAGGAGCAAAACTTGATCTCAGCTGAGCTCACCAGAGGTAAATGTACCACTGAAGAATCAAAGAAGAAGTGTATCTCTTCTCACTCAAGCAAGAAGCATCAGGTATATCACTGACCACTAAAGAGTCAGTAGAGAAGAATCTGGAAGAAGTGTATCTCTGAACAGCTCACTGATGAGTTAAGAGAATAGGGGTGTAGGGGTGTTTAGATTACTAAAGAGCCAGGGAGAAGTATATCTAAGCTGAGATTAATGAAGAACCAGGGGAGAAGTGTATCTCAGCTCAGCTCACTGAGGTATCAGGGGGAAAGTGTGTCAGCTCACTGAACAGTCCGTTGTGAATTGTATCTCAACTCAGCTCTTTGAAGAGTCAGAGGTAAAATGTATCTCTGATCAGCTCATTAAAGTGTCAGAGAAGAAGCATCAGGAAGACGAGTATCACTGATCAGTTCACAGGGAGAACAGTCAGTGGGGAAGTTTATGCCTGGTTAGCTCACTGACAAAGTGCATCTCTGATCAGCTCACTGAAGAGGGGCAGAAGCACATTGCTAATCTTCTCACTAAAAAGTGAGGGACCAAGTGTATCTCTGATCAGCTCACTCAAAAGTCAAGGAGAAGTGCATCACTGACCAGTTCACTGAAGAGTCAAGGAGAAGTGTATCTCTGATCAGCTCACTGTAGATTCAGGGGTGATGTGTATCTATGATTAGCTGACTAAAATATAAGGGTGGAAGTGCATCTCTGATCAGCTCACTGAAGATTCAAGCCAAAGTGCATCTCAGTTCAGCTCACTGAAGGGTCAGGCAAGAAGTGTCCGGGAGAAGTGTGCCACTGACCAGTTCACTGAAGCATCAGGGAGAAGAGAAAAGAGAGAATTGTATCCCTGATCAGATCACTGAAGCGTTAGGGTATTTCTCTATATGACTTCTGCATAAGAGTTGGTGTATTTCTGATTAGCTCACTAAAGAGGTAAAAACGGAGAGTAACCTAGTCACTTCAGGTTTGAGTGATGTTTGAGTATATCTCTAATCAGCTCAAAGAAAAGTCAAAGAGAAGCATACAGTATCTCTGCTGAGTGTACTGAAGAGTCAGAAACAAAGTGTATCTCTGCTGAGTGTACTGAAGAGTCAGAAACAAAGTGTATCTCTGCTGAGTGTACTGAAGAGTCAGAAACAAAGTGTATCTCTGCTGAGTGTACTGAAGAGTCAGAAACAAAGTGTATCTCTGCTGAGTGTACTGAAGAGTCAGAAAGAGTCAGAAAGTGTATTTCTGCAGTAGGAATTAAAGTGTATCTGTGCTGAAGTCACTATAGAGACAGAATTTAAGTGTATCTCTGCTGAGGCCAATGAAGTGTCAGAATTTTAAGTGTATCTCTGCTTATGTCAATGAAGAGTCAGAAGCAAAGTGTTTCCTGCTGAGCTCACTAAAGAGTCACGACAGAGAAATTAGGGAAGAAATATCTGATCACCTCACTGAAGAGTCACAGTGAGGTGTATTTCTGATCAGTTCACTCAAAATCATGGCCAAACAGCATCTTTCCTTAGTTAGGGGTAAACTTCATCTCTGCTTAGGTCTCTGAAGAATCAGGGTAAAGAGTTAGGGGGACTTTGTAAAGGAAAATGTGTGAGCATTACTGCTCCAGATACCAACATGATCCAAATTTCAAGTCTTGCCAACGCCCACATGACACTCCCTTTTACATTGTTCGTACTTGACAATTTGTATTTTTTGTGTGTGTGTCATCAGTCTTCAGTGATGTCCTTGGTGGAGCTGGTAGTTCCGGCCTGATGCTGAGTGGCTTTAGACAGAGTTGCTAAAGAACACAGCAATGTCACCTAGTTTATAGCTTTACCTATCTCAATCATTAGTTCTGATAAGGAACACCTGTGTGTCGCTTCATTTCTGACATGTGGACAGATGAAGCAGAAAACTGGCACAGTTAAATATGCTAATCGTTCTCTGTCAACAGTGAAAGTGGTTTGATCTGTGAGGTCAAAATACAAAATGTAGATAAAAGTCATGACAATCATTCTAAGGTAATGTTAATGTCACACTGCAATGAAACCTCACAAATGGCTAATCACTCTACACACATACACTAAAGCTCCTGCATTAACTCATGAACCACCACCCATGGGAAACAGACGCAGACCGCAGTTGCCTAGCGACTAGCAGGATAGGTTAGGTCTCTCAGAGAGTCAGGAGTAAAGGATGGGTAGAGAACTAAGAGTGGTGAGAATGATGTAAAGAATGAGGGAGAAATGGGAAAGAAAGAGGAAAGCAAAAAGGGCTGGCTCTAATTTCCAGAACCTGAAACACACACACACACATAACAAAATACCAGACAACAAACTAATCACCAGCCCTGACATTTAGTTAGCTGATACTCCTAACAGCTAATGTCAATTAGAGAACGCATGAGAGAGGACAGTCTATAGAGCCAATGTGAGGTCACAGGCATAAATGTGAAGTGGAATATCATTTCCTTGATATTAAGCTGAGTGAACAGGACATGATCACAGCTTCGATTTTCCTGTCACAGACAAATTCCTGAGATCTATAAAAAAAAAAAGTGTCCAAATCGAAGCCAAGATGGTGTGCGTGTTTGTTAAATGTGAGCAGTTCAGAAACCCGTTGTGACCCAGTTTTTGTGATTTGTCCCAGACAATCTGGCATTTTTAAGCTGTGTTTGAAATTATTGGCACACATTTTTGTAGTGTGAGCGATGTAGGGCAAGGAATGAGAAAAGAGATGAGCAACAAGTAAGAGAGCATGCGAGGAAATTAGGATGCTACAAAACAAAAAGCATGGCTTTGAAAGCTTCTTCACACAGTCCCTGGCAATTCTCTCCTCCCTTTCTTCCACATCTTCTGTTTTTCTGTACAAATGAGTTCACAAACAACATAAATGGCAAGCTGCACTTTTTTGTATCCTTTCAGGTGAAAAGTTGCTTCATGCATGTGTTTCTAAGAAACTGTGAATTGTTGAGATAAGCCTCTTATTGTTGGGGATTCGTATATTTTACAAAATAGCTTCACTGGATTGTATAGTGTAAGCACCACTACATCAACAAGACAACAGAATACAAGAAAAACTGAGATATCGGGATTTTTAAAGTCATGTATTGTGCACTTGAGTTGTGCAAAAGTTATAAATAATCAGAATGTTATATACATTTTCAGAAATTACATTTTCAGTAAGGAGGTCAGAGGAGAATGACCACACTGTTTTAAGCTGTCAGGAAGGCTACCATAACTCAAGTAACCACTCTTTACAACCGTGGTGAACATAAAAGCATCTTGGAACACACAACACTCTGAAGATGGGCCGCAACAGCACAAGACCACACTGGGTTCTACTCCTGTCAGCCAAGAAGAAGAATCTGAGGTTAAAGTAGGTACAAGTTCACTTAAACTGGAGAACTGAAGACTGAAAAATGTCCAGTTTTAGTGAGCCTTTGCCCACTGTAGTCTCTTCCTGTGTCCATGTATGTTTTTCCTGTGGTTCTCAGGTTTTCTCCCACCTCCCAAAAATGCCAGTAGGTGGATCAGCTACTCTCAACTGCCCCAGGTATGAATGAGTGTGTGAAAGTGTGTGTGAGGTGCCCTGTGATGGATTGGCATCCTTTGTGAATGAACTGATGTCCTTGTGAGTTAACTCATATTTGTCCAATAAAATTATTTCTGATTCGGATTCTGATTTTAAAATTTGTTACGAACCTGTCAAGACTTTATAAAAAAGGTTGCATCTTTTCTCACAAATGTTCATGGATAAAAGTGCAGCTCTTTAGCTCTCTGCTCCTCTTGTTTGGTGATTGGTGAAGGTGAGGGCCTCTCTCTCACAGCTCACGTACACTGCGCAGTTAGCATTAGACAAAGCGCATTAGTATGTCTGTGAAAACATGGCGCAGCACAGCTCATATCTCCTCCAGCCAGCTGCCTGTGAAAATCCTTTTCAACCAAGAGCAGGGCCAGGCCAGAGACGGAGACCGAGCAGGCCTTCTGCTGCGTAATAGCAAATTAATTGAGACCATCAATCAGGAATTAATCATTAAGGCACAGGTGCTGAGATGGCACTTTTGCATGAGTACCGCTGTTAGTGATGTTTGCATTTAAAAAGTTCAACCTGCTGTTAGAGAGAATGGTGGGAGGGAGTGAAAGAACAATATGACTTATGAGAAAGAGAAAGAAAAGTAAGATTAAATGAGAGCAAGAAATAAAACCTGAGATATAAATTAAAAAGATGGAGAACATGTGATCATTATCTGAGTTAATCCCAAGGGTAAAGGTGTTACAGGACCTATAGGAAGCAGCCTCTTGTGTGAGTCAGCACAGCACAGTAAAAATCCTTCAGTTCTGTCCACAACATAATGAGGCAAGGCTCTGAGGAGTTGCACTCTGCATTAATCAGACAAACAGCACACAAATCGCTGGGAATACATTAAACAGTTAGAAGCGGCACTTCTCCAAACAGTCCGAGGTGTCCAACTGGGCAGGCGCGTCACCCAATGAATTAAACATTGCACAGCTTTGCAACATACGCTGGCAAATAACGGGAAACAGCTGAGGAGGACGAGGGGAGAGGAAGAGTGTTTTGAGTGCCGTGGAGATGATGTGTGGGGACGGTTCTGCGTGGGATTCGGCACTGTGTGTACACACCAGAATATCAAACTGCGTGTGAGGCGCAGGCCAGCGAGCCCTGAGCAGCCACATCACATGACTGTCACGGCTGAGCTGATCAAATGTTTATGAGTTCTGCTTAAAGAAAGATTGATCCTGAGTTAAGGTAAATTTGGTGTCAGCAAAATGTCAAGTCAGATGACACCACAGGGTGTGTGTGAGAGAGAAAACGAAGAGAACGACAGCAATAGATAGAATATCATCACTGTGGACTTTTTCATTACAGAAGACCTATTCAATGTTTTAAAAAAATCTCCCCCCTCAGGAGAACAGTAGTTCTCGATATAGAGACTGGGCCTCCTGCTGAGGAAGCCGATGTCAATAGACAGTGTGAGAACATTGCACACAGCTGTTCAGATGCTTGCCCTGTCTGTGTTAACTGCTTTTGGCTTGGATAGGTTGTGTTGCAGATTATCTAATAAGGCAGCAAACACATGGCCAGTCACTGATCTTTAGTTCACCCAAGTGCATACATGTTTACTGTATTTTCATCAAGACCTATATTTTGTCTATAATCTACTCAACTCTAGAAATAAAAAAATGGACACAGTGTTTCAGATACAATATATGGCCAAAGCACTTCTCCAAACTGTTGCCACAAAGTTGGATGCACATAATTGTATTGAATGTCTTTGTATGCTCTAGCATTACCATGTCACTTCACTAGAACTAAGAGGCCCAAACCTGTTCCAGCATGACCATCCCCCTGTACACAAAGTAAGCTCAATGAAGACATGGTTTGCCAAGGTTGGAGTGGAAGAACTCCAGTGTCCTGCACAGAACCCTGACCTCAACCACACTGAACACCTTTGGGGTGAACTGGAACACTGACTGCACCCCAGGCCTCCTTGCCTGACATCAGTGCCTGACCTCACTAATGCTCTTGTGGCTGAATAAGCACAAATCCCCACAGCCACACTCCACAATCTAGTGGAAAGTCTTCTCAGAAGAATGGAGGTTATTATAATAGTGAAGTCTAAATGGATCTAAATCTGGTATAGGATGTTCAACATATATGTGTATGAGGGTCAGGTGTTCACATACTTTTGGCCATATAGTGTATATTCAATGGCGATAATTTGCAATGACCAATTATTAGTAATAATTAAATAATAATGGCCAATCAGAGTCATTGTTAGCACTGATTAATCAGTTAGTCAGATGGCTTTTTTCATTACAGCTTTACAGGCTTTCTTAGTGGTTAGTCACTTATCACGAGTTTTGAACTAGCTTGATTTAGCAATGTACTGGCTGTGTGATATATTTGTCCAGTGGCTGATGTCCAAATTGTCATGTTGAATACATTATGTTGAGGGCCATTTGTCAGTGTAGCCACTTATCCACAAGTTGAAGCTGCCTGTCAAGCCAGCATCTCTCAGTACAAGTCCAGGTCAAGACCAAAGTCCTTAATCCCACTCAAGTCAAGTAGACCATGTCTTGAAATGAGCCTACATAAAGGTACTGTCAGATTCCACATCATGAAAAACATCCAGGATGCAAGTATTACATCACTGCTATTATAAACCAATCTATAATGTCCATACATAAAGTTGGGTATGTAAGCGTGTTAGTAAGATGTGCCACCATGAGCTGCCAGAGCAGCTTTTAGTGCACCTTGGCACAAATTCTACAATTCTCTGGACCTGTGCTGGAGAGAAGAACACCATTCTTCACAAAATAAATGTCCTCAGTTAGTGTTTTCATGATGGTGGTGAAGAGCACTGTAACGTCATTCACTTCGCTCCAAAACCTCTAACAGGTGTTCAACTGGGTTGAGATCTTGTGACTGTGAAAGCCAAAGATTATGAATTACATCATTTTCATACTCCTTGCAGGGGAGTCCTTGTGCCATGTGGACTGGGATGGAGTCATCCTGGAAGACACCACTTCCATTTGGATAGAAATCTTTCATTACAGGATAAAAGTGATAAGTCAGAATAATTTTTATGTATTTGCAGTGACTCTTCCCTATAAGAGGACAAGAGGCTGCGGACCATGCCAGCAAAATGCAGCAAAACAACAAAGTCAGTATTTTTCCTTTTAATTTGTCATCCATCTCTATAATATAATGACAGCCTCGACATAAAAAGCAGGGCTCACTACTATGTAATTACTATTTGTGTATGCAACAGACACACACTGATATATATAGTATATAGTCTTGAAACGTTCATCCATACATAAACATACAGATACACTGAGCTCATCTCGAACCACAGATGCTTCTTTTATTCTGTTTTATATGTGCCACAAACACCAAGAATGTTTGTGCACTCCCTCTCAGTCCCAACCAGAGCGTGTGCTTTATTTATGCCATCTCCAATTCACACTGTCCAACCCTGGGACATCAGGGGAGTGATGTCATCAAAAGCTGTGCGCTTCAAAGCGCCGACTTGCAGAGCGAGAGAGAAACCGAGCTACAGACACTGGAGAGGCGGAACAGAGTCCCTGAGCTGCAAACCCACACACACATACACGCACCATCATGATCAATACACGGTCTTAATCAATCACAACAGAGCTATCTCTCCTGCTTTACTCTCAGCTCTCTACTCTAACCTCTCCCCTGCAAGAGAGATAAAGATAAAATAAATCTTGAATTGAATTGAATTAAATCGTGAGCGAGAGAGAAAGAGAGCAGCGCACAGCCCATGTCTGTGAGAGAAGAAGGGAGAAAAACATACAGAAAGTCAAACAATGTGAAAGCTACGTATATGACCTAATGAAATACAATAAACCATAACACGCACACAGATCGCGCCGGCTCTGTGCTGTACCTTTTAATTGGCTGAGTGCTCTTTTTATGAATTGATGAGATGAGTAAGGGCTCGGTAGAGGGCATTAGAGAGACTGCATTAGGCTGTGTTATATTACCTGCACCACTAAAGTGTGAATCAGTTCCTGTTGAAATAATTAAGGGCCAGAAGAGCAGGCATCAATCTTGAAGCATCCACTGAATGTGTGTGTGTTTGTGCAGGTTGCTAGCGCAGGAAGAGTGCCTCGCTTCCATTAGCTATCCTCTGGGGCCTGCAGGCTAAAATGTTTGCATCAATAATACATTCAAAGGATTTATCTAACTTGCAAATGAGTGTTCATTTACTGGACCGAGAGACAGGGAGGAGGGCAGAGAGTGAGGGGCGAAGGGTGAAGGGTATAGCCATATGTGAATCTGCCTACGCACACGCAAAACTCTCACTCTGCAAATAGCTCACACAGAAATACCACATATAACTACTAACTTTTTCTCTTCTGCTCTTTGCACCATGTCAAAAAAGTCACACAAGATACAACAGGGTTTTTGTCTGATAATCGCCACAGGAGGTGTCTTAGAGCTTATATATAGAAAAGTGAATCCGTACGTGAGAGTGGCTCTAACAGGAGTGTGGGTGTGTCTTAGACTCCACATTTGGAAGATTTCAAGTCACTGGCATTCATATATGTGCATGAATTTTCACTTATTTTGTTTGACAAAACAAAGATGAGCTAACTTGACGTGATTTCTAGTACTCATGAAGTTATAATAAATAGTGTAATAATGTAATAATATAATGTAACTATTAATGCTAGCCAGCTAACTACCATAAGCAAACTTGACAGGATTACTGAGAAGATTTTTAGGACACAGTCATAAATGTTTACAATCTTTACTGCTAACATTATCCAGCTAACTGACGTAAACTAACCTGACAGGATTACTGAGGGGATTTTTAAGTTATAGTCATAAACGTGTATCACCTTTACTGCTAGCAATCCAGCTAAATAACAAAACTGACTTGACATGGTTACTGAGAGGATTTTTAGGTTACATAAATACGTATAATCTTCACCGATAATGCTTCCTAGCTAATGAACATAAGCTAACCTGATAAGCATTTTTAAGTCTGTCATAAATGTGTATAATGTTCACTGCTAACGCTAACCAACTAAGTAACATAAACTGACTGTACAAGATTGCTGAGAAGAAAATTAAGCCAGTCATGTGCATAGTCTTTACTGCTAACTCCAGCCAGCTAATTAACACAAGCTAGCCTGACAGAATACTTAGAGGATTTTTAAGGCATTGTCATAAGTGTGTATAGTCTTCACTGCTAATGCTATCCAGCTAACTAACATAAGCTAATTGACAAGATCACTCAGAGGACTTTTACGTCATAGTCATAAATGTGACCAATTCACTGCTAATGCTACCCAGCTAACTAAGATAAGCTAACCTGACAAGATATGATTTCTACGTCACAGCCTGCTAACTAACATAAGCTAACCTGCTAACTTGAAGAATTTTAAAGTCAGTCAGAAATGTGCATAATCTTTACTACTAACGCTAGCTAGCTAACTAACATATACTAACTGCACAAGATTTCTGAGAGGATTTTTAATGTTTTAACACATTAATAATTAATTTTAAGATAATCAATGGAAAAGGTTTATGCAACAATTCTGCTGTTTAACTGTAATTTAATTGGACTGAAAACCAATAATACACAGTCTATATTTTAATTTTGGTTGCACTATGGACAAACAAAAGCTCTTGCATCTTTTGCACACTACGTCCTCAAAAAGCTGCTAAGATTCCTCTTTTCTAGCTGCTAAACATATTTTTTAAAATTTTTACATATAACATCTATATTTTGTCTAATAGATTCTATTCTATATTCTATTCTATTTTTCTATTTTATTCATGATATCTTGCTCTTATTATATTCGGCTTTTATTATATTCTGTTTTATTATGTATCACAGTTGCACTGTGGGACGAGGCACTAAGGGAAAAAACATTTCACTACATTAATACATCATATGTATGTAATGTATATGACAAATAAAGAACCTTGAACCTAAATAATGATATCTTCAATCACAGGCTTGAAAATCTCATCAACATTTAAGCTGTAAATATTATTAATAATGTTAACAGGAAAAGCTCATACAAACCAACTTAAGTTCACAGACCACCGCTTATCTGTCAGTAAAAATGAGATTTGCAGTCACAGTTGATCAAGGCAATACATGCACATTACACAGTATTGTAATGTGGTGCCATAGTGAATTTGGGGTGTGGTGTGGTTATCCTGGTTTCTCAAGCTGGGCTTCCGAAACATTCAAATAATTATCATACTAAATAATGATTCTCTTATAACTTTATCAAGAAGTTTGTTGACATCTGACCTTCACACCCATATGTGTTCCTTCCCCAAACTGTTGCCACAAAGTTGGATGCACATAATTGTTTAGGACGTCTTTGTATGCTGTAGCATTACAATTTCCCTTCACTGGAACTAAGAAGCCCCAAACCTGTTCCATCATGACAATGTCCCTGTGCACCATGAAGTATCCTTTGCTGTCCACCTACTGGTGACTTTTCTTACGCTCTGAAATGAGAGATGCCAAAACATAGTCATTGGCTGTCTTTGATTGCAATGGCACTAAATCAGCCACCAGTGTGCATGTCACATTACTTTCTAAGACCGCCAATCTCAAGTCCAAAGAATTCTTTTACAGCTAAATCAGGCAAAAAAAGTGTAAAGCCAACTTTAGAGAATGCTGAGGACACCAGATGCTTTACTGAATGGAGGAGGTGAACGAGGCTATCACAGGGAAGAGGACATCCTACATGGATGGGAGTAAGTAACTGTGTCTTATCAAATGCTGGAATCTTTTTAAGCTTATTATTTAATTGTGGGTGCGCACACACACACACACACACAAACTTGTTTTAAACCTGTCTTTATTAAGGTTAATTGAAAAATGTGATGCACTGAATTTACCTGATGCAAATATGTGCATCATTTCCATAAAAACGAAATATGTCATCAATGAAAATTATTGCCAAAAAGAAAACTGAAAAGACAAAGTTGTGTTAATGTAATCTATTTTATTCAGGCAGAAATGATGCACACATTCAATGCATTACTTTTTTCACTGTCTATGTAAACAATAGATTAGTTTGTTCAACTATTTATCATTTGAAACATACTAGTCGTTGGAATTTGCATTGGTCTGAAATGTTTTCTACTTCGTGCTTTGCTGAGTGTCTTCATGAATAATGTATGCTTTTCTGCAACAGCTTAAAGAAGCCGGCAAAAAAGTAGAACAAGCTCAAAGTAAAGTACAAGGTAATTCGCCAACTGTTCATTAGTGGATCAATTAAGGTTCTGTTTAACAATAATCAGGTCCTGCAGACATGGAGGTAGCTCCACAGGGAAAGACAGTTGTGCACCTAATCTGGCACAGATGTTGTTGTCTGATGTCTTCCGTTCATCCTTGCAGAGCACTGAATCTTCTTCCACTTCCTCATTTTTACAACACAAATGGTGTTCCTCCATTGAGGTGTAATTCAGGAATAGACATACGTTCAGCAAGCACACTGAGGGGCAAAAAGAGGCTTGAAGAATGCTTAAAGAAGAACCAGTGGATTTTTAGTTTGCCAGGTGTGTGGATGATAACTATTATGGATTCTTTACAGGGCACAACAATATGAGCACTGTAAAGAGTACTCCTTTCCCGGAAAACTGCCTCTGGATCAGATACACCAGCTCGGCTGCCTGGTCCTCAGCCCTCAGCTACAGTGTGCTTTTCATCACGGTGACTTCAAGCATATTTTTCCACTACATTTCTATTACTCCTTCTTAAGTTCGTGCTTTGCAGTTACATAAATTCACTCGAAAAAAATTGCCTTGTTTACAAAACAGATGATTTACATAGAGGCCGTATCTGTATTAGATACCTTACTTTGGCTTTATTACAGTAATAAAACACAGTTGTGGATAAGCAGTCATATCATACACTATTTATTTGTTTATATTGTATAAAAGTGTTTTAGGTTTCATGTAAAATGTTTCTAATAAACCTTTACTAAAGTTTATTGCTGGTGGAATCAGCTGGGGCTGTGTTATTGTGCAATAGAAAGTGCACAGCAAGAATGTTGTTTCCAATGATGCAAGTCTGTGCTTTGTGTTCTTTGTATTGGTGGAAATTAGTTAAAGTTGTTTTAAGCTGTTTTAAATCAAAGCTGTTTTAAAACTTTTATCAGTGGTCCCTCTAAAACCACGCCCCCAAAACACCTACACATGCGTTGCCTAGATTAGAAACCCGAAACGCTAGAGAGACAAGGATCAATACTGAACAGGTGCAATTTTTAATGTTAGTCGGATACTACAAGCTAACTTGACAGGATAGCTGGGAAAACCTTTTCAAAACTACTCTTTTGAGTGCTTGTCACTATTTATGGACTTTGAAATTATATATGGGAATAAAGACACATTCAGGAACCTTCTTCTAACTAGAATATGCACATGTGCTAGTCTGCTTTACTGTTCTGGGACAGCTCAGTGATTTGACCCGAACCTCTCTTATCTGAACGTATGGGGTCAGTCTTGGCTTAGAAACACACACAGTCACTGAGTCACACAGGGTACACAGTGTGCTTACTCTGAGGATCTGCACATCGACAAGGACACTGATACAAGACAGTGTGAGAGAAAGAAACGGAGACATAGAGACAAAGGGATAAAGGAGTTTATGGTGTATGTGTGTACTGTACACACTGAATATCTTCCTGTCAGCTTGAACCAGCCTGGCCATTCTCCTCTAACCTCTCTCATCAACAAGGTGTTTCTGCCCACAGAACTGCTGCTCGCTTAATGTTTTTTGTTTTTTGCACTAGACACTGAAAATCCCAGGAGATCATCAGTTTCTGGCACCCACAAGCATGCCACGGTCAAAGTCACAGAGATGACATTTTCCCCCATTCTGATGTTTGATGTGAACATTAACTGAAGCTCTTGACCTGTATCTGCATGATTTTATGCACTGCACTGCTGCCATGTGACTGGCTGACTGGATAACTGCATGAATGAGCAGGTATACATGTGTTCCTATTAAAGTGGCAGGTGAGTCTCTCTCTCTCGCTCTCTCTCTCTCCTCTTGCTGTGCATATATATATATATATATATATATATATATATATATATATATATATATATATATATATAATAGAGTTGCGAAAGTGAGTGAGTGAGAAAACAGGAAGATCAATACAATATCTGAGCACTAAGCACAAGCCTGGCTAAAGCAGCTGGAGTGTGCAGCTTGCTACATAAAACAGACAGCTTCATCAGGCTTTTGCAGAGCTGCAAACAGTAACACACTTCTGATTCCCCTCCACACTCGCCGAGAGCAGAATGGAGTGTGTGCGTGCCTGCTGTGAGCACTTGATAGGCTCGGAGAACGAGCTGTCTGCCCTAATGCTGCACCTCCATTTCCCATGCGCTCCTCTCACTCTCTCTCTCTCTCTCTCACACACACACACACATACACACACACACTAAAATACACACACCACCCAGGCCCCTAAAATACCTGCTCTAAAAATAGCTGGTGAGGAGGCGGTGGCGGCAACGGAGGCACGGCTATTATTATTACGCACACGTCCTGCCCGCTCCCACCATGGAAAGGGAAGAGACTAATGATTTTGCCGGTGCAAGCAATTAAAAAACTATTTGTCACCTGCCAGGCTCCGGCGTTCAGGCCCGTGGCTCAGGAGAGAGGGTCCCTGCCAGTCGGCCGATTCCTGGGCCGCAATGGACAGATGAAGGAGGCCTGGTAGCGCTCCTGATTTATACAGGCAGGTTAATCCTGGAGCCACAGACTGCCACTGCCATCAGGAAGTCATGCAATATTTAGGGATGGGCAAATAAAGATACTCACTCGTCTCTAGGATCCATAGCCAAAATAGGAATGTATATAACCCCCTGTGAAGATAGAATGTGGACGCGTGTATGTGTATATGTGTATTAGGGTGTAATGCCTATATCTGTATCCATATCTGGTATGTTAGGGCTCCAAACATTTATATATATATTTTGGATTCAAACCTGAAGTGGGCCTGGTATAAACCAGAAGTTTTTTTAAATTTTATTTTAAAAACATTTTTAATGAACCATATCACTATGCCCAAGAAAACTGGGGAACAGTGGAAAAAACCCACACTGTCAACATGGACTGTGAACTCTGACAGTTCCTACCCTCAGCTATATCACTCGAGTCCGTAATTAAACTCAACTACAGATGTGCCTGAGGCTGTTTTTTATTTAGTCGCGTTTGCACAGTTATCATTATATTTGTTTGTAACTTCCAGAAATATTTTCTAATGAATTTAACTGCTTTTACTTCCCAAAATACAAACAAATTAGTAGCCTAAGTTAGACCACAGTAACACTGATCAGGCAGGTACTAAAGATGAACGAATGAACTCTGAACGTAGTCGTTGTTTGTCCCGCATACTTTATATCTGACCGCTTGCACCAGCATGAACGTAAAAACTTCCCAGTCATGAGACTTTTTTGTTGCATCCCAATGTACACCTCTACTCACAACCAGATGCCTCTGTGAACCTTTCTGGCTTCACCTACTAATCATTTCTGCATTTGTACATTTGTATCTGTTTAGAACACATTATCTCTTCATTCTGAAAAATGTATTTGCATTTGGTTACACCCCTAATGTGTATGTGTGTATACAGGAGACAGGGATTCAGAGAGAGAGAGAGAGAGAGAGAGAGAGAGACCCACAGAATCAATAGCCCTGACTAGTCACAAAAAGTTTGATGTCGACAGATTCCATGCTTTACAATAGAGTGACAGAGGGCTTTTTAAAGCAACTGCTTGCCAGCAGATGCTTGAAGCAGGAGCCTGGCGTGTGTCTGATTGTTCCATTTATGCTATCGATTGGTCCTCTATACAATTAGCATTGCACAGCAGCGATGTTTCCCCAAACGCTTCTGCCTGAGAGCCAGCAGCCACTCCCCAAATCTATCTCAGCAAATATGTCACCCTCTGGATCTGTGCCACTGTGAGTCACCATGCAGGCAACTAGTGGTGGGTGGAGTAGCTAAAGTTTAATATCATGATATTATTAAAAAGCTAGATGGTAATGTATAGATTATATACAGTATGCAAGGAATAAAGCATGAAGAGACATGCTGTTACAAGATAATAGCCAACAAAAAGTGGTGTGACTTTAATTTCTTACTTATCCAACAACAACATGTCTTTTTTTCCCCATGTGTAGTTATACTCAATGTTTCAGAGCATGTGGGAAATTAATTCCTGTTATCAGTTATGTTATAGCAGCTATAAATAGTCGTCCCCTCTCTTTAATAAGGCGAAAAAAAATCCAGCTTGTCATGTTATCAAGAAACCACAAAGCCCACCATCTTGAACACTTCCCAGTGTCTGGAAACTTAAAAAACTTACAGCTTTACCCCGACTGTTACAAAGCGCTGACACTGGAGACTCCTTCTAAAAAGTTTTCTTCTAACAGAAAACTTCACCATATAACAATTACACTTTTTTTATCTGTTTATGTGTCCACCAAGTCCCTGTGTAAGTAATCACTATGGAAATGATAATGTATATGAATGAGTGCATTAATATAAACCTGTGATTAGTCAGAGCTGCTGTTACTGGAGATTAGACAACACCTTCTGATCAACCAAAACAGAGAACAGTGCTGTGGTATAAAGATTTTTACTGAAATGTAATCTAAAATTTACTGCTGAAAGACACTTTCATTGTAAATTTATTTGACAATGAATAACAGTTTTTAACTGTGATAAAAAAAATAAAAAAAAACAACAACAACAAAATACAATCACAACAAAGTGATCAAGAGTTTTGATGTGGGTGCAAAAATAGCTAAACACGGGAAAACATGGTCCAAATGACGGTCATGGTTATTGCAGCCTGGAATTCCAGGAACTGTATACCTTATCCATCATTGTTTGCATGAAACTCAAGGCTGAAAGCATGAACCAGGCTTAAGGTTGTGCAAATATACTAGTTCATAGTTTGCAGTTTTGCTTAACGGAGGAAGAAAAAAATATTTATAATTCTCAACCAGTTAAAATTATTACTAAAAGCAAGCAAGCAACAACAACAAAAAAACAACAACCATGAAACAGCAAAACAACCACACATCTCCCATCTCAATGTAGACAGCTTAACTAATAGCTCAGTGAGTGGCAGAAGGAGTCTCGTACAGGCGAAAGGCCTGTGCTCACTCTGGCTCTATCCTTGATGATGAGACCTACAGTAAAAGGCCATACACCTCCTCTCTATAGGGTGGAGCTGAGATCCTGTGAGTGAGTGAGTGAGTGAGTGAGTGAGGGATTGAGTGAGTGAGCGAGCGAGCGAGTGAGCGAGTGAGTGAGGGATTGAGTGAGCGAGTGAGCGAGCGAGTGAGTGAGGGATTGAGTGAGTAAGTGCAGGCTGCAGGCTCAGAGAGGTGGGGTGATGAGGCAGTAAATCCCACTGTAGAGCTGCTTTATGTGTTGGCCCTCAGAGCCCCCCCTAGAGTACCACCCCCCCAAGTCCCCAGCTCCACCGAGCACACTCATTTATGTGGCAGCTCGTTAACAGTGTGTGATTTGCAATGCTCGTTTGCACTCCCTGATCTTCGCCCGATGATATCATCTGCCTTTAGTGAGTGCACCACCCCCTTTCACATGCTGATACTCTGCCAGTGCTTCTCTCTCTTTTAAGTTCATCTATCTAGCAGTTAAACAAAATCCTCTTCAGGATAAAAGAAAATACTTTTTCAATTTATCTTCTCGAATTTATGGAAATTCGCTACACTTTTTTTCAATTCATGTACATTTTATCCATTTATAATTGCACTTAATGTTGTGGAACGTCTGCAAAACAAGTTCCTGTTATCACTTAAGGTATAGCAGATATAAACAGTCATTTTCTCACTAAGCTAATAAGACCAATAAAATCCAGCTTGTTACCAAGAAACTGTAAAGCATAATGTCCTTCCTCCTTAGACTTTCCCATTGCACAAAATAAAGTTACAGCTTTACCTCTGACTGTTGCAAAACACTGACACTGGAAACTCCTTCCAAAAATGTAAAACAAACATCTCTTTACAAAAAACTTCACCATATCAACAATCATATGAATTCTTGTTAAATAACATGTTTTTAATATTATTTTTATTGAATATTACTGGGAGTGTCTGCAGTACAAGTCCCTGTGACTTAGCTGTTACTACAGAAACGTATTAGAATGAAAGCATTAATATTAACCTACTGTCAGAGCTGAACCTTCTGACCAATCAAATTTGAGAATTCAAATACAGCGCTATGGTAACTTATCAAACTCAGAACCATGATGCTGAACCATGATTTTTCCATTGTACTTACTGGTCTTTAGGTAAATTAAATATTTACTTGTGGTAAATAGGAAAACTTTGATACTGTTTTTTTTAAATTGGATTTTCGCTCTCTTTTTCCGCATTTTTACCCCCAGTGTGGTCTTTCTAATTCCCACCCACTAGCTAACTCTCCTATTACATGACAACCACCAACTGGGGAGGATGAAGGCTAACACATGCTTCCTCCAAAACATGTGAAGCCAGCCAAGTGCGACCTTGTAATTTCCTGCCTACAACCAGTAAAAGCAACAGAAAACGCCCCACCAACTTGAAATTTCAACTCGTCAGCTAAGGGTAGTCTTCTCAACTACCAGTTCCTTTCCTTGTTTACGGAGAAAGGTCAAATCAACATGGCCGCTCACACTGCAAACAGTGTAATGTACCCCTTCTCTACTTTTAAATTAGTTTATTGGCTTTAGATACAGACACAGTACTTGGCAAAATCTATAAGATCTATAACAAATTATTAAATCTCTAACCATACTAATCGCTGTTTTGAAAAGATAATCATCAACATTAGAGTTATCACATTAGACGGCTAGCTTGCTGCAAAGCTACTCCATACTGTCTGCTGTTCTTGCTGTACTGCATTTTCAGTCCAAAATGTTGCATGAAAGTTTGAAGTTCACTACATTAGAACTTTACCAGTAGCCACTCCAAACATTTGAAGCCTGTAAATGTAAAAGTGCAGTTAAAGTAGGTTTTTATGAGCTTTACGTCTTCTGACAGAACAAATAAAAGACATGCTTTCGTGGAGACATTCCTGGTTTTTCCTACTTGGCACGTCAAACAAGCTTCCCCGAGGTGGGAAATGACGTAATTACACCTCGCAAATTCCAAGGAAAGCACTATCTATCCTCTTCCGCATACATACGGAGAGACCCACATGCCATCCTTCCCACCCTAAAAGCACGGCCAATTGTTCTCTTTTGACTCCTGGCCACGGATGGCTGTGAAGGGGTGAACACTTTTTTGTTGCACCACTGGCAGCTTACTGTCAATCTTTTACTACTGTATTATAACTATGCCTGTTATACCTTTAACCATTACATTACTATGGTTTTACTGTGGTACCTATATTAACTGTTATGTTAGTTTTATGACACTTAAACATTGCTCTATGATTAAAAGACATGGTTAGATATTAGGTTAATATTTAATACAGCAAAAAAAGGAACAACAGCTTATTATGGTCAAAGTTTATTCGAAAAAAAAAAGCTATTCAGTCTCAGTCTCAGTCATGCAAGCATTATATGGCTGTGTGATGCAATGTTATTTTGTCTCAAGATTAAATTATACTTTAAAGAAACTTTTATGAAATGATTTACAAAAGCTTGTGTACTGTGGCATAAAAAGTACTCGGATATCACGCTATATATTCTACTCTTATCCAACAACTCCACCCAGTCAGGTATTCAGCTTAACGTCTGTTCACTAGAGAGATGACCGTATTACATACGTACCACAGTAACCATGGCCACAAACAATCCTATCACTATTATAGCACAGCTTATCAGAGTCATGCATGCAGCACTCAGAGGCCCAAAGAAAGCTAGAAAAGATTACAAAACCATGCAAAAGAAACAGAATGAAAGAACAAGGGGTTGGAGGAAGGAGGAATGAATAGAATTATGAGAAAGAGAGAAATGAGTCCTTTGAGGCTGGAAGGAGAGAGGGAGAGAGTCGGGCTCATTTGGAGGCATGCAGAGCAAGGGAATTAGGAGCACAGGGCTGGAAACAGAGATTTAGGAACACAGCCATAAATCTAACGTCTGACAGCCAGCATAAGGGACACAACAATTCTTACTGAATCCAAACTATGAGCTGATAGTGGCGAAAGTCTCAAAACCAGGCCATGAGCATGCATGAGAGCAAAAAAAATTCCATTTAGTGTCTTCAGTAACATAGTGATCATTTCATTATGGGAAAGAAAAGCTTTTAATGGAGTTATGAGATAACTGAACATGTATGAGGCTCCATCTTCCAAGTTAACTTTGGATAAATTCCCATCTCTCTAAGTTTACACCCATCACCTTCCCATCCACTCCCAAACAGGGCTGGGCACTATGGCAATATAGTATATTATTTATAACACTTCTTTATGCAACACTGCTGTATTGCTGACAGTTTGTGAGCAAACCCATATATTGTGATACATAGTGTGTATCACAGAAATGCCTTTGAGAGTTGTGATATGATCTTCTTGTCATATCGCGCACCCCTACTTCCAACTTTTCAGTGGCTTTTAGTTAGGACTCTTTCGGGGGCCTGGCTGTCTCATGCAAAACAAAAGCCACCCAGAGTTCTCAGAGTTCTCAGTACAGTTCCACAATCACTCTCCACACCACAGAGATAAAGGCGCAAAAAAAGAACATTAGCATTGGTATAAATAAATCTCTGCAAAAACTTCACTCCCCTCCATGAGGAATGCAAGCAGACAGTCAGACAGACAGACAGACCAGCGTGTGCACCCACCCTCCAAACCAGTTTCATACATGCACACACACCCACACGCACACACACGCACACACACACACTGATGGAGCCGATTTCCATGATGAAATTGCCAATTATAGAAATTGGAATGTGAATATTGATTGGGAAGCTGATGAGCCAGCGTTGGATGAGAGCGAACGAAGATCGATGGGACAGTGAATAAAAGAGGAGGGAAGAGATAAAAACCGCCTCCTTCCTATTCCCGCTTTGCTCTCTCTCTCTCTCTCTCTCTCTCTCTCTCTCTCTGTCTGTGATTTCTTTCCATGACGCTCCCAGATGAGTGCATCAGAATGCCAGGCTGCTCCAGAGCTAATTGGGCCTCTGATGTGCAATCAGTGGCAGACAAATGCGACAGTTCTGGTCATTAGCTGGGGTGGCGCGCGGGAACAAGGCGTGCCGCGTCACGATGCTGCCCGTTCTTGCAGCGCACACACACATCTTAACCATTGCTGATATTCTCTCGCATACATATACACAGCTGCTATATGCCTGCCAAACATCAACAACACACACACACATATACACACACGCACACACACACACACACACACACACACACAGAGGGAAATATTAAAGGCAGGACATCATCTATGGCTAAGACTCAATCAGAAATGGCATCATACAAGCCTCGACCTATCAGGGATTATCTAAAGCTCTTCAGGAGATAAAAATCTAACCTGTGAGTCATGCAGGGTCTACTATGCTACTCCAATTTTGGACATATATTTGATCTTTTCACGCTGACATTTCAAATTAGTGTGTACAAGTGATTCATGTATGTCTGTGTGTACAGACCTCTGCACTGAAATAACCAGCATGTCTACATAATTGAAATCAATACCCTCATGTACATAATGCACATTTGCAACAAAAAAACTCATAATTAAGTGACAATGCTTTATCAGTAGACATAAGTAAGGGGTGGCGTGATACGGCCCGACATGATGCCCTGAGGCTTACTATTTTCATATAACAGCACAGCTCAAAATGTGTTATTCCACTTATACCACAGAGATTTGCCAACAATTTCAATCTTTAATTCATTATGGAATGATACATGCATCATTACATTTAATGTTGTGGAACGTCCATGAGACAAAATTAGTTTCTGTTATCGCTTACATCTTATCGGCTATAAACATTCTCTCACCAGCCTCACTGTATTCTCTCTCTTAAAGTTAATAAGACAAAAACAGTGCAATTTGTCATGCTACTGAGAAACCAAAAAATAAAAAAACTCCTATCCTGAAGACTCTCCTGTGTTGGGAAATTTACTGACTTTTACAAAGCACTGAAACTGGTGACTCCTTCTATACATGTTAAATAAATGTCTCCCACCAAACACAAACACTTTATCATATCAATGATTGTGTGTTTTTTGGTGTTAAACATGTTTTTAAAATCTGTTTATCATTAGGCTTAGATTATGTGGCGTGTCTGCCATACAAGTCCCTGTGAATGAGCTGTTACTATAGAAACAATAACATATTAAAATGAGTGCATTAATATAAACCTATCATTTCTGTTACAACTGGAACTACTGTTCAAGAATTCAAGAATTTGAGAAGATTATGTTTAGGGCAAGAAGGTGCACAAAGGCCAGAGCTTTTGCTCTTTTTGCTAATATTACTGACACGTACTGACTGCAAATATATAATTTGTTAATTATTGCAATATTAGCATTTGTAATACTGATAATGCAGAAGCCTGTGTTAATCAAATAAGCACAAGTGAGCAAACATTTAAAGCAGGTCAAACTGGTTTACAACTTCATGATAGCTGTGTAGTAATTTAAATAATCTGCAGTAATTACTCAATTTAAATAGACTATACAGGATAAACCTAATTTTGTCCATTTAATAGCACCCATAAACATGTATCATGCAAGTTTACATGTACCATAAACATGTATCTGAGACCACACCTGAAAGTGGCTCAAGTCTGATTCAAGAAGATCAGATTTTGTGTTTACACAGCTCTTAAAAATCTGATTTGTGCTACTTCAACCCTGTATTGTAAACATAGCCTAAGGCAACTAATACATATAACACCACACATATATACATACAAATATACACAGTCTCCCTTTCTCGCTTTCTTCTCCCTCTCCCTCTCTCTCTCTTTCACACACACATAGAGTTCACAGTACTGATCTCAGGTACGCACTTTCAGTTGTTGTTTTTTTTTTCACATACAGTATAATTCTCATATTAATACACACACACACACAAATTCAAAGTACTGCTCTCAGACACACAATCACAATTTCTGTTTTTTTTTTCTCATACACAATGTGAGACAGTATTATTCTCATATTCACACACACAAACAAAAAAAGTATACACACATACAGACACACACATTCACAGTAATGATCACAGACACATACACACACTTGCTCTTTCTGTTTTTTTCTCTCAAACACTTAAACAATATAATTCTCATATACACACACACACACACACACACACACACTCGCATGCTCAGGTTGCGTGTCTCCCTCAGCCTGAGGAAAGCTTGAGTGGTACTACTGACTCTACAGGTTGTGTGTTGCAGTAACACAATAAGTCAGGCCGATCTCATGCTCTAACACTCAGCCACGCCGAGTCAGCCGGCTGGACACACACGGCTGCGAGCGGCTAGCGCTCAATAATCAGCTGAATGTCAGTGTACCTCGCCGCTGGTGTCCTGCCCTTTCACAAAGCTCTGCATTATTAAGCAGCCATCTTGTTTCTTGTGCCTGTCTCGTGCTCCTGTGTGCCCTGTGCACAGCTCCGGTGTGGGAATAAAAATGGCATGGCGAATGCACTGGGGGGATTCGGGATAATCAGTGGAGTGGCATGAGGAAAGCAGCAGACCTGAGAAAAAGGTCTGTCTTGAGGAGGAAGAGAAGGAATAGCCAGCAAAATGGGTCATGAAGCCCTGAACACTAAGTGTTGATTGAGATAGAAGGACACAATGGACACTTGGTGTCCATATGGTGAAGAGCAGGAACAAAGGGATATGGAGGAAAAATACAAGGAACAAAATCATCAGACCAGAGCAACACTACTGCAGCTGATTTCTAATGATCTCAGATTGCTGTTTTGACATAAAAGATTGAACTCTGTCGAGATTCTGCATCCCAGAGACCAGCAGCCAGTTATACAATACATAAAATACTTTTTATGAAACACTTGCAGTTATGAACTAATGCTTTAATCTTGACAGCAGACAAGCAAGTTCTTTGTTAAAGTACTCTAAAGAGATCTGGTTCTGCTCCAGGGCTTTTAATATAAACACTATTCGGGTGATGAAATCCAACCGTTTTGTTTGCATTGATAAAAATAGCCTTTGTGGTTTAGCTCAAATCCACTCCATTAACTTTATTTTTGTTTTCTCTGCTACTTCATGTCAAGCTCGCCTGAGGTTTTACCTTGCATGAACAATATGGATGCTTAATCCCCAACTTTAAGAAGTTCCTAAATCTGTGCGACTGGAGAAATCCCTCATGGTGAGGTTTTGGCAAGTAAAAAAACGACAGGCTTTGTAGAAATGGAATATATTTCACTTTTGCATTTATCTCAACCAGAAGTAAAGTTCTAGCATTTAAATAATAATAAAAAAATCTGGTGACCTCCAAAAGGTTTTTTTTTTTTTTTTTTTTTTTTTTACAGCTGGAAACTGTTCACTATGGCAAGTGCTACAAGTACTTTCCCCCAGGTCCTACCTACCAGCTAGCTCTCCCCTATCACACTACATCTACCAACCAGGGAGGGTGAAGGCTAACACACGCTTCCTCATGATCTCTTCACTCACTCAGTCAGTCTATAACCTGCACTCGAACTTATTTTACACCATGGATGCTTCTGGATTGATAGTCCTAAGAACTTAATGTCGGCCAGTCAAAACAGCATTTAAAATTTAACTACATCTACCAACCAGGGAGGGTGAAGGCTAACACATGCTTCCTCATGATCTCCCGACAATAGCATGAAGAATTTTCTGTTGCGTCACAGATAAGCCCAGCTACCAATAACTTGATCAATGCATGACATTCACTGTTTGAGGAAATCACACTTAGCTATCATGGTTTTAGACATCTTTAGGCAGACTGACCGTGGTTGTAATGCTGCATTTGACTTACCTTGGCAGTGGGAGTTCAGAGCTCAGAATTACATCATTTTCTACCTCTGTGCTTTCAAAGTACAACATGGGAAAAAAAACACCTGCAACAAGCTAGACAGCTAACTTTGATGACCTCCTCAAAACAGCAATCTGTATAGTCACTGTTAGAGATTTAACAAGCGAATGTGTCTGTAGGTTGATTGATCAAAAGCAAACACTTGTACATACTGTACAGCATAACTCATTTAAAGGTAAGAAGTGTCTACTGCTGTTTACTGCTGATGCTGTAAGCAATTTTGATTTGATGTCACTTGTTGAATTCAGAGGAACTCAAAGCTGAGGAGACCATCCTGAGTTCTCGAATAGGAATTCCGAGTTCAGGGGGCGTTTTCTTTGTTTTTTCCTGGTCAGAAGTCAGAAAACCTCCAGTCAAATGCAGCATTAAACTAGCTCCTTACACAACATGATCTTTGCAGGAACACAGACTAGGCAAGGTTATAAAGTAAACAAAAATGTCATTTTGGTGAAATCTGAGGTGTCAAAGTACGTTTTTTGGGTGGTTTGCCAGAGTTCAGCCACAGTGACACCCGATGGATTTTCTCACACCACCACACAACTGTATTACTCATGGACAGTTAATCCTCCATTCACACTTGCGAGCAACAACACCACTGTTTGTTTCTTATAAACGTTTGCAACACAACGTGATCTTTGGATTAAAGTTTTTCAACTTGACAATTTTATGCATTTATCTCAGTGGGTTAATTCTAAAACAAAAATATGATGGTTTGTACAAATCATACAGCATACAGACTATACATTTTGTGCACTGTTTCCAAAGGGAACTTAAAAATAGCAGACTTTAGCGGTCACTACACACCAAACTGGAGAGATATCAGTGATCTGGCACTCTCAGAAATAAATGGTACCATTAAGGGTACATTTTTTGTATCGTAATATGTATTTTAATATGTATTTTAAACATAACTGAAGGAACATAACTGGATATTAAGGACCATTTTGCTTTAAAAGCAAAGCAAAAGTACACCACATGCACCTTCCCAGGTAAAAGATACACACTAATGGTACAAAGAAGAATCCTTGATGGAACCACCCCAGCAAAGAAAAGTACAGTTTGGTACCTTTATTTCTGAGAGTGTGTGAACCACATGGTACACTGTCAGTCACGCATAAACAAATCCACCTATTGGCATGTCTTTTATAACAGCATCAGCTTGTGTAATGTTATATTTTATACATGAAGCAGAGAATCGTACACATTCTGACATCTATTATAGATTAGGCATAAGGAGGATCAATAGAAAAATATAATGTATGGTGAAGAGAGTGTATCAAACACAGACATGACACCTGAGGTTAACTTTTTATTTATTTAGATTGCTATTTTTAGAGACTATGCGAACATTTCTAGCTCATATACAGCTCAGGAGCAAGAACAGAGAGTGTGTGATGGCAGGGTGTGAGGCTAAAATTTTATGTAAGGCCAAAGACCAGAGATGTCAAATCTGGGAACACAGTGAGGACAGATGCACATGCACACACAAACACACACACACTAACACACACAAACCAGTTGACAGACGGAGGAGGAGCTGTCCCATCTTGCACATCAAACAGCTGCTCATCTGCGCTGCCAACATCACTCACAATCCCAGCTTCAAACACATGCACACACACAAGCGTGCACACACACACACACACACACACACAAGCCCACTCAAACCATGCGCTCTTCACTCACTCAGTCAGTCTATAACCTGCACTCGAACTTATTTTACACCATGGATGCTTCTGGATTGATAGTCCTAAGAACTTAATGTCAGCCAGTCAAAACAGCATTTAAAATTTAACAGCTTGGGAAAAATACGAGGATCAAAAAGAACAAACAATCAATCACTGACCGGTCAAAATCCATTTCCACACTATAAAAACAAATCAACACTACCTTCCAAAATACTCAGAAATTGAAACTCTGTGATGCCTATAAGACCTTCATTACAGAACATCCAAAAGTCAATCTTACTTTTCCTAATTTTATTTGGATGTTTTTATTTAAAAATGTACGCTTGCACAGAACCATACAGCCCTGATATAACATCGCTGATCAGGCTGTTTATTCCGCCTCTGGATTTTACAGTCAAATAGTAGGTAAGGTTAGGAGTCATGCTGAACTCTTTTGGGACAGCAGATCGCTCACTTCCTTCTCCCAGATACGCCTCTGAATCAATACAGAATCACCAAGAAGCACAAAGCTAAAACCTGGCATTTTTTAGAATTCATTGCAAACGTCAAGGCTTTAAATATTATCTGCAATCAATGCTCCTTTGGAGCTAGTGAAACCCAATCTGGCAGAAAAAAGATGGCGTGGTAACACGCTTTATGGCTCCCATTTTGCCAGTTAAATCAGTGCAATAGAGGTTAAGCTCATACATGATTCAGTGGTGCGATGTTAGCACTGTTAAATATACATCACTTTCTCCTGTCCAGGCAGGAGGGATAGGACTCCTAGCAGGCTTCAGGTGCTCCATAGCAGGTCTGGATAAACAAAATATGGCTATGAATAAATAAATGGGTGGAGGAGAACCCACCCTGGGGTCTACAAAGCAGGAATCTGCTTTAGCCTCGGGCCATTTCTGGCCAGCCCAGCGGCTATGAGCCGGCACAAAGGAGGTGAGTAACTGACCAAGTTCGACTCCTCCTCATCAATTACCCTGAAGATGATACGTCTACACTTCTTTGCTCAGCCATAATTAGCTGTAGGTAGGTGTTAAGAGGTTCCAAAAATGCATAAGGATAGTACTATAGGCTGTAAAATGCTTTTTGTCTGCTTGTGAAATTGCGATAATCGTTTAACAAGTTTTTGGTCCCACGCTTCTCGCTGTCAAACTCAATCAGGTCTAATTGTCAAAGTGGGAGCAGCAGTGTGAGGGTGGGTGCGAGACTCAGTAAATGAGAGTGTTCACCTCTGTGGATTAGCGCGTATGTGTTAATGAGCTCGACACGTGGGTATACGATACAGCAGGGTATATGATGGAGCAGCTGCTTTGTTTAAAGTGTACACACGTCTCTGCAGGAGAAGCGGCTTTCGCAGCTTTCACTGCTCTTGCTATCAGTCAAGGAGAAATTGAGGGAGAGAGTGAGAGAGAGCAAGAGTGAAAGCGAGCTCTGTAAAAGCATGATTAATCAGAACACTCTCCGGACTTATGAGTCATTTCATTATCTTATACAATGGAGCTCTCCTTTCCTCTCCACACACACACACAATACAGAGGCTCCGGCGCAGGCTATTGACCCTCAACAAGGCTCTGCCAGCCAGCCCGACAAATGAGGTTGTGTTTCAGCCCCAGATATATTAAAATCATAATTATCGTCATCTCCCGGGCTACACCTCGGCTCTCTAATGCAGGATTTGATGGAGAAGGAGAGCGAAGGAATTACTTTCGATAAGTGTTAAACAAGAGACGTGGAGTGATTGAATCAGTTAGGGGAGCCACTGGGACAACCACAGAGTCTGTGTGTGTGTGTATATATATACCTGTTGAACTGATAATAAGCCTTTAACATCCCGGCTCCCTTGACGGCCATTCCCACATTCAAGCCGTCTATTTTCTGTGAGTGAGAACGTTTGTCGTGGACCTGTTAGAAGCTAAGCATGCTGGGTAATACTGCTAATGCTTCCCCTAAGCCCTCCTGTGTAGAAAGAGAAAATGCTCTGCTGAAAGCACAGGGATGGAGCAGAGGCTCGTCTTGAAGAATGAGATGCAATCTGAAGGAAGAATGTTTGAAACGAGTGAGGAGAGGCCTGCTTTCTCATTACCCCATCTTCTCCTCATCACTCTTATTACACAGGCTTTCCTCATCAAAACAATTTCAGATTTTCTATCAACAATGCTGGCGATGGTTCAGGAAATAGCATGCTTTTTTTTTTTTAAGGCCAGCTATTCCACCAGTTTAAGCCAAACCAAAAAGGGGACATAACCAAATACTAAGAAACGAAAATTCATGTATTTCAAAGATTCTAGTTTTCTGTTGTCAATAATATCATAGTTAAGGAAAACTGTTGTAGTAAATTAGAAGAGATTGCAAAATAGAAACATTTTCACTAGTGGTCTCTGACTTTTGGACCCAACTGTATGTTAGCATGGTATTTGTTAGTTAATATGTTACAGTTGCAAGTAAAACCATTCTCCTCAAATACACTTTTTCTTCAAAACCTCTTGCACACTTCACAAGTTTTAATGATGGTCATGAAAATGACTTGAGTTGCTTGTCATTCAACTGTAAAGGATTTTACATGTACTTCTGGTTTTACCATCCAAAGTCAAATACTTCAGCACCTATACATAGAGATATATTCACAGAGATTGATCATGCAAGATAAGAGATTTAGCACTTTATTCTAGATGTGTAGGTGCTCAGAGAAAGTTTTGTTAACATCAGCACTATCAATAGAGATGCAGTCCAACAGCTGTCCAAATGTTTCCTGCTTGAACCCCTGGTTCATGCTTGCAATGTTAATTTAGCTCGTTTCTAACAATAATCTTTCAACGCCCCTGCACTGTATGGTAGTCATTTATAAATGAGTTGAGCTGTTGTTATGGCAACAAACAGATGCTGCAACTTTCCGTGTTACCCTTCTTTCTAAAGGTGACGATTTGTCGCCTTCTGGAGTGTGTTAGAGCTGCTTATTTGCCAGGACATGCTTATGTACACACTCTGTAAGTGATGACCTTTGAGTGAGTCTCTCAGAGGTTTACAGTCGTGTTATTCTGCAGCTGATAACTGGCCTGAGAGCACAATGCCATATGTGTACTTAAGTGGAAGTGCTTATTTTTAAGACTTTTTACCCTGCGTTCACACTACAGCAAACATGATACAGATGCCGCTCCAGGTTTGTCTCTCGTGGCCATGTAGTGAGGGTTAATGCTGCTGTTTGTGAGAGTGCACTTTCCATCTGTTTTTAAATTCCAATAGGAACTAGCAACTTGCATGGTGTTTATTATTTTTTTTTCCATTTCTGTCTGCCAATCATGCACCCATACCACATGATTGGTCAAAGGACAGTCATTTGGTTTCGAGGGCGCACAATATCATAAGTAGCCTGCATAAAATTGAGAAAATCTCAATTAAAATTTTGCATGTCACTCTACTGTCATGCCTCAAGCCTGCCGATGAAACTGAGGCTTGGTGTCACTAATTTAAACATGAAATTAATGGTTGCTTGTGGCATTGTCACTTGATAGTATGAGCACAGGGTAATTATTAGAAATACCTACATTTAGAATTAAAATGTGGAACTCTCAGAGACAAAGGACAATATGGTACGGTAGAGCTGCCATCTCAACTCTCGACAACAGTTTGAGCTTGGCTTACTGTCTGTGTGGAGTTTTGCATGTTCTGCCCATCTCCATATGGGTTTCTATCAGGTTCTCCGGTTTCCTCCAACCTCCCAAAATTAAAATCCCAAAATTAAATTGCCCCTAGGTGTGAATGAGTGTGTGGATGTGGGTGTTGGTGCCCTAAGATTGGACAGGCGATGGCTGGGCGTCCCATTCATGCTGTATTCCTGCCTCATGTCCAGTGCTCTGAATCCATCGTGACCCTGGCCACGATAACAGGGCAACTGAAGATGAATGAATGAATGAATTATTTAACACACCAGATAATGGCATTTTCTATACACACAGCACCAGGATAAAACGATGGAATAGAGACACACGATCCATGGACAAGCTGTCTCATGGTATACTGGGTTGCCCTGTTTCTGTCAGACAAAGGTTATTGTGATTATGGTCTTATTCAGAACACACTGGTCGAATAGAATAAGGTGGTTACATGATGTATGGCTTACTCAGGACTACCATATTATAGGTATAATATCAACATTGATTTTAACATGAAAGTAAAAGCCATTCAGACAAAAAGAAGAATGCAAGATTAGAGCTATTGCTGTCTGTTAGTATAACGATTCCTGACCTGCTCTAGATAGGGGGACTTCCTAATCCTGTGCAGAAAATCATTGTCGTTTACTATAAAGCACCACATGCTGTGGTGGTTAGCAAAGGAAGCAAAAAAAGGAAGCAAAAATAAACTCTTAACTGAGCTACAAGCCTCTCAATGTTTGGATCCAAGAAATCAAGTGAAGTATAGCCTGAATGCCTGATATGCTCTTTAAATTTTCTAAATGCTAGAGGTGATCAGCAGTGGCCCACTGCTGCCGGAGGTTTTACAGTTAATCTTCATAAACTTCCCCTCTTCCCCTGAACATGTAATTTTAAGGCATTAAAAATAATCTATGTTGGATAATAAATTGTTTAATGTTTTTAATGCCCAAGAAACTACTAAAAAGACCTAGGAATGTCTTTGCTTCTTTTCATAAATAATGCAAGGCATTATGAATATGCATGCTGTGCAAATTAGAAGTAACCCATGTCCACATGCCAGATTAACTCCACCCCTTCCCACTACCCTTCTTACTTTCTGCTATTAGCTGCAAAATACTATATTTTTTACAAAAAACGAAGGCACTGGGAACATGACAAGGCCACAGTGGGAAAATCCAATCTTGCAAGTTGGACTTGGGACAAATGTTCTCTAAAATTGGGGAACTGTTGTTATAAGCTATGCTATGATATTACTAATTAATCAATAGTATCATACATTTAATCCCACAAAAGGTTTTTTTCATGGAGGACATCAGAGGAGTCCTCTTAAACCAAAGACACTACTATTTTGAGAATTTTTTTTTTATGGATAAAATTATGAATGAAATTAAAGTGAGCCATAGAAGTAGCAGATAAGTTCTCGGTCAGCTTATCCTTCAAACCCGCAGCACATTTTCTTTACAGGAGAGTTCAGATAGCTAACAAAAACATTCAAAACATTTTACATCCCGAGCACACATTATGATTTCATGACCTCGATTTAGTATCTTGCGGCTTCATTAAATTGTACACACAATTACCTGACAGAACATGATACAAAAAAAAAAAAAACAGAATGCAAAATAACACGATGTGCTAGATCAAGTGCTACTTTATAAGCTGCCAAATAATGAGGACGAAAGGAAGCTATATTGTTAAATTTTGAAATGCGCATCAGAAAATCATCTAACTTTTAGATTTAAGTCTCCGCTTAAACTTTGCAACTCCGAATTTGACACAATAGGCTCATACTGAACATCCTTTCAAAACACTTACTATTGTTTGTCTTTAATCTTCTACAGCTGTATCCTGTATTTATTTATAATCTCACTATCCAGTGTCGCCCAGAAGAAGATGGGTTCCCTTTTGAGTCTGGTTCCTCTCAAGGTTTCTTCATCGTGTTGTCTCAATGAGGTTTTCCTTGACACTGTCACCTCTGGCTTGCTCATTAAAGATCTAAATCTACATCCAGATTTCTGTAAAGCTGCTTTGTGACAAAGTCTATTGTTAAAAGCACTCCACAAATAAAATTTAACTGAATTCAATAGAAGCAAGAAGTAACAAAGACTTTCCATAACAGACGTCACATAAGAATAGACAAAAGGACATAACACATCAGACAGAGACACCGCTGCCTCCACCTATCTACCTTTAAGAACACTCCGCACCCACTCCTTAAACAATGTAATGCCTGAAAAGTGCACACAGAAAAAAAGAATGGATGCAACGACTATACATAACTGCCATCTTTTTCTATACACTATATACTACAGAGAACCAGGTCTGCCATCTATATGTGGCAGATTCCCAAGAGTTATGTAAAATATACATTCACAAGGCTGCAGCAAGTGTGTGAAGTAGGAAGGCTAGTGCAAAAATACACTGCAGGAAGCGTACAGGGGGGTAGAGTGGCAGGAAAGAATTGAAGAACTTCAGCAAAATGTTACAGAATTGTAAAAAAACTGCTGCTGTTGCTTAGAAAGAAGGCAGAGGCACTCAGAGGCGCACAGAAAAACTCATGCACAGACACTCAAATGCCTACTGAAGTACATGTAAAGAAAGCAAGGCTTTTACCTGCAGCAGCCAGTAGCACCTGCGGTGGAAGGTGGGGATGATGGAGGAGTGCACGTAACAGCCGTAGAGACACTAGGGAAAGAGATATCACACACCACACACACACACAAAGAGAGAGAGCGACAGAGAGAGACAGAGAGAGAGAAATACACAGTTAGTACAGAGCAGAAAATTTGATCTACCAACCAATGAAATTTTTTGGCAAAAACCACAAATCCGATTCTTAATCAGATTCTTAAAGTACCCTTGAATTCAAAATTAGCGTTTCAGATCTTTGTGTATCTGTCCCTTAGTGTTATTGGCGCCAAAATCATAGTATATCTAATAAAAAAAAAAGTGTTTTAGGCTGTGCATATTCCCTCCTCCAACCCTCCCTTGGTTGTGAAAAATGGGAGGGTGGAATTTGTGCAAGTTATGTGACAGTAAGAGAAGGAGTTAAGATGAGTGTTTTACCAACTTGGGGCTGATCAAGAACACAATTTCATCTTTATACACTGTTGGAGCTTCTATCAGTAGGAGTACGTAATATCACTTTATCTACCATGTAGAAGCATCAGCTGCCTCCCTGTGATGACAAAAAAGACGCTTGCTAAACTCTTCACTGCTCTCCATATCTAACTAGTTTGCTAAACTACTGTCTGGTTTGTTTCGATTCAGTGTGGGTATGGTGTATCTTGAATGCTATTGGCTGCTGTGTAAAATCAGTCAAGTACTTCAGCAAAATGACACATCTTGTTTCAAATCTCTTCTCTCTCTTCTCAAATTTATAATCAAATCACAGATTACAAGTCATTTCATGGGGACTTCAAACCTGCAACTGTGTAGCCTAAGGTTTGAGAGAACAATCTTCATACTACAACTACAAATCTTATGTACACTGTTCGTGTTGCAATTCACAAAATCACATTTTACATACTTACACCTTTTATGCTACATTCGTATATCAATGAATCACTTTTACACAGTTACAACTTAAGGTTTGGACTTCTCCATATTGTAACATTTTGAAAGCTGTAATTCAAGTGAATTGCTCCAGACAGCTGAAGGGACAGGGCTGAAATGAAAATTTGTACGAGTCTCGGCTATAAACTGTCAAAACTTTGCAAGTCTTTCCATCATACATATCTGATGGAGGCCTAGCAAACCATAACACGAGAAAGGCAGCTGAGGGCTTTGGTGGTTTTCTCTTCGTCTTCTATGCTGTTTGGGAGCGCTTAAGCTGGGGAGCTTTGGCCTTTCAGGAATAAATCAAATCTCCAATTCTGTGGTTACAGCAGCTCCATAATGTACTATGGAAGAAGAATGGCAAAAAACAATGGTGTCTGAATACAAGACAGTACACAATGCTTTTTTTTTTCTAAATAAGTTCTAAATAAGTGGAGGAGTCTGAGGGCAGAGTTGCACTTCCTCAACAAGCTGATGTGGAGAATTGATATGCATATCATGGTACTGAATATCTGGTAGTAATATGCATTTTGGGTCATAAAATGGGTCATATGTGATGCTGTATTGTGTGTAATATACAAATCAGCTCTTAACACTTGACACCAAATTCTAAGGTTGTTTCTTATTTCTACTTGTTCTCCACAAAGATGGTTGCAGCATTGGGAATTATGATTTTGAATGTCGGAGATCATGAGCCATGTGTGTTATGACGTGATGTTATCTGGCTAAAATGCTTCTCAGACATCCTGCAGTAGCTAGAGTGGTGCATTTACACCAGCATTTTAATGTGGATAATCTCTATCCGGATTAGAGATATAACTGAATACGAATTCATTATTCAGATAATGTGTTATACACAGATATGAATAGGAGGTGCACTATTAATTTTTTCCCCCATTCGTCAGTTTTGTCCACTGGTTGATGGCTGTGGTAGAGCGCCATACCCTCCATAATCCTGATAGAACCCTTTTAATCCGGATGCATTAAGCTAGGTAACTAGGTCTAAGCAGGGCTAAAAGTTTCAGCCTATCTTTGGGAAACTGCAAACTAGCCATCCATAGCCAGGAGTCCAAGAGAGCATAATTGGCCCTATCTCTGGGTTAGCAGCATGCCCTTGTTTCCTTCTCTCACTGTTGATTAGTGTGATGTAGACCAATCACAGGTGTCTGTTTAGTTTGTCTTCCACTGATCTGGAATGAACAGTAGTTGCAAAATGTAGCAGCTGGTTTTATGTTTCTCAGATGAAGCACATGTTTAGCCCTCACCCTTCCAGATCAGTAACTGTTGTGCAATAGAGAGAGACCTAGATAATGGGGTGGGAATTGGTAATGACTAAATTGGGTGGAAATTGGGGAAAGAGAGTGCAACCAAACAGCAAAGCAAGTGTGTTGGAATAATCAGTCATTTGCTGGCATTAAACAGCCCTGATTAATTATACCAATGCACCCTAGCAGAGCAAGTCAGGTTGAGTTAGCAAGACAAGGCCAGCACAGATTAAGACCGCAGGCACCCATATCAGTAAGTAGTCACTCTCTCTCTCTCCATCATCCTTAAACAAACAAACGAGTTTGTTCAAGTCTGTGACTGAGGTTACAGATGGTACATCTCTGCAGGAAACAGCCATGGCGCCGAGGACAATGAATGCTCTGGTCTGCAAGTGGTAAGTCACTATAGGGCTATAATGAACAACAATGATACACTGATGCACTGAATCCCTGTTTATGTAGACTTGGTCCTAGATGCTGGGTGTCATCTTGGCTCTATACAAGAGGTTCTCGTTCTTTTTTGACCAATGTCCCCATTTAGGGGCCCAAAATTCTTGCGAATAGGCTTGTGTGGTGCACTGCAGTTTATCAGAGTCAGAAGATGTGTTAACAATGGGCTTAAGAGGAACTCCCAATTAAATTATATTTTGCTACTAATAATCTGACAGTTTTAACTATTATTAAATATTCCTTAAATCAAGCTTATATAACCTTTTTACTGGTATATCTCCTGTCCTGAACATTTTAGTTTCCCTGCTCCCATTACAGCTGATTCAACTATTCGGCTAATTAACAGCCCTTCCTCAGTTGATGTGGGTATATCGGAGTAATCAAAACTAAACGTGCAAAACGGGGTACTACAGGACTAAAACTACATCCACCAGAGATGCCAGTCTCTCCAACAGCAGAGGGCAGTCTGCATGTGTACTTCTGCTGCACTTCTCAGGCACGTCTGGACCATTTTAGGAAGTCCTATTTCCTAGGATTGACAGGTGAGGATGGATGCATGCTGTTTCACCCACTGTGAGGACTGGACAGTGAATAAATTAGCCCCAGGCAGCTCCTGTTTACCCAATTTATAGAATACACAAAGTATTCACACAAAGCCAAGGTAGAGGCTCACTGCTGCACCTGTCAACCCAATACAGGAATCTCAGCAAGCTCGACCCATGCTGTAAACTCATTGCCAACATAAACAGACTCACGCAATACACTATAACGATGAGTCTTATTTTACCTCTCCATTTCTGAAATTACCAAAAAAATAAAAAAAACGTGGAACTTGGGCGTGCACGGATCCAATTCCAAATGCAACTTTGTAACAGCACAAAAGACATGCAAATGAGGAAACAGACAATGGCGGCGAAAAGCTAATCAGTAATTCAATATGCATATCATTCAGCTGGTTTTCTGATGCTCTCTCAAGACCGCATGGAAATGTGACGAAGTGACAAAGACAGAAGCCATTATTTGCTGTCTGTGGGCTGTGACAAATGACAGCACATCAAATGGCAAGCAATTAAAGTGTAATTATATTCGCACTATAATACAGACCTGCTCTCCATTACTCAGTCTGCCTTCCATCTTAAAGGTGACGCAACAGGAGAATATAAACTACATTGCTAGACATATCCAAGCTGTGTTGATAAAACTTGTGGGTTGGAGAGAAGGCAGTTATGATGGTCATGCCCAGGAGACATAAGCAACTTTAAACAAGCATCAGGCTAGCATGAGTCACCGCCCTGTGGGGCTGGAGTGTGTGGTGTCAGGGTCGGGTGGAGGAGAGGGGGCTTTAAATGGGCACAGAAGAGTCAGACGGCTCAGACGTGACAGAAGCTGATGGAGGCTGCCAATTGCAGACATCTCGATGAGACGCGTCCCATCGTGCCATCCATCAGAGCAGACAGGCAGTGACAGCAAGGCGACCAACCTGCCCGAGATGGGACATTCTCTCATTAGTTCATAATGATCTGTGAAGGCACTCTTAATCAGATGCTGGCACGTTATTTATGTTGCCAATTTGCAGTTTTGCACCCCAACAATGCTGGCTTAATATGTGTATGTGTGTGTGTTAGAAGAGAGTTATGTATAATAAAATAGGCCACAGTGTGATGCATGTCTTTCTTCAGCTACACTGAAGCACATGTTAACCTTGATACTTGGAATAATACATTAGACAATGAATCCTTCGCGGGAACACTCAATCATGCAATTTGAAAAAAAATCATCTAGGGGCAAATTGATGAATTACTTCACTGACTGGATAAAGTCGAGAACTTGTAGATAATCAAGACAAATCTATGACCAATCCGTTAGACGAGCACATTTTTCATGCCTTCCACATGTTCCTTCAGTATCAGTGTGAGCAAGGCGCTGTCACTAACTGTCTCACAGTGACTCCTGAGTCTGTTAGCATGCCAGTCAGGCCGCCTGTGCTGCTTTGGTGTCATGGCTTCATTAGGACTGGATGAAGCAACAGCAGCTTCTGTATCAGTGAAGCATCAATATGTAGACCAGCCTGAGGGGTTGCTCATTCAGCCCCAGGCAAAGCCTGACTAATATAGCAACGGTCTCAAAGCTGGCAGCAGTTCGAAGTTAGCGCTCCCTTGAGCTGATCTATACCTCCCGCACACTCTCAAAGCCTGCCAGGACCCATGCTGCTGGCTTTAGTTTGTTGGCGCTATTTACTATTGACTTGCTCCTGTAATACCGTCGATCATAAAAGGATCAGGGGTCTACGAATGGGAAGTTAAATCCCTCATGCTCTATCATGGCATGCTTTGCTGATATCTGTATTTTGCTGATGAGAAAGTCTAAAATAATATAATATATACTGTATATATTTCTGTACAGCTTTATTTATGATTTGCTATAAAAGCTTGAACAAGTCTACACTGATTCAAATGCAGGAAAGCACAGCAGTCGTATCTGAGAAAGGTTTGCTCCAGACACCGTCGTAGTGCGGGATAAAATGATACATCAACTTTAGACTTTTCTTTACCATCAACTTTTCTTTACAATAGTTCTATGATATGACTCTGGTAGTTTTGCAACACCCACTTAACCATGTTCAAACCCTGAAAATGAGCCGTGAAAATGAACGGAAGGTGGAGGGCCTTCAATCAAATCTATCAAACGCACAAAAACGTCTAAACAAAACAGAAACAAATGAAGCACTCTGAAATGAAAGTCTTATGATAATTTTGCTTATAAACATCCCCTGAAGAAGGGAATTAATTACTCGAAGTGGACCAATAAACATAGCCATACATCAAGATTAAAAAAACACAGGAATCCCGCTGAGAGAAGAGCCGTGAGCTTCTGTCCATTCTAATTCTTCACTCTTAATAACGCAGCTAGTTTGTGTGAGTGTGTGGGTGTGGCGTGTGTGTGTGTGCACCAACATGCACGTCCTCCTGAGTGAAGACACAGGATCTGTTGAGTTGATGTTAAGGCCTGGGTGCTGGGCTTGGAGCCAAAGGCATTAAGTGGAATCGAATTCCACAAAACTAGCTTTAATCAGCAGGTTTTTAAGGTTAGAATTACTCACTCTCCTACAGCCCGCTGGCCAAGGTTAAAGGCTCACAAAAGCAGCCTGAGGGGAGAGGATAGGAGGATGAGAGAGGGCAGTTTTCTTCCAATTTTAGCCACAAAGCTTCTGTGCACACCTGACAGTGTCAGGGGAAACCAACTATAGAATCTTCCCTGTTCTCACAAACCTGGTGTCTAGGTATGTGTGTATTGTGTGTGTGTGTGTGTGTGTGTAACACAGAGAGCAAGTGCGAGCAGAAAAAGAGCAGGCACAAGCACAGCAGTGTGCGTGTGTGTGTGTGTGTGTGTGTGTGTGTGTGTGTGTGTGTGTGTATGTCCCTTTATCGATCCCCTCTAAGTATGACATCATCTCCACTGGAAATAGTCAGCATGTTATGGAGAAAGTGAAATGCTGACAGTGACACCAGATGCTGTTCACAGCACTGCCAGTACCGGTGTTGAGTAGGAACTCATTACACATAACTATGGAAATATTTTAAAACATCTGAAAATTTCGAATGGATTCCATTTTTACTTCAATATCCAATGTAACTAAAACACAGTTATGTATGGTTTCTTGCAAAATAGCTATTCAACCCAGATAACACTTAAGTAAGACATGAAGCATGATGGGGTGTGCTTTTATAGGAAAATAATCAATGATGGAGTCGAGTGATGTGGCATGAAGGGAAGCAGAGGGTCGTTACCGCAATGGAGAATAACATGCTGTTCTTTATATCCATTTATGGTTATATGAACATCTGTGAATCAAGTCAGTTCCTGTTATCACCTACATTACAGCAGCTATAAACACACATTCCCTCACTTTCTCTTGAAGGTAATAAGACAGAAAAATACAGCTTGTTACCAAGAACTGCAAGACTCCTTCCATAAATGTTAAACACCTACATACAGAAAACAATACAATTTATACAATTTCTTTCTTTGTTAAATAACAGCACATTTTGAATCAGTTTATTATTAGTTTTAGATTACGTGGCGTGTCCACTGTACAAGCACCAGTGAATTAGCTGTTACTATAGAAAAGACTTCAATTCAAAAGCCCTGTGGCACAACAGAAAATAGTGACGGAAAACATAAATGGCTGTATCCAAAACTTTGCAGATCCTTAAGACAAAATGAAGAAGACAAAGTAATTTCATTTGACATTTAGTTTGTTACATTTAATTGATGTTTCTTAACTATCAAAAGTAACAAAATGGTTTAATGGTATATGTTAATAATAGTGAAACAAAAAGAAAATGACTATTTAAAGTTTGCATTTCCCTTCTGAATGTGATCTAATTACAGTTTAATAACTTGTATGTATTCTCTTTGCCTTTGCAAATGGCTCTGACTCATTTTGTAACCTTGTTTCCTCTCAGATGACTTGACTTCTTTCTTTTGCTTGTTTTCTCTTCTATTCTGTTGATTTTTCCTTTTATTTTTGATTGGTGTCTTGCTGCAGGATACACGCCTTTTCATCCCAATACCACTCGACTATAACAAGCTCTCTAGCTGAGGTTGGTAGCTTCAAAAACCCTCTAACTGTTATGCAGGACATTGCAACACAACTATAGTATGAGAAATTTGCATAACTGTAAGATCATTTTGTGTTAAATGTTACAATACCTCACCTGTCCACCAGAGGTGGTTCACCAATCTCTAACCGTACTGTTATCATAGCAACTCATTAAATTCCCATGCAGCTTGATAACTCCGCTTATTAAAACTTCACCCTGGCACACAATCTTTGCAAAGTCTTGCTGATATTACTGGTAAGTTTTGAGATGAGTTACCTCATCCACTCCTGGGTAGATTTCTTTGGATTTTGCTCATGGATTCCTTTTGTAGTTGTTTTGGATTGTGAGTTTGGATATGTATTTTGTAATATGAATTATGCTTTCCAATTCATTTAATAAGTCTCTACAAATAAATCGTCACCTCTCTGTCAAGAATGTAATGTTACAGGGTCTGGGGAAACTAGCCTGAATAATGGGTATGATCTTGTTTGTTACTGTTTAGGATTTTGTCTTTCACTCGCTTGAAAAAGGATTGTATTTGGTGTTTCTCTCAGTAATTAAAGTAACAGATATGTTCCACCATTTTTTTGTACTCTTATTAAAACAGCACAATATCATTCTACACAGATGTATGAGTGGCTGGTGGAAAGTCTCTAGGAACAGGTCTACGAGCTTGTTTTCAGGCCTGAGCGGCTAATGTGCAAAGTTTCAGATTACCATACAGCCAAGTACAATTACCACAACAAACAGCTAGAAAGAGTCTAGTAGTGCTCATGACACTCCATCTCCACTTCCTTGCTCTTGGCTCCTCATCTGTGCTTTCTTCTATTAGGCTGCTATAAAAATAAATGGCATATTTCTGTCTGTCTGAGTCAGAGCGCCGGTGATGCATGGGCTCCTAACACAAAGGGCAAGCTCCACTGGGACTGTGCTGTCCAACACGAAAAGTCTGAAATATTAACATCTGTGAAGGCCAGTACATAACGCTGAATGTGTAAGACAAGAGAAGATCAAAAGCTGCAGGGAAAAACATATGTAATTATATAGGACAAGAAATGAAACTTGAAAATGGAACACTATTCTGAGATTCAAGAGCCTTTTCAGGAACTAAAAGGCTCTCAAACTCTTCTGAATGAGAACTACACAGTCCCAGGATGAGTTCCTGTCTTGCATTCTGCACTGGAGGAACCATAAGTATTAGGCCAAAGTAAAGTAATGGAGATGCTGTGACTCACATTTGGCTGTCGTCAATGGTCGCACAAGAACGCCTTAAAGATTTGCACGTACCAAAACAGTTTATGGCCAAATCTTTCCCTTTCTTCAGTGGTAATCTCAACTAGATACACAATATGGCCAAAAAATTGTGGACACCTGACCGTAACATGCGCTTTTTGAACATCTCATTCCAGATTTAGTCCACCCTTTACTGTTATAATAACCTCTACTCTTCTGGAAAGGCTTTCTATTAGATTTTGGTGAGTGGTTGTGGGGATTTGTGCTCATTCAGCCACAAGAGCATTAGTGAGGTTGGATACCACTGTTGCATTCTATCCCAGTGGTGCTCAGTGGGGCTGAGGTCAGGGCTCTGTGCAGACCACTCAAGTTCTTCCACTTCAACATTAGCAAACAATGTCTGCATGGACCTCACTTTGTGCACAGGGGCATTGTCATGCTGGAACATGTTTCGGCCACTTCCATTGGGCAACTGCTTCCAACTTCGTGGCAACAGAGTTGTGAAGAACCACATATTGCTGTGATGGTCAGTTGTCTGCAAACTTTTGGCCATATAGTGTAGTATAGACTTGTACTTAAGAACTGCTGCAATCAAAATCGTAGACTGTCCTGTCCTTATCCCAGTATTTTTATTCACAATAGCCTAAAAAAATCCTTTCAAAACATATAATATACTGTTTGACTTTACGTTACACAGTTATAGAAAAGGAATGCTTTATAATCCAGTCCCAGAAGAAGACGGGTTCCCTTTTGACTCTAGTTCCTCTCAGTTTCATCATGTTGTCATCATGGAGATTTTTCTTGCCATGGTCTCCTCTGACTTGCTCATTAGAGATCTAAACCTACATCGGTATTTCTGTAAAACTGCTTTATGACAATGTCTACTGTTAAAAGCAGTATACAATTCTAATTGATTGAGGCAACATGGCAACAATTATGTACATTTCAGCATACAACAAAAGGTGTACCCTTGAGGGTACCACCTCAGTGACATGGAAAGCTACAGTTTAGTTCCCTTTTTATGAGAGTATGGAAGTTAAAGTTGCTACAAACAGCAAAACACAGTTCAGTCTTGTATTTCTCACAATTGTATTTTTACAAACACATGCTGTGCGTCTATTTTTATGAAAGTGTAAACATACTCCTGTAAAGGTTTTTGACTCTAAAAACCAAAGTAGTGTGGAATCATTCTGCTTTGACATTTGTGAAGTGTATGATATATAACTTAGGAATTGCAGATTTTTAACATTGGAAGATAAGAGTGTTGGTTATTCTTGAGTTTGATCATTCAGCAACCTTCAATACAGAAAGCTCTACTCTAAAACAGGAACTCAAAGGGTCCCCAGTAGAGATGGGTCAGAAGTTCCAAAGGTTCCTGAGATGTAAACATACCTCATTTCTCACCAATTATAACATATTGTGGTAATGCAACTTTTACATGGATTATTCATAAAAATTTTTATAGAATAAATTAACCCATCTGAGTTTTCATGTATTAAAGCATAATTGCCCCTCCAGTCTCCCAAAAACATCCTCCAGCAAACAGCAGACTCCAGCAAGCAGACTGTTGTACATGTTGACATGTGAAGACCATTATTCATGCACTTTTCCACTCCATTACAACATGTAATGGTCAACTGATCGACATCACGTTCTATGTTCAAGACAAAGCCATGTCAGCCATGTCTGTCTGAGAACAGCTGAGTCACAGCTAAAGGCTCAAGTAGTTGATGATGGTCATCAAAATGCTCAGTTAGAGCTGAGGCTTGGTGTTATTAAGGAGCAATCGAAATTTAAGAGCCAGGAGAGAGATCTGTAAGCACGAAATAAACACGGCTGGTGTCGGATGTTGGCAACAAAAAAACAGCTTGTCTGTGTGAGAATTCTCTGAGGATATTTTCTCTCTCTCTCTCTCTCTGTGTGTGTGTGTTCCTTTTCACGCTAACTGCTTTCTCATGTATTTTTCACATTGGGGAAAATACCGCAGGCATGCTGGCATGACCTGTAAAATGCAGACATGGGGTAAGCAGAGGTGTGCTTCTCTGCTGTCAGCTCACCAAATATTGCTTATAGAAAAAAAAAGAGAAAATGAGACAAGGTCAAGAATTATAGAAGGAAGAAGATCAAGTGAGAGGATGGAGAGAGAGACTGAGCTCATCAGATACATCAGAAGAGATATGGAAAGGCTGCTTCACTCCCAGGAAAGAAGAAAACAGCATGGGGGATGAAAAGAAAATACTAATAGGAGGATAAATACTAACTTCAGACCTTGACCAGACGTTGTCTTCTCTCCTGTTCACACATTGTGAGTTCATTCCTCCCACACACTACTGCCAGTGTCCCTGTAGCTCAAAGGCAGCATGAGACTTATATGCGGTGTGACACAGGTCCGACTAAACAGTGAGGCACTCATTGCATATGTACTGTAAAGCTGCTAGTGTGTCTGAAAGTATAATTGCATTATAGCAGGATATGAATAAACATAGAGGTCTCTTTTTCATGGTTCAGACATATGCTTTAAAATCAAATTCAGGACTTACATGAAATATTTATTTCAAGGACAATACAAGTCATGTGCCAAACTAGGGCAGTGGATGAACAGATGTTTGTGTTAGGTCTTTGTTTTTTTTTTTTTGGGGGGGGGGGGCACTTACCACTTTCAGAATATTCTGAAATGCCTGACTCTTTTTACTGAATCATTTGAACCGGTTCACAAGTACAACTGAAGTGAACTTTGTGGGGAATTTATGTAACATAAGTGTTATTATTTTATGAATTCTACTTCATTTCTAGGCAACAAACAACATGTCAGCCAGGTTTGATTAAAGGAACCAAAAAACAAAAACCTCTCAGCAAATGTGCGGATTTCAAGATGCATTGTGACGGTTATTGATCAACTCTCTGAACTGAATGTTATCACTCACTGAGTCTGACCAGTTGTGTGAATCAGTTTGCCATGTTCAACTGAAAATCTACTGAAAAAAAGGTGCTAGGCTAAGAAATTATAGCAGCCTATGACAAATACTCAAATATAACCTGTGACATTTCAGGAACTATGTGATTTTTTTGTTGATCACAGCAAATTTTAAATGAACTTGGAACAAAGTGGGAAAGCGTGTTGCAAAGATTTTTAGTGTAATTTGGTGGTGTGGTGTAATTTGGAAGGTTTGTGCTCCCTTTGGTGAAGTTGAATCAGTCAAATTTGACATTCAATTCATTGAAATGGCTTGGTAAATTAAACTGAACTTCCGTTTATTAGAACACAGCCCCCAGTGACCCATGATGAGACCACATCTCTGTCATAATACAGAGCAGACCTTACTGTCAGGCCAAGTATTCACCCTTGTATGGTTTGTTGCATTTGTAAAAAACTTAAATGTAGCTGTATTTTGAGTCACTTTTAGTCCAAATTTCATTCTCTATGCAAGAATTCAGTAAGGTGTGTTGCATTTGGGCCATTTTTGCTGTGAAAAACTAAAATGTGGTTGATGATAGTTGGGTCACATTGGCCCAAAATACAAATACTGCCCAAGAATTCAATGAAGTTTGTTGCAATCAGGCCATTTTTGATGTCAAAACCTTAAATGTACTTGCTGACAGTGGGGTCACATTGGCCCAAAATCAAAATGCTACACAAGCATTATACAGTATATGACTGGTTGCATTTCTGCAATTTTTGTCCAAAAAAGTAAAAAATATGGCTACTAACAGTTTTGACTCACAATGCACCTGTCAGTGTCAAAAGATTTAGGATTCGCTTTTCATTAAAAATTGCGTTTTTGTCCCCAAAGAGCAAGCAAAACTGTCAGTGTCCTCCAAGGACAATACAATAACCACAACTCAACTTATGAAGGGTCAGTCAATAACTGTGCTGATGTACCTAAACTCAGACATATTTGGCTCAGTAATCTGCTGTGTGGGTACACTGTGCAGTGATAATATTTCCTGGCATCGGCAATAAAAAAATCATTCCTTGCTCGCAATAATAATAATAATAAAATGTAGTTGTTATTGTATTGAATGGCCATGGTTGTTATTGCTCTCCAGCACAAAAGCCTGATTCATTGACACCTCTAATGTATGGTGCTTGTCTATTTTCAAGTGTATTACACAGCACTGATCGCAGACGTGGCCTGTAGGCATTAACACCTGTGACTGCACTGTTTGTTTGCAAACCAATCAAACTGTTAACAGGAATTAGGGAGTATCCAAATAACACTGCTTCAAATTTGGGCTAACTGATAGAAATGATGAACCAAAAACACTGCATATGCATTTTGTATAGTATTGCGCAGATACAACAGCTGAAAAACATGCCAGCATGTCGTGCTCTCATGCTATCTGGCTCTCCTGATGAGAAACTGAACTTCAGAGATGAGCCTCCTTCTGCTGAGGAAGGGATGGGGGGAGGCAGGCGGCTGACAGAAGGCAGGGAGAATGAGAAGTGACACTTTAATTCGGAGGCCTTCATCTGCCTGACTTATTATGAGATATTTGTAAGCTGGCTTGTTGGAGCATCTGCTCTGGCCCCAGGCCTGAACCCATCTGATGGAGACTGGTGGTACCAATGTGGTGTTATCCATGATTACCAGCAGGTCCAGCATGAGCTTCACAGGGCCTGTCTAAGCCCATCTCGCACCATCACTACTTATATGGCTGCTCTTGTGCTCTTTAGCTGGATAATGATTTGCATGCTTTATATACAAAGATTTTTTATTCAATTTGATTCTATTTCATTTGTAAACCACTTTTAACAACAGGCATTGTCACAATGCAGCTTTAATGAAATCTGGATGTAGATTTTGTTTCCTAATGAGCAACCCGAGGCGACAGTGTCAAGGAAAAACTCCCTCAGATGACAGGAGGAAGAAACATTGAGAGGAAGAAGACTCAAAAGGGAACCTCTTCTGTTACCAGTGGGTATTAGTGGGATTACAAACCATAACTTTTCTACTATTGTATACTATAAAATCAAACAGTACTAAACATGGCATGATTTGTTTAAAAAAAAAAAAAAGACGGAGGACAGCGTAGAGCATGAACATCAGAGCAAAAGAAACACCTTACTGACCCATCCTCACTGACAACTAGACATTCGCATCCATCTTTCCATTTTTTGAAGTGCTCTGGGTCAACACAGCCTCTGACCTTAGCTCGAGCTTGTGTCGGATCCTGTGATGGTGAGTGGTTGGTTATTATCATTATCCAAAGTAGTAATGCTATGCCTATTTGCCTCGCTTTCTTGTCTGGGCTTTATCTGTTCATTTTGTGCAACAAGATATGATGAAATTCTTTTAATCTTACTTGTTACTTTGCTAGCAAACGTTACTCTTTTCTCGGTACCATATACCACCTTGGCTGTTAAAAACATTTGACAATGACAGCGACGAACTACGGAACTGGATTCGTGTTGTCATTTGCCACCGTATCATATGTGCCCAATGAGTCGTTCCACTCACGAGGATCTGTAACATGTTTTCAAAATACCAGTTGCTAGTCTTACTATAATTGCACCATCTACAATCAGGTATAAGAAATGTATCAGCACAGGCGGTTAAAAAAATGACTAGGGGGTATCAAGGGCAATTCATATCCAGGTACTAAGTGTCCATGTGCTGGACTGGTGTCTCGTCCAGGGTGTATTCCCGTCTCAAGGCCAGTGTTCTCAGAATAGCAGATCATAAGAAGAGCTGAAATGTTTTGATGTTGAGATTTTGGTCCTTGTTTAAGCATACTGATGCTGAAAGTATGAGAGTTATGTATTGACCTCTGCAGGTACATCTAGTATCTCTAGAGGTAAATAAACTCTGTAGTTTTCTTTCCTCAATTACAGATATTGCCTTCCCTCTTTATGCCCTTGCTCAAGAGTGATATGGCTCCTCTGTCCTTCAGTCTACATGTGACAGTTCAGATGATATAATATGACAGAGTTGAGGTGTTAGTTATCAGCCTGCTGTTCTGTCTGAAAACGTAGCACTTTTTTGTGGTTCTGAACGTGTTTGATGTCCCTGGCTGCCTCGCTATCTCAAGGTTAGGAATGGTTCTGTGGAGAATAAATGCAAGTGTTAATGTTTTTTTTCCCCCGTGTGTGTATCCTCTCTCGTGTAGTGGTTCAGTAGCGCTGCTTGATTTATGTGCCACAAGCATCATTAATCCTGCAACCGCGCATACCTCCGCTGAATAATTGATTTCGATGCTACTGTAACTAAATCCGTCAAAACAACGACATCTACCCACCCACCCAAACCAATCAGCGGCCACCAACTTGATTTTCTGTGTGTCTGTGTATGTGTGTGTGGGTGAGTTGGTGTGATAGACTTGTCTATGCCACAAGAGGGAGATTCACATACAAAGAAGAGACTCTGAGCCTTAAGTATGAAAAAACAAGACATTTTTCACTTCACAGGCATCAACACTGCACCACGCAGTCAAGTGGATTGAATAGACTTAGTGTGTTTGAAATAAATAAATAAATAAATGAATAAAAGTAGTGTCATGTTGCTGCTCTACTGTGCAATGAAAGAGATGTCATCTTCACAAACACTGCACGCTGCCAACTATCATTAAAAACAACAGCTCTTGCATTTGGCATACCAATGAAGGACACTGAGAAAGACTGAGAGATGAATCAAACTGAGACTCGTGAATTTTGTGCAGAACTTACCCTAGCAAGTCACTCGCGTCACTTGTAGTTTGTTTCTTGTGGGTGTGCTGCAACTGATACTGCTGGAACTTGTGGGTGTGTACTGTCAATAGTTTTTAGTTCTAATAAGAAATGTAGCTTTTATATAAAGAGAATTAGTTAAACACAAACTCAATAACGCACTAATCAGTGTAAAAATCGACTGTTTGATTTACCTGTTTCCTGTTTGTTGTCAGATTATCTAGTGGTACTAGCTATGTACACTCACCAGAGGAATCAAAGATCTCCACTACTTCCTTCCAAGATTTTATTTTTCTTCGTAATGTCTCTATACATGTTTAATGAGAGATCTCATTGGCAGGAGCGTGGTTAAGCACCGGCTATAGATGGATGGAGGAAGTGGGCTGAATCAGCAGGTTATCACCTGTGTGTTGTTACCAGAAGCCTACGTATACAATTGTTTTTCCTCTTAGTAGGTGCTGGGAACTAGAGAGAGACAGAGCCAGCGGAGCCGATGCAGCTGGAATTGAACCTGAGACAAGCAGCAAACTGTTTTTTTGTTTTGTTTTGATTTGGGGGGCGGGGGTTGGGGGGGGGGGGGTGTTCTTTAAGTTTGTGGAACATGCACTGAAAAGCTCTAGATAAAAGAAAGGGAAAATAAAAAACCCAAAGTGAAATACGCTTGCGTCCTGAGTCCTTCTTTCCACACACATTCACATTCGCACACACACACACACACACACACACACACACTGGGTTCAACTTGTATATCACAGGATCAGATGGAGCCATGGTTATAAGATTTTCTTCTTGTTTGGTGTGTCAAAAACAGTAAATGGGAATTAATTGCAGGTAGGAACTAAAGTGATGTGTACGGAGCTGAAAAACTTCGGACCACACACACCATAAGATTGGTCAGAGGAATTATTCAAGCCAATGCAAATTTGCATAGACAGGAGAAAATCTCAATTCAAATGGCGCTTGTCACACTGTTGCCCGAAATGTGGCTTTGTATAGTAAATGAGCAGTCGCTTGTCGCTTTTTTGCTCGCTAGTGTAAATGATATGCCCTGTTCAGCTGCACTCTGCAGATCCCCCAGCATCCTCAGCCTGCCTGCACCAATTTACTGGCCCTGTTTCTCCCAAACCACAGGAGTCAGGCCTGCTGCACATCTGTATGCACGGCCACCCTGCACATTTACATGCATGGCTCTACGGGGAGAAATGAGGTCCTGCTGCCTGCCCTTTCTCCCTCTCTCTCTCCCTCTCTCCCTCTCTCAATGCTGAATCTACACCAAATACAGCAGTCAGCGGGTGGTGAGACGACCTCAGCGCTGGTTTGTGTCCTCTGAGGCCAGTTTCTCTGTTAATGACCACACACAACACACACTCACACTCAGGAATGGGGATGTAACCCACTGCTGCTCAGTCAACTGCTGAATGTCTGAGAAATAGGTTTGGCTATGGCAGGGAAGAAACAGGAAGGCTCAAGTGTGATACGTGAGGAAAAAACTTTTTAGTGCAGTTAACAATTTAATTGTTTAACTTCTCATTTCATTAACTTATCATTTCATATGTGGCTAATTTCACCAGATTTGCACATTTCAATACCCGTTTATTAGAAAACTAGAAAAAAATGAAATCAAGTCCTACACATACACATTTTTTTTTTTTACAATTACTCCCGTATACTGTCAAGCTACCCTGTGCATCAACCTGTCCGAGTAGGTTGTTAGCAAGCTAGCTAACTCACAAACCATAAACAGTATGTAGGTATGACGTAGTAAAGTGACAAATCCAAACGATTGGCTTGAATAAATTCGTCAAACCAATTCTATGGTGCATGTGGTCCGACATTTCTTCAGTTCCACCTTTAGTTCCTACCTGCAATCAGTTCCCATTTCCTGTTTGACTGTAAAAGTGTAAAAAAATGGAAGAAAACGTAAAACTTAAAAGTAAATGTGTATAGTGGGCTGAAGGCTATACGTTTTGGCTACTACTGTGTCTCATTGGAACTAAAAAATAATGCTAGGACACACCCACAAAGCACAACGCCCACAAGAGACAAATTACAAGTAACTTGTTGTGCGCTAGTATAAATGTTTAATTTGTCTCCCAACTGATTGCTACCACGCTGCCTCTTTTAAGGAATAATTTATAAAGTGGTAAAGAAAGTTATGTAAAATCTCTTCCTGCACACTTAGCACTTCCTCCATGTTGGATCTACTTTGGATTGCTCTAACACAAGGGTTTGCTCCTACAGAGAGCAGTGTAGTCAAAGCAGACATGCTATTAGTTAATGATCAAGTTTACGTGTTATAGTTCACTCAAGTGAAAGCTCTGGTTTATTCACATCGAAAGAATGAAATACAGTTTCATGTACAACATTTTACAGACCAATATATATGCAAAAATAAAGAAGGCAAGAGAAAATGCTACACATTTTGCTGAATGAAGGATTCTGTATTTGGCATTCAGCCTTCTTGAAATATAATTTGAGACTTCCAGGAACAAATGTCAGACTTACGGGAAACATAAATCAATCAAGGTGTGGAAATTAATATGTTTAATCAATGTCCAACTAGCTTAGATGGAGCCTAATCCATAGCTACAACCTCACAATTGTATGTTAAACACGAACAAAAGCAGTTTACATGTCAGCAGTAAACCTTGGTACTACGTAATAAGCAAGGTCAAGTGCGCTTTACTATATAGCGCTTTCTAATGGGTCCCAAAGTGCATAAAAGAGAGAAATAAATGGAGGCAGGAAGGAGAAAACGGGAGAGACAGAAGCAGAGACAGATGTGCGAGCGAGGCAGAGGGAATGATGTTCTCTCCCATCAGGGTAATGCTCTCTTCTATATCTGTCCCACAGGAGTAGAGCCCTCCAGCATCATTAACATCCACCCACCAGTGACTCTAACTAGCTGTCCTCTCACTGGGACACACACACAAGCCCAAACATATGGGAACAAACACACACTCGAGAATGTTGCAGTTACAGCTTGTTGTAGAATCGGCTGTGTGTAAGAGTTGCCATGTTCCCCTGCCCCCTCCCTCCCTGCTAGACGCTGACCCGCCTTGCCCCTACGGCCTCGGCCCTCATTACGGGGGTGTGTTTGTTTGGGCTGTGTGACCTGACAGTCAGTAAAATGTCTGACTGCAGGAGTTGCTGCATGTTCGTCACATTGTGTGTGTGTGTGTGTGTGTGTGTGTGCGTGCATCTATTGCTCTACCACAGCCTCTTGTGCCCAGTGGGTGCAGCTTTACACACTGCCAACAGCAGGCAGGGGGCCTATTACACACAGGACACTGGCCACGCTAATGCCCGCTCGAAATGTCACTCACGACACAGTGACCATTTCCAGCCCACCATTTGTGCAGCTTTACTTAGTCATTCTATTTATACTGTTTTAGCAAGTGTGCATGATAACATTGAGTGACAGCGCTGGGATAACTAACGCAAAGGAACAGATGGGATTGAAACCTGCAACAACAACAACAACAAAAAAACCCTAGAAATCTAACAGCGTCTTCAAACAGCTTAAATCCATTTAAAACCCTTTATGTGTAAATATAAACATAAATTGACACAGAGAACAGTGAATACAATATCAGCGACTGCTCTAACGGTCATGAGGAATGACAGCTCGATCCAGATTGAAGTCGCAGATTTAATTTCGTGTTCTTGGAAATGGAGTTGGAGGCGTGAGCTATTTATTAGCACAAAAGCCTTTTTTTTCTCACCGTACCAATCAGCGAACGCACGTGAAGTGTGAACTGTGATGTTTTCGTCTCATCATGAAAGGTCAGAGTAAAGCGGGATCCTTTCATTTCAGCTCATTTCATTTCATTCCCAGAATGAGTCAAGAGGACAAGCCGGCCACGTTCGTCACAGAAATAGAGACTGTCCTTTTCTTATTAGCTGTATTAAAAGCGAGAGTGACGAAATACAAAATAATCCCAAAATATCCTGTTCTAAGGTCAAACTGAGGTCAAAGGCAGCCGGAGCACAGAAATGCCTATGTGGTTGAATAATGTCTGACGGAACAGATGTTGAACCCAAATAAAGGCTGTGAAAAGGAAAAAAACTGTGACACAAAAGGACAAGCAGAATGAAATAAACAGCCTATGATTAAAAGTGAGTGTGTGTGTGTGTGTGTGTGAGCAACCCCACGAGCAAGTGACGCTCTCATAAAGCAAAGCAAAATTAGTATGTTTGTTGTGAAACATGGAGCTGTAGCAGATCTCGACAACCGCAGGTGGGTGATAAAGACTAATTGTGTAATTACACCAAATGTGTTCATAAACAGAACAGAGGGAATCAAACTCTGAGCCATCGGCACGTCACAAAGTGCTACAGTACCGCAGCCCTCAGCAGCAGCAGCCCAGCCCAGACTGCTCCTGCGCTCCATAATGGCCAATAAAACCAGTGCTGACTTGCACAGAAACGCAGACGGAGAATGATAAAAGGGCACAGAGCCCACTAGCAGGACTCTTTGTCTCATTTCTATGCCCTGTGTATGTTAATGTTCGTGTTTATATACTATACTTGGTATGTGTGTGTGTGTGTGTGTGTGTGTGTGTGTGTGTGTGTGAGAGAGAGAGAGAGAGAGAGAGAGCGAGCTGTGGAAGGAAAAGCTGGTTACACCGTGACAGCCGTGATAATAAAAGTCATGCAAGAGGCAGCTGTAAGTGCTGAATGAGCATCACAGCAGGTGAAATAGATGAAAAGAGAAGAAGAAAAAAAAACAGAGTGAAGCAAGGAGATGGAAAAAAAATGAGAGAGGTGCCAGGAATGGCATGGGGTTAGAGCCGGTGATAATTACTGCTAATAAAAGCTAATGGAATTTATCCCGCTTGTCAGGTGTTAGATGACGTGATTATGGGCTAGCGGACTGAGGGGAAATTGGGTACTGATCCGTTAATCCCTCCATCCTTCTGATCTGCAGACAAGTGGACGGCAAGAGGCCGTGAGCTGAGCGAAAAGTTAAGAAAGAGCGCGGATGTGTGAGGAGAGTGCAAGAAGGTTGAGTTAAACGACGTCTCTGTGAGTGGCCTCCAGAAATGTGGTTCCACACCGAATAACCACTGAGTCCAGCTTTTGTATGCTTAAATATGACAAATTATTTTTCTAAGAAAAAAAATACTGATAACATATTACATTGAGCACAAAGGACCCACTTGTATGCTGCACGTTCTACTTTTCATCACAGTTCACTGGAGCTACATACTTAACTACTACCTTATTTCTGTAATGTATTGGGGTGCTAACTTTTGCACTTAACTATAAACAGTGATGTTAATGCCAATAAATGGGGAAAAAAGCTCTGAATTTTGATTTATAACTTTACGCAGCTAATAAGTGGTCAGAATATGGCAAAACCATCCCAGAACAGCACTTTACGAAAACAGGAGTGTGCAAATCTGTCAGCGAGACTATTTCAAAGATTACAAACTGATTTGTGTAACACATATTGATCACTGCATAATCCCAAATTATTATTATTACTACTTCATAGTATTGTTATAGTCACTACTTTTAAAAACATAAATGTAAAATGAAGTCAACACCCCTATGAGTACAGTGTATAGGTATATTAAGTGCTTTATTGAAGGTCATATAGGTGCGGTAAATTCATGTAATGAGGGTCAAACACTCAAACAATTTCCTTGTATAGAAAATCAGCATAAAATCCTGTTATGAGCTGCTCTCTGATTAGCAATGCTGCTCCGTTTGTGTCACGGAGCCTTGAATAATCCTGCAAGCCATCAGCTGTGCTCGGGCTTTTGTCCCGCTCCACCTTCACCTACACCCCTCCCATCAGCCCCCGCTGTGGCTCGCTGCCTCACCTTGCCTCCGTATCACAGCTCAGCAGGCAGAAAATGACTGAGTGGGTGTGTTGATGCGTGTGTTTCCACACTTTCAGTCTTCTGTGTGTTGCGAGGGTCTGTGTGCTCGCTCTGCCTGGCCTGATCCTCAGCATTTTCTGTGCATATCAGCTATAGTGTTTTTTGAGTGGGCTGTGTGCATGTGCGTGTGTGTGTGGAGCCACGTCTGCAGATGTGAAGGAGATGAGGAGCTCCAGTTATTAGTCAGAAACGCCTGCTCCACCCCCCCTTCCCCCCAACCCCCCACCCTCCCCTCGGCTCTTTCTATCTCCGTGCAGCACCTGCTCGAGCAGCAGATGAGATCAGTTCCCAGGCCAGAGGTGAGCCAGGTAGGAGAGAGCATGCGAGCGAAAAAGGAGCACAGAGAGCTGATAAGAGGAGAGCGCCGAGCAGCCAGTGCACAGGTAAAAGCAAAATAAATAATAATAAAATTCTATTAAAGCACTGAATGCATGCAACAATGCTGGCCTGTTCACATACAAACTACTTTCCTCATATACTGGAGCCTATACACAGTTTAACACACCACACCCTGTATCCCAGAGCCTCTTTGTCAATAAGATGTGTTTTCTAGATGTCACTACAGGCGCTAATTTGAGCAGCATGTGTAAAAGCCTTTATGGGCCCTTCCTCTATGTGTGTGTGTTTTGTAGGTCCGTGGCATTGGCATGCGAGGGTTAGCTGTGGATTTATGGGAGCCGATGGTCAATGTTTATGGCTTTACTCTGGAGTATTTATGTGAATGAACTGAGAACACGCACATGAACAGCCCTCTATCTGTCCACACGCTATTCCTGTAGATCATACCTCTGAACTAGCATGCAACTGTCTTTAAAGGGGCAGTTTGTAACTTTTAATGTGTTACTAACTTCATATATAAATAAACAAACAAACAAAAAATAACCAAACAAACAAACAAAAAAAAACCCAAAATGATTTGCAAAACTGCAATGCAATAGATCTGCCTAGTTTCTTCATTTCAGGTATTTTTCTGGGCCAGAAATTAGCCCAAGCCTGAACATAGCTGTTCATCTCTATCCCTAAAAGGCAAATTGTGAGAGATACATATGTAGGCTGTATCCAAAATTCAAATCACCTTCCATGATGCCTACATTTTTTTGTAAGTCAGCGTCCTAGAACAGTTTGAGATGGACGTTACAGTTCACAATGTTGCCAGGATACAGACATAAACCAACCCCAAAAGTCTGTTCGTTGAGCTGCTTTCCTTGGAGGTTAGGAGGTTAAGCAATTTTCCAGACACATTCATGTCCCCTATTTCTGTATTCTTCCTCCCATTTTTGTAACTATTTAGATAACACAACAAACTGACATGCCATACAAAGCATTTTTAAAATGGTATCACAGCTCTGTGTGCAGATAGGATGGGAAAGAAAAGAGAAATTACAAAGCGGTGTTCAAACAAAGATACAAGACCCTGCATCTCTCTCTCTCTCTCTCTCTCTCTCACACACACACACACACATAGACACACTGCCAGCTATGGCTCCACTCCCTCTCCTCTTCTCTCTCGTTTCTCTGCCAGCCCAAGTTCAAAGCTCTCGCTGATCTTTATTTTTGGGGTCTCTTGAATATTTCAAAAGCTGAGCTATATTCCTGAAGCACTTTCGCCTCTTAAAGCCAGCAGTGACATGAGAGGTGGCCGCTGCCCGTACAGCATTAGCAAGTCAGAGACATAAACATGCCTGCTAAGAAACAAGCTTCCAAAAAACAACCCTGTTTATTTCTTTTCGTTTTATTGAGCGTGTTCTGCCAGTCAAGGTAGCTCGTTTAGTGGCATAGCAGAATATGGCATGGACAGGCTAGAGACACATGTAGAGGTAAATAGAAATTTATGTCTAATTTATAGTCTTTACCTATTATCTCAGCATTCAGAAAAGTCTAGATAGAAGCAGAGGTTAAACTAGATAGAAAGAATACAAATACTATTCTCCATAATAGCACAAGCTTCCTTCTGACCCAGGGACAGACTATGAACAAAAAAATCTTTAAAGTGGTCTCTATATTTATCAAAAATAACATAATAGTGCATCAACTAGCATCATAAGAGCTACATTAATCTAAGTAAGAAAATTTGAAGTGGGGTAAACAGTGGAATAGCAGCACATCCAACAGCCAATCAAAATAATTGTGGAGGGGTTCCCAATTTGCTCAACAGCAAAATGTTCAAGCTAACGTTGGGAAATTGCAAGGTTGAATCCTGACAATACCATAGTCATGCATGTAACCAGGGGAGCTAAATTGGCCTCTTAGTGTGAGGGATGGTATACTCTTACTCCCCTATCAACCGCAACAACATTAACCATTCACGGACATCTGTGAGCTCATGTATGTGGAAGAGTTCAGATAGCGCTTTCCTCTGAGTGTGTTACACTGCCCTCTGAAACAGCACGAGATGAGAAGCACTCCAAAAGTTGCAAGTGGCTGGCTTCACATGTCTTGGCCGAAGCATGTTTCAGTCTTCACCCTCCCTGGTTGGTAGCTGCTGTGTAACTAGGGGAGATGGCTGGTGGGTGGGAACTGCCAGGTGACCAAACTGGGGCAAAAATGGGGGAGAAGATTTTTTAAAAAACTGTTGAAACTACACATCTGTAACACTGCCTCAAGCTCCAGGTCACGGCAAAGAGTAGACAAGGCTTTTAAAGGACACTTCAGTAATCCTGAAACAGAGGTTTACTGAGGTTTGGAGGTGGTTGCTATTTTTAACACTAAGAATTGCAAACCAGCAAAAGATGAAGAAACCCAGACACGGAGCATTTTCTATAAAATAATTATAGAAGCTTTGGAGAAGCTTTGGATGGTATTACTGACACTGAATGAATTTCCTCAGAAAGTACTGCTGCTTGTGTGCTTTTAAAATAAGTTTCTGCATTTAGCTCAAAATTCTGCTTATCATCACAAATTGTTCTGGTATATATTTTCTGGTTTACAGTTTCCAACTCCTTACAGTGAATAACCACTTTTTCCATCAGAGTGGTCTACAAATTCATAACAGACTATTGTAAGAACATTTAACCCCTTAAGCTTATGTCTTATTATTCAGTCAATCCTCTTTAAGCATACTCTTCAGTCACTACTGTGAATTATTCAGTAACTACAGTGAAATCAACAGAAAAGTTATGCAGGCACGAGGAGTTAAGGAGCTAAGAAACATAATATGACCTTTTAGGACTAGAAGCAATGGCTGTAGATTTGTGGAATACACTGTTAGTCCATTCTGTCATCAGGGTAGGTTTGCAGATGTGCAGATGAAACACGTCTTGGCCTTTAAGTACACGAGGAACAGATGGTCCTTAACGTCCTGTAAACTACACACTCAGGTGACAAATCATTTTCCTCAAAACGGCTGAAAAATTGTTTTAGTTATATCGGCCAGACAGAATCACTTATCACTTCCACCATCAGCTGCCTGTTTTCAGAATTTATCACCACTGCGGCCATTTTCCTAATTCTTTTACAGTACTTTCTTTTCAAGATTTATGCCCAGTCTTATTTTCCTGGCTTAATATTTGCTTTCCTGATGGCACTCTTTGCCTTTTTGCTTCTTCTGTGTATCTATAAAAATCTTTTATCATTACTGATACTTCTATATTTTTGTGATTTATTACTGGGGAAAATGGGGTTGTGATGTTATAACATCTACGTGAGCACTAAAGGAAAGTGTCAGTACTTGAAGATCATACAAAAGTCTTCTTTTTTCTTTGTACCCACTTCACTCCTGGAGTAAAATGTACACTAGAGTAAGAATCAAAGCTATGGCCCAACAGCCTTTACAGAGGATTTTTGGTAGGCAGACGATTCAATTCACATACTAGTGATATACATTTACTGTTTACTCTAAAATTTCCAGGAAGAAGTTTAGGTTACTCTGGCCAGTCCAATTACCTGCATCTTTTTGGACAGTGGGAGGAAACCAAAGGACCTGGAGGAAACATATGCAAATATAGGGAGAACATGCAAAACTCCACACAGACATTAACCCAAGCTCAGAATATAAATGGGGACCCTGAAACTGTGAGATGGCAGCACTAATCTCTGCACCACCAACTGTACAAATTTCACAGGTAAGTTCAGTGTGCGTAAATGAAGGACAAGAAGACTGTGTACTGGATTATCAGTATATCATCACTCATCTCACTACTCAACCATATCTATATCTCCATAAACAACAAAATTGATGTACATAGGCAGGAACGGATTAGTCCTGGGACCTTGACCAGGAACCTATGCAAGGACCCCCTACCCATCCTGCCACACATGACTCAATGCAAAAAAAACAAACAAACTAACCAGCCAACCAACCAAACAACCAATGAACCAAACAAACAACCAGCCAGCAAAACATCCAACCAAAAAAAAAACCTAACAAAAAAGCATACATTACTATATTACACATCCATTATGAGTATGTGAGTAGCCTCTGTGCTATGCAGAAGACAGTTTTACCTTTTTCTTATTTTCTCCTCAAAACTCTTTCACCAAATCATTCAGTCCAGCTTTTTAACTTTTATTAAGCCCTGACTCGTTGGACAGTAGTGACAGCATGTTGCGTCTTCTTTGGCCCATTTTAGTTTGTTGTTAATCCGACCCATTTGGGAAAATGAATGCTTGTCTAGCTCCGGTTAGGACCTAAGTGACCACTCACCCACACATCAATAACATTTCTGAATTCATTTCAGATTCTGTGACTGTACATTCATTGGCTTGTGTTCTAATAACTCACTCATGTTGATAGGTGTGTGATTTGGTCAGTCTAATCATTCAGTCTAATCATAAATCCATGCTCACCACTAGTGGCCAGGGGTCCTGGGCATATTCCCAGTAGGCCTGGTTGGTAGTCCGTCCCTGCATACAGGTCACGTTTACCTGCAATTCATCAATAGTTCTAAGCTTTAAACTCTTCCCAGTCTAACTGTGGGCAGTGAAGTATATTTGCCATTTAACACTGCAACATAAAGCTCGTAAAAAGGGCAACTTCCTCCATTCAACGCTTATTAAGGCTACGCCAGCCTGGTCGTCTGCGCTCCAAATCAGGTTTGGAGGTGGCTGGGGCGCACTTCTGAGAGATGCCAAGCAGCAGAGGGGCTTTATTGGTCTTTAATCAGGTTGGCAGTGCTTGGGGATGATCAATGCTCCCTGTACGCAGTGCACTGAGTGGGTCCTGCAGGGCCTGTCGACAGCCCCTCTCCCACCTAATGTTACATTTAATGAGCCAATTAGCTGACCACAGTGTGGTAAGCATCTTAAATGCTTGTTTACTGCCAATTAATTATTAATTTCTTATGTAGAAGTATGAATGAAATTAAAAGAGCTCGGGGAAGCCATTAGCCCCCCATAGTGGATGCTTATTAGGAGCTAGCATTTCTTTATCTGATGGTGGGAGGAGGGTAATTGCTGGAGGAAGATGAGATATTATAGTTTGCCAAATGTAAGATTTGCAATTTAAATAGCCAGTAACAAGAAGCTTTGAAGTGAGGACACATTAGCAACAATGCCCAGTAAGCAGACAGCCTGGACTAAACAATGCATTTTCTCTCTCTCTCTCTCTCTCTCTTTCTCACAACAGGCTATGCAAATTGCTCCTCCAGCCCCTGTGTTCATTTTAATGCCCTTTTGAATAATTTAATTCAGGTTGTTTTCACTGGCTCTGCTTTTAAGGAAATAAAAAATGAATGGGAAAGAACAAAAGGACAGGAGAGAAATAAGTGCTGCTTTGTGCTTGATCAGTGGATAATGTACACGTTTAGTCTTTGGGAAAATAAAACTGGACAGTGAAATCTGTCCCAAATGAGCACATTGCTGCGTTTGGGTCAGTTCTATTTCAGCAGCTGTAATTCATGAACTGAAACCACAAATTCAGAATTGAAAAAAAAAAAAAAGCAGTTGGAGCTCAGAGTTCGTTACGATTGGTGATCCGGGGGTTTGTTTCAACCCAAGTATGGCACTGTCTGCATCAGGTGTGGAGCTATCCATACGCAGGGCTGCAATCCAAGTTATCTGATTGGTTCAACTTGTCACATGTCACATTACTTCCTGTTTCTACTTTTATGATGCCGGGGAAATGGTTACTGTGGTTATATATAAAGCAGACTCATATCACTGTAATTAGCTCACATTTGTTGTGCAAGCGCTTGCACTACAAAATATGGAAAACACCCAAACTGTGACAGTGATGTATGGAATTGTGCAATGAGCCATGGTTCAGAAAGAATTCTTCAATGTGAAGGCAAACCTACAACTACAAGCCCAAAATCGGTCCTGAGCGTGGACTGAGTATTCGGACCAATCTTGAATATGCCCTAAAAATCGGCTGCACTGGAATAAAATGCAGCCCCCAAAGCTTGCACTACTGTACTGTTGCGCAACCCTAGCCGAATCAGCTACTGATTGTGTGAGAACGTTTCTGGAAGTGAGTATGCTACACAAAAAAAATCATGTCAGTGAAAGCTTGCAGCCGTACTAATGCAATATGACAAAATATACAGTAGTGCTGGAAGCAAGGAGAGAGTTCTCTCAAGCGCATTATGCTGGAGCTGCTGAACGGTGAACTGAGCCTGTGAGCTCAGGAGGCACAGTGTGTGATGTGCACAGAGGCCTGTGAAGCCTGCCAATCTGTTTGCAGTGTGAGAAGTGCAACAGGCTGCAGCCCCTCTGTTCCACCGAGCAGCTGCAGAATAATTCATACACACACAGACACACAGACACACACACACACTCACACACACACACAACACACACATACACAGTGGTTCCTGAGACACTGCCACAGATGACCTGCAAGTAAGACATGGTGACAATTTTTTACAGGAATTTCCACATTTCACATAGAAACAAATCATGCATACTTGAACACATACATACCTCCATATAAACACAGACATGTAAACACAAGCACACACACATTATACTGTCTGTCAGTTTAATTCTACAAATAATAACAGAAAGTCAGATTGAGGGGCCATATGTACTGGCATATAAGCGTAAATACACAAGAGAAGCATTGTGCCATGACAACACATCAAATGCACTTCCACCCCTAAAGCCCTTTCAATGAGTGGCAGAACATTTTCAAAATTATAACCTTAGTCTTCTACTCGACTTAATACTACACACTTGGAGCGTATTTCTTTTCACTCTCAGGAAAAAAAAGTGTACTATAAAGGTATATTTTTGTTCCTACAGGTACAAACAATGTACAAAATTGCCTTAAAAGCTTAACAGTGGGCTATAAAATATAATTATGTACATTAAAGTACACCATGTTTACTTTCTTAGGGAACTGAAGGTATTAAAAAAATGTTGAAACCCTGAGACCCCAGTGTAGTATCTTTTTCTTCTGATAGTGTTCCTAATGAGTATTTTAAAATGTTATCAATGATCCAGTGCATGAAAAATCAATAAATCAACCAATGAGTCATTAAGATTCAGTTCCAGTTTCACCTTAAAAAAGTTAGCTTGAGAAGTGGCAAGACACATCTTTGTCACTGGGACTGACAGGGAGACAGGACTCTTCTGACAGGCACAGAGGGGGTGGAACAGCCAGGCATACAGGCCACACCTCCTTCACTGGTACTGACAGGCACAGAGGATATGCTACCTTCACTGGGACTGACAGATATAGAAGACAAACCTTCACTGGCACTGACAGGCACCAAAGGCACACCTCCTTCACTAGGACTGACTGGCATTGAGGTGACACCTATTTCACTAGGACTGACCGGCATCAAGGACACGCCTCCTTTCCTAGGTCTGACAGGCATAGAGGACACACCCCCTGTACTGTGATTGACTAGCACAGCATACACACCTCTTTCACTGGGACTAACAGGCACACAGGCCTCGCCTCCTGACAGGCACAGTGGGGGGCAAAGAGAAACAGCCATGCACAAAGTTAATGCCATTTTCATTGGGACTGGCAGGCACAGAGGATGCTGTTAAACAAACACATACAGGTATGGTTTTGAATTAGCATATACTGGGAGCAGTGGCCCAATGTGAATAGGTGAATATTTACTAAACACTTTGTCACCACAAGCACCACCCTGATCCTAACTCCGGCTTGATGATATAGTTGTGTCTTAGTCCACAGCTGCAGCTGCTCTCCTCTGCCAGAAGAGCATTTTTGGGTCATTGGGCTACGCCTGACAAATTTCCCTTGCTCGCAGTTTTTCCTCACAGTCTCTGGCTCAGTCCAGCGTCAGAGAGAGAGGTGGCGTAATCACTGCTGGAGAAGAAACCAAAGCACACTGCCTCCCTGAAGGCTCACCAACAAGACCAGCCTGTCTAAACCACTGAGCTCGCTCAGCCAAGATCAGCCTCGAGACTCTACCTCTCTCTTCCTCTCTCTCTATCATCCGCTTTCATCTTCCCTCCATTTCTTTACCACTCTCATGCTTCTTCCCTCTCGTGCTCCCTCTCTGTACCTGGGGCTCTTGTTCTTTTATAGCAAATTGAACCTTTCACTCTGAAAAAAATAATTACTCTCTAGAGGGACGGGGACTGCCATGGAATGCTGATATGACACACAATGTCACCTTGCCACTCAAGAACCGAGCAAAGGAGCGAGTCCAGAGAGAGAAGAGGATGAAGAGAAAGACAGGATGAGAGCATGAAGTTGTGATAAGTGAACAGACAATACATTAAGGACATGCAGAAGAGGTGCTGAGAGGGTAGGGTCAGTGGGTATGTGGTATAGATTTGTGTATGTGTGTGAAATAAAGATAGGTATGGATCAGTGTTAGCAGTGCTGGTGTGCTGTGTTAGTAGATAAAACACCTTGCCTGCTATCCAACTAAGCAGCCCAATACATGTGTTTACATTTATGGCATTTGGCAGATGCCCTTATCCAGAGCAACTTACATTCATCTCATTTATATATCTGAGTAGTTGAGGGTTAAGGGGCCTTGCTCAAGGCAGCTTAGTAGTGCTAGGATTTGAACTCATGACCTTCTGAGTAGAAGTCCAAAGTCTTAATCACTGAGCTACCACTGCCCCATAATGAGAGGGTGTTTGTGTACTGTGCACTTATCTGAAGATCTCTCAATTCAGACAGTCATGTGGAAATGGAATATATTCCGATACGGTGGTGAGCAGTGGTCAGCTACAGTGTCCCTAGTTTGATGTTAAGCTCGGGTTCCTGCCTGTGTGGTTTTCTGGTTTCCTCCCACCTCCCAGAAACATGCACAGGTACACTTTCTACACTACACTGCCCCTAAGTGTGAAAGAGTGTGTGAATGTGTGCGTACATGGTGCCCTGAGATGTTGGAATGTCCCATTCAGGGTGTGTTCCCACCTCACACCCAGTGTTCCTATGATAGACTCTGGATCCACCATGACCCTGACCAGGATAAAACAGTTACTGAAAATAAATGAATGTCAATATATACCTAAAATAAATAGAATCAAAAATTATTTATAATATACTATTCCATGCATTTGAGTAGTACAGTATGTTGAGAATTTTTTGTGTTTGATCCAAACATCATTCAAAGATTCACAGTGTTATTTGTTACATAAAAGTAAACGAAACTTGCTAAACTGATACTAGTCAAAATGCTGATTACTGGGATATTTAAAATATAAATATAAATAACTATTTTTTCAGTAACAGAAAAAAACTAATTCACATATGTTTTTATTTTATTTCATTTTAATCATTCATTTTATTCCTTGTTTTCTTTCCCATTTTCCTTCTAAGTTTTTTTTTAAATTACCTATTATTTTTGCTCACAGAAATAACAAGTAATTATGCAAATAAATGAATAAAGTTTTTTGTAGTTCAATTTATTTTTACTACGCTCTTAGACAAAGCATTCCTCGAGAGTTCTCTGGATGGCTAATGGTTCAATCTTTCCAAAGCACTTCTGTGTAGAAGTGTACAGTTCTATATAGAACCTTTAAGAGCTCTCCTACAAGGACAAACCGAGAACCAATTAGGGTGCTAGATTTAACCTTTTTGCTAAGAGTGTATAAGAACCCTGATGGGAAAAAGAAGATTCTCCTTCTCTCTCTCCTACACACACACACACACACACATGCACACACCCCTTTCGATGGTCCCAGTTCTGCAGCCTAATGGCAGGAGCACCTGCTGCTAGCCCAGCACTCCATTAGGAGCAACGTCTTCATTTTAGACAGAGGGAGAAATAGCGTGCAGAGCAGTGGTCAGCTATAGGCACTTTACCTTCATACACACACACACACACACACACACACACACACACACACACTGTCCTGTCCCTGTGTCAGGTGCAGCTTGTGAAATGAAGTCTATTTTCATATCTGTGTGGGTAGAATAATGGGAAAATGTTTCTCCAAGGTCGAAATTCAGATAGGGTTCAGAGAAGAGCCAAGTGTGCTCAAAACAACATACAGCTTTTTATTCCTCAGAAAGTACACAGAGTTCCAGCATGAGTGGAGAATGTCGTAACGCACAGGGAGAACAGTGTAGGTGTGTGTGCATTTCCTATAGTATAATGTGTCAGTTTATACAGGTGTACATGTTCTGACTGTAGCACTCTGTTAGCACGAGCTATTTGTTGACCCATCTCTAACACAACTGATCAGGTATTATTTGAATAGTGGCCTTTTGAGAGTACATTCAATCTTTTTTTTAATTTTATATGACTCCCATGTTAGACAGGTTTGTTGCTGTAAATCATTTCAGCTCTGTCCAGCTCACGCTTCGTCTCTGACAGCCAGACGGATGATTTATAAACCTGGCTTGCAGGAACACTACCAACATATTGCGTTACCAGATATCAACTGGCAAGTTTCATATTTATATTGAAAACAAGTCCAGCCGGCAGCGTCATACAGATCCCTTCCATCTGGTGGAATACATTCACCCCAATGCATTTTGGACTACAGTCCCTCAGCATGGACTTTATGTTCCTCGTCAGTCAGCACATACCACCTCCATGAAGCTGTCCATGTTTTCGCCCAGAGGAGTGGTGCTTTGTATATGTGTACTGAATAATGCATACTCACACCCATACTGAACTCTAATATACCTTAGTGCACACACATACTGTACCTGTACTTTGGTGTGATCATAGATACAGTGCCTTGCATAGGTATTCACCCCCCTTGAACTTTTCCAAATTTTGTAGTTTTACAACCTGGAAATGAAATGCACTTAACTGGGATTGTGTGTCACGAATCAGCACAAAATGAACTGTGTGTGTGTATGTGTGTGTGTGAAAATCAATACAGCTTGCAAAATTATTCATTATCTGTCACTGGTGAATCCCCTAAATTAGTTCTGGTCCTACCAGCTGCCATCAGAAGTCATCAGAAGTAATTATTTGAATGGAGTCTATCTGTGTGCAGTTAAAGTGTTGTGTGATTTAAATATAAAATAAACCTGCTCCTGTAAGGTGTCAGAGTTTGCTAAAGAACCTAACTATCTAACCAAAGTCATCAAAACAAGTTCAGGACAAAGTTCTGGAAAAGTTATCACTCAGGGTACTAATAAAAAAATATGACAAACAATGACTGTCCCAATGAGCATGATTAAATTTATTAAATACATATCCACAGTTACATATTTTTTATTTTCTAAAGGGTCACAGCACCTGATTTTTCCATAATATTCAGTGAACCCTTGTAAATTACATGTAGTTTGTGAACAGCAGTGACCTTTTTCAGTACAACTGTATCACTATATTTGTTCAACAGAAATACTTAAATGATAAATCTAGCCCAGCACTGTTGAATTCCTGAATCTGATTGGTCAGAAGGTTTAATTTTATAATGTAGTGCAGTAGTGCCAGCTCTAATTCAAATCAATCCACACACAGTACAAAGACTAAAAATAAACAGATTTTAAAATGTGTTGTTACTAAAGAAAAAAAACCCATAATTTTGATATGGTGAAGTCTTTTTTAAGGAAATGTTTATCGAATGTTTACAAAATGAGTCTTTCCATCACAGAAAAGTCTGTTGTGTTATGCTGTAACATGACAAGCTGCATTTTTTTTGTCTTATTAACTTTGAGAGAGAGAGAAAAAATGGAACGATTGGTAAGGGAATGATGTCTATAGTGTTTAACGTCAGTGATAACAGGAACTAACTTCCACAACATTAAATGTAACTACAAATGGATAAAAATATGTCATTCTTTAATATATAAAAATCATTAGCATTGGTAAAATACAGTAGATTAATAATATTATACTTGCCCTTTAGTGCAGTTATAGGAAAACAGCATGGTAACAACATATAACACCAGGCTTTTGTTGAGTTTTATCCGTCACATATAACATACTCCACATAAATAACACTTCTCTCTCCTATACATTCAGACTGACTTTGTGAAGTACTGTATATAGAGAGATCAGAGTGGGGCAGAAGCATATGGAAGCTGTTGCACAACATATAGGGCTATGAGCATGGCCAATGGATGGTGTGTAAACATTAGTAGGCCTGATGGCAGTGACAGAGGTGTGAGGTACACACCAGCTGGCCTCCAGACAGGAGATAAACAGCACCATCACGCCGGGACAGAGCCATACTTTATTTATGCAGGAGTGGGCCGGGCTTTCAAAGCCCTAATTAATTAATTAGTCTGTTCATTAAGAGCGCTGTACGCGCACACTCGCTGCCTCTTTGTGCTGATGGCTGATGATGGTGTCCTAATAATGGCCTGTTTATATCCACACATAAACATCAGAAAAAAGTGATGGACAAGAGCAGGAGGGGGAGATTGAGATTTATCCTCCAGCTGCAGCCCGCCTAAGAGGCTTTTTGCAGAATGGATCATAAATTAAGGCTGACGCTGGACCTGAGAGAGTGTGAGAGAGAGACAAGGGCCTTCTGGCTTTAAAGGCGTAGGCCGCTTGAGTGCATCTATGTCAGACTCGCAGAAACAAACATAGACGTGCACATATGCTCATTCACATGCATATGCAAAGTGCTCCAAGTCAGTGAGCCAAATGCACACGGACAGAGCCAAGCTCACACAGATGCGATATCAGGTTTCGGCACACAAAAGAGCGATATTGCAATCACCCACGCTCACACATTCACACCCACATGACATCCCTGTGGACCCGCTATTGTTTTAGCAAGAGGCCAGGAGACCAGAGGAGGACTGTGCTGGCCGTAGATGTAATAAATAGAAGTCCCCTGGTAGAGGAGGAGGAGGAAGAGGAGAGGTGGAGCAGAGAGGACCATCAGACCCTGGCAGAAGAAAGCCAGACACCCTGTGATACATTACGGTCCAATCCAGCGCCCAGTGCCCACCGCTTAGCTGAACTTTGAAAGATATTGCTTATAAAAAAGATGACTCTTGGCGACAGTCGGGTCCTGTAGTTTTATTACACCTCGGGGCTACAACGGCCTGTCTTTGGAGAGATAAGGTTGTACCCTTTTCATTTCCTATCCTCGGGCCGATATTTTAAGCTGGCTTGTTAAGGGGCGGGCGAAAGCGGGCGGCGGAAGCAGTTTGATGCATTGCTTTACAACAGGAGCCGGGCTCATAACGCTCAAAGGACGATCATTACTGACCTTAATAGCCCAGTCTGCATCTGGGCTTGATTGATCGTGCCTAGCAGGTTGTGAAATGCGCCATCTGGAAGGAGGGAAGGTGAGCGCGAAAGGAAGAGAGGGAGAAAAAAATGCAGGCAGCACAAGCTGAGCGCTGAAGAATAAGTAGAGAACACATAAAAAACAGTGAGAGAGAGAGAGAGAGAGAGAGAGAGGGAGAGTGAGAGAGATTAAGGATTGATGGCCAGGGTGGGACGATGGGAAACTTAACTGCACTAAGAGGCCTAGCTAGCACCATAAACACCATCCCTGACATAAACAACAACACTTAGCTGGAATATGTGTATACAATATTCATTTCACGTGGCGGCTTGCTAACTCTTGTTTACTCGCTGCTGCGTTTTATGCGAGTGGAAAGCAGCCGGCCGGGGTTAAGCGCCTCTATATCGGGCTCATCTGGGCTGCAGAGCATGGAGAGGGTGTGCGCGTTTTTCTATTTACAGGATAAATCACCGACAGGACATGGCTGCCTGGGCCGAGGTGATCTGAGACAGTGAGAGAAAGAGAGAGGGATCTTTTTTCTCTGTGTTTATAATTATCCACCCACTGAATTACATGCCGGCAGCACACTCATTAAAACGATTCCTCGAGAACAGACTCTCCCTCTCATCTTATCACACCACTGTCTTATTCATTTCATTATTGCCACTCCTGACCTGAATGAATGCTGGGAAATTACAGGACTTAAATCAAGAAGGACTAAAAATTAGCCTGAAGTACATTAGAGTACATTAAGAGTATTAAGTACAATAATAGCCTCCCGGAAAAGATATCTGAAAAAAAAAAGCAGAGATTTGTGCTGAGTTTACAGCACTAAACAGGATCAGGAATGAGGCTAACACAAAAATAACCGTCACATTCACCTCATTCTGTCGCTGGACACATGAAACATCTGCTACATATATGTGTGTGCGAGCAGGAGAGCTGTAGAAGCATGGAGAAAAATGATGCTGACCCAACTAGTCAACTCTAAACTCGTTTTATTAGGAAATAAAATGGCAGGATGAAGACAGAAGGTGTTGTAGAGTCAGAAAGTGAATGGTGAGACACCATTAATGCTGAAATCATAAATATCTGTAAAGAATAAAAGCTACACTAAATACACAGGTTATTATCATTTAATAGCTATTATTGCCTCCAGTGAGCACTAAATGATCAGAATGTTCAGGACTGGGCTGGTCTAGCCTAAAGATTTGGTCCAAATAGAACTTGGGTCATTTTTAATGGCTAGTCCACACTTGATTGGTCTTTTTTTCAGTCTACATTATTTTGTTGACTTGTTTGTGACTACAATAGTTGTTGCTGTTTTTTTTTTTTTTTTTAACACATCCTTCACTCAGGCCCAAATGCAGACGTCCCATTAACGTCACCAAAGTTTGTTTGTGTTGATATCTTTTAAGCATCTTTGCATTCATCGCTGGATAGGAGGGCTGACAATCTGTGACTGAACCTACTGAGAAACAAACACCTCAGCAAATTATACCATAATGGATCATTAGGTAGAATGAATACAAAAACTAAACTGAAGAAAATATATGGAGTTAATTGCTTGTCAAAAGTAATTATATGTAACTGGGTAGTCAAAATAATCATTTTATGAATTGGAAAATCATAAGCACTTTAGTGAATCTGTACTTGGATTGTAAGTACTGTTATTTACAGTATTATGCCCCAGTCTAACAACGACTCTGGACATTTTTCCATTCCTGTTATATTAACAGCTCATGGACAATGTCTCTTTGCGAAGTCTTGCCATGCACTTGTGTTTGAGCTGTATTCTTGTATCTGCCTTTATGTGTTTTGACCCTTGCTATGTTTTGGATTTGTTACTCTGACCTTGATTTATTACTGTTATTCTGCCTTGACCTCTGCCTGATTTTGGACAATGTTTTTGGATAATATTTGTGTTTGGTTTTGTGTGTGTGTGTGTTTTATTAAAACTTCCCACATGATCCCTCATCCAGTGTCTGAGTCTGCCATGTTACACTTATATTATGGCTTTTGCATAGTTTTGACAGTTGTTAGCTGCAAAGCTTAGAGCTTTTTGTGTCATCTGTGCTTCCTCAGCCCTCTGGAGCAGTTCACTTGTTCACATGTACTTTCACAGATTAGGATTTGTAATATGAGGATTGTGTTTAGGTTATAGTCTCAGTTGCACATTTTGACACACATGATTATGAACTTTTGATTCATAAAATTATAGAATTTTTCTTCATACAAGACAATAACACATAGCACAAGCAGTGTTATCTGTCATGTTTGAGGTGATTGAATTTTCTATATGATAATATAGCTTTAAAAAAAGGTGACATTTCAGCTCTAAACATAATGAAAAACCTGTGACCATAATTCTTAGTAATAATAGATATTTTGTCAAAGAGAAGTGTTCTGTTAAAAGGTCGAGTCGGCATGTGGCTTATAATTTGCTTCTGTCTTTCCAGCTAGAAAGTACAATTTTCTCAGAAATATTTAGAGCTATTAAGATAAAACGTTGAAACCTTTTAACCATAGGAGACTAGTAGAGAAGTGCAAGGATCAATGACCTGAGACAGCCTGCTCATGCCCTCTGACCAGAATTTCTGAGAAATTAACAAAACTACAGTTTCATTGTCACAACTACTTTTGACGGCAAAATTAACTCCAAAGAAATAGAGCATCAGTTGCAACACTCAATACACCAAGGTTAGTCAAAGAGTCTAGTCTATCTTCAGCGTTTGACGAGATAGCTGTAGACAGCAGTGAGCCTGAGCTGGTGGGAACGGGAGGGCAGAGATAGGTCCAAAGCCACACAGACTGAAGTGATGGACAGAAGCAAGATTGCATGGAACTTGAAGAGAGTGAAATGGAGTTCATTCAAGAGTTATGAGTCTGCTGAGGGATAAAGCTGAGGATAAAAAAAACACACACGAGGCAGCAGGGAGATGAGACGTAGTGCACTTTAGATTTGGGAAGCAACCGTGAACACATGCACGTCCAACAAACACAAACAGAAACACAAACACACCCATTGCTGTGATGATCTAGTAGGTTGTCATTGATCTCGCTCTCCTCTGTGTATTTATTTGCTTATTTTAGCAGAGGGAGAACTGAGCTGATGGGCCTTCAAAGAGTTACCAGACAAAAACTCTCTGCCTCACACACATCAAACACAGCAAGGGCGGTCGAGTCCTCAGCTTCCCTACTAATGAGCCCTCGCCTCGCCAGCAAGGCCACAAGGCTGAACAAAATCCACCGGATGTGCAAGCGCTTCTGGATTAGCCAGCACACACATGGGCAAACATGAACATCAGAGCTAGAGGAAAAGAAATCCCTCATCAAAGCAAGTCAGGCAAAAGCAGCAAGCTACACGTCAGGAGAGCTGGGAAGAAAGAAAGGAGGGAGAAAGGGAGGAAGTGGCTCAAGTAGGCACTGATGAAAATTTCCCCTTGCCATGGCTGCTTCAGCTCGCCCATCTGACCGGCCATGCGTGGCATCGCGCCCATGTCAGGGTAACAAGGATGCATGGTGTGACCTTACTTGTAATGCCAGCCTTAATCTACGCAAGTGGAATAAATGAAGTGGGCCAGTGGCAGATGTGTCAAAGCTCTTTTATAAAGACAAATCCGCCTGAGGCCTCAGCTGGGTCCATATATTCATAAAAGTCACACAGAGATGCAGTAACCGGCAGGCGTGCTGCACATCCCACACACAACGACAAGCGCTCGCTGCTTTTGTTATGGCGCTGCCGAGCTGTCATTAGTGCGAGATGTAAAGAGGGTGAGGTACTGAACAAGAGAAAGAGAACGACAACAGGAGTGGGTGGTGGGACGTGGACGGAAAGCCGATACCTCACCTCAGATACCCCTCTTCCCCGGAGACTTACAGTAAGCCATTAACAGGCAAATGTAAATTACTATGAGGCAATCCTTGATGAATAAGTGTGCAAGTGAGTGTTATTAGAGGGAGGGTGTTAACAGCATGGGGCGTTCTGTAGGACTCGCTCTATAACAATTCCAGTCAAAATATTTTCCAGTAAACCGTACTAATGAATGCGGTGTCCATGGTTCTCATAGCCACCACATTCTGGTGATAAAACAACACAGCATTGCGCTGTTCTATGAGACTGACATATCCAGGAACAGAGTCGATGTACTGAGAAAAATAACAAAAGCTGACAGATCCCCCTGCTCCTGATCTCCCCATCGCTCTGACACTCAGTTGAGACTGACATCACGTTGATTTATGCTCCTGCTAAGCATGATCATAATAATGATAATAATTAATCAACCACTCTTCCTGCAACTCTAGGAGTCAGTGAGTGACCTGAAAAAAAAAAGGTATGCGGCCCGCTTTTCCCTTCGTCTCGCTGCCAGTCGAGAACGGTGGCGACCGAAAAGCGCCATGCATTATCCTGCCATCACTGGCGCTATTTATATCCCGCCGTCCATCACTGACACTTACTATTCTCCGCCCGCCGTTCAGCGGCTGCTGCACAATTTCCTTAAAGCTGCCCCATATATCCTCATCCAGCAGCAGCTCCTATGCAAATGCAAAGTAGGAACACAATGCTGAGGCGACGGAGGGAAACCAACATCATCATTTCTCAGACAGAACACGAGTGATGAGCCTCAGGAGTCAAAGAGTTCTGGACAGAGAGACAGGGGTACTATTTGGGGACCTACTCCATGTCTCCATTACAGATTTAAAGATAAAAAAGGGAAGGAGAGGAATATATGCTGTCTGAAAATGACAACATTTTCAATTCCATCCTAACTCCAAGAGTTATGAATAAAAACATTTTTTGTCTTCAGTTTCTTGTTATTTGTAGAACCAAGGACTGGATATAACAGGCTTGTGCTTCTGTAAAGTGCAAAATATTCAAACCTAACAAATTCCAACAGCATTTATAGGTGAGGTCAGCGATTTGAAAGTCAGAGCATTTTTGTAATATTTGGTGAAGTTCTCTTCACAGTGTAGCAGCTGATAATAAAATATCAGCACAGAGGATCTCTATGGTGTCCCATGCTCTGTAAATTGGAGAAAAAAGCAAATGATGTGAACCACCATCATCCAACCAATAAGGATGATGGGGCTCCTCTTCTTGCCCAACAATCAATTTCCTGGCAATGCATAAGTTCCTCCTCTTGCAGTGGGATGTGTTTTAAGATTAAGTATATTTACATGCAGCCTAATAATCCATTAATAGTCAGATTGATAGCTTCTAACTGGAAAGAAAAACATTTAGGTGTACACCTAAATTGAGTAAAGGCATTACAGGATACTGATAACAGGATAATGGTAACATTGTCACAAAACCTTGCTCCCTGAAAGCTTAACTTTGGATAAGATTAAATGTCATGTGCTTATAAATGGAGAGTGTCTACAGACAGCCCTAATCTGCAATTAGAATGGATTTTATTTTATTGGCAGAAATTTTTGCATACAAACATAGCCATTGCAGCTTTGGAGAAAACACTGTATTTGTTAGGATTTTTAAAATAGCTTAGTTAATCTTCAGCTATCTTCCACCAAATTCGCTGACTGCACCTTTACGTCACAGTGCTTTTTCAGACCAACTTCATTATCTTTCTCTCTCTCTCTTTATTTTATTTTATTTTAATTTTTTTTGCTATGGAGACTCTCGACTCACTGTGTGATGAAGGTCATACTGCTGATCTTAGATAGCCTTTAAGAATGCCTTTGACAAAAGAAGAATGTATTGAAATCATTCTCATGGCTTGATCGGGAAGCTGTTGCAAGCTTGCGATGGACTTTAATGGGAAACACCCTGTACACATCTATACATCTACATATCGATAGCGTTAAACAATAGCAGCAGGACCCATGGTGAGAGCACAGAGCTGCTCATGGCTGACTTCTGCACGATTTGGCATCCCACACCAGCAGATGTTCGGCTGCATCGTGAGGGCTCAGCGGTGGCACAGAAGACATGGCTCAGTCTTCTCCATAAACAATGCTCTGTTTCCTACGCTAACCACAGACCAAGCAAGACTTGCATATTGTTACGAAGTGATTTATGTTCCTTGTTTACAGCCTGGCATGTGCGTGTGTGTGAGTGAGTGAGAACGCTTGTTTATGGGCTGTCATGGCATGCTGGTTTTGTTGGCGAGGGCAGAGGGTTAGTGTGCTTGCGTGCTGTGGCCATTTCGCTGCCAGCAGGAGAGCCGGGAGAGATGGAAGACTGAGTGAGTGCACAGAGCGCTCAGATGGAGAGATGAGAGAAAGAGAGAAGGGAGAAAGAGGAGGAGAGAGAGATACCAAAAATTGTTTGCAAGATTATTTGCATGCAGCCTAATAGTCTGTTAATAATCTGATTGATAGCTCATTCTGAGTAAAAAAAAAACATATATACACATAAATCAGAATAGAATAAACTGATTAAAGCTGTTCTAAATGAAAATTGAAATGAACTGAGGCCAAACCAATCTCCATTAAAGTGGACAATCTGTCGAAAAATCTATTAAATGGAAGACTAATAACTATTCAAATGTGAATATGATTACATTCACAATCTTTGCATTCTGCATAATGAGACAAATGAAAAAATTGTCCAGTTCATGTCATAGATTTTAACATATTCAATAATCACTGTGTCCCAGTGAGAAAAAATGGTTTTTAAAAGACATGGAAAAGACGTCTTTGCTGATGAAGGACGTCTGGAATTTGTCCAGAGCCTATGCCAGACTAAAAATAATACAATAGCAATGTCTTTTAATTGGATAATTTGAGGGTGCTTTCATATAAGAATTGTTTAACCCATTTAAATTGAACCCTGGTGTCTTTTCCCCCTGAGTGCAGTCTGTTTGACCTGCGAGGTGCAAACTGAACCAAAGGACAGAGCTGTAGTGCTGCAGAGATGCCATGGGTTCTGGATATTTAGACTGATGAATACTGCATGTGATACACAAAATGTTTTAAACTAGTTATTTATATAAGCTTTTCATGCTTGAGTTATTTTGTTGATTACACACCAAAGCTTTGTTTACCTTTGGCCATCGCCGAATTTCTGCCCAGTGAATGAAAGAAACGTTTTCAGCTATACACTCCACTCAGTCAGCCTTTTATTTTGTGCAGTGTAAAACAAAACCAAATACCAAATGAAACAGAAGTAACAATTTTGCTTTAATTTAGATTCGGAAAATAGACTAATATGTGTGAAAGCGCTTACGTCAGGGATGAGCATCCAACTAACGTAAAAACAGAAAAAGAGACATGTAGTAGATGCTGAAATGGTGAGATGGAGGAAGTCACAGGCTATGTTTAAATGCAGCACAATATCTCATTTATTACAATGAATACAAAAATACAAAAACCTTTTGTTTTTTTTGATACAATGAATCTAAAAAGTCTACACACCCCAGTTAAAATGGCAGGAACAGGACATCCCTCCAAAATTTCCAAAAGCACAAGACAAAAAATTACCAGGGAGGCTGCCAAGAGACCTACGGCAACATTAAAGAAATTGAAGGAATATCTGACAAGTACTCTCTGCATGTGACAATAATCTCACATATTCTTCGCATGTCTGGGCTATGGACAGGGCTATGGAGCCCTTTCTAACAAAAAGCATCCACACTCAACTAAATGACCCCAAACCATGTGGCAAAATGTGTCTGATGAGACCAATTCCAAAAGGTATAATAATTCCATAATTCCAAAAGGTATGTTTGGTGTAAAAAAAAAGCACATCAACAAAAGAACACCATACCCACTGTGAAGCATGGTGGTGGCAGCATCATGCTTTCTGGCTGCTTTTCTTCAGCTGGGGCTTTTATCAAGGTAGAGGGAATCATGAATAGCTACAAATAGCAGTTGATTTTAGTGCACAACCTTGTCTGCAAGTAAGCTGAAGATGAAAAGGAGTTTCACCTTTCAGCACGACAATGACCCAAAGCATACATCCAAATCAAAGGAATGGCTTAACGAAAAGAAGATCAACGTTTCTGAATGGCCCAACCAGAGCCCAGACCTGAATCCAAATAAAAATCTGTGGGGTGACCTGAAGCGGCCTTTTCACGGGAGACGCCCTTATAATTTTTTTGCATCTAGAATGTTTTTGCAAGAAAGAGTGAGAAAGTATTGCCAAGTCAAGATGTTCCACTCTGACACTCTGTAATAAAATCAAAAGGTGCTTCAGTAAAGTATTAGTTTAGGGGTGTGCACACTTATGCAACTATGCTATTGTAAGTTTTTTTTATTTTTCCTTTTTTTCCCTAAAAAAGTTTCTGCTTGTGTTTTCACTTTATTTGTATACTCTGCAATTTCACATTAAATGTGGTATATCTGACGTTTTATTTTAGTTTCATTCTTTTACTTCACAAAAACCTGCCATTTTACAGGTGTGTGTAGACTTTCTATATCCACTATAACTCACTTTATTTAGTAAAACTATTGAATTAATCTGTATCAGTATAATATCCTGATAACGGATGACTAATAATCACCATGTACTTTTGAATTCGATTGCTTTCACATTCAGAATCTTTTGATATACTTTTAAATATTATTTTCATGGGCATTTAGATCATGCCGCCACATTGACCAAAGAAAACAAAGCCAATGTAACAGATTTTAACAGACTCAAAAAATTATTTGCCAAAGTCTTCACCAAAGTTGGTGGGACATCTAGAATTTGGCCAGAATTTGCACAATAACTGACTACACCTAGTTCAATTAGAGCATCTTATTATGGGATAATTTAAATAAGGCCAAACTGGACCAGTAATGGACATCAGTGTGTGTCTCTGGTCAGTCTGTGTTCACTAGGGAGGTTAGTAATTTCTGCTCTCATATAAGGATAAAGATGATCTGCACAGCTCATGAAGACCTTCCTAAAATCTTCCATTTAAAGGAAGATTGTTCTGCATGCACTTCCCCACATGTAGGTAATGGACATCCCATGATGTATTGTAATTACTCAATATTTTCCAAGCTATCTTCAAAGGTATATCACACAGAGATTAATTTTATTGAGGTCCATACAAGTTTACAGTCTATTTTGAGTGGTGTTAGGACTGATTCCCATAACGTACAATTGTAACACGGGTCTCATTTTGGTTTTAGTTCAAATGGACAGTGCTCACTGACAACACGGGGAAACTTGGTAATGAAAAAAGAAACAAATATGGGCCTAATTTAACTCAAACCAAAAAAATGTTACGACTGTGCTGAGACCGACATCATTTGTACGCTCTGACAGGACTTGAACTTCTCCTTTTTATGGTAATCTGATACTAAAAGCAGCTCATATACAGAAATTTGGTACAATTACATGTAAAATATATGGAAATGAAAATTTTCAACAGTGCTGATTTTAGGGTACAGTAAACAGCTCATTTTGAATCAGCAACTGAAATGAATTCACTGGTATTGAAAATATTTGCATGTAATCATAGTCAATGTGTGTGTGTGTGTGTGTGTGTGTGTGTGAGAGAGAGAGAGAGAGAGAGAGAGAGAGAGACAGACTAAAGGCTATATAGAGTAACAAACAGAAAGAGAGATTTAGAGGGGGAAGGAGGGAGAGCCAGAGAGCCCAAGGTCCTGAAGCCAGAACAGTGGGTGAGCTGGTCAGGCAGAAAGACGAGTGTTTTTCCCAGCCTGCCCTGCTCCATGTCAAGGCGTGCAGACATTTTTTCTACTACCGCTGCCAAAACACTAAAAAAATATTCCAACCACCACCTCCTCTCTCCCAAATCTGTAAAAAGAACAAGACTAATTGTACATTCATAAACCCAGAAACTGCACACCGTAGACCATTTCATCAGTACAGACTGAACAGAAAGTCTTTTTTTTTTTTAAGCTTTATGACTTACAAAGCTGCTGTGCTGACGACCTAGCCAAGCACAACAACCTTGAGGAGGTGATTAGCGCTAGCATTCGTTCAAACGTCCCACCCATAAATGGTCCAAAATGCAGTGTCTCTGACCCATTCATCCGTCTGCCTCTAGCTCAGGAGTGAGGTACTTCTTTTACTAGGCAAATAAAACCTGCCACGGAACGAGTCGTAAAACAGGAAATCAGGAATTCAATTATTTTTTTTTTTGTCAGGGAGGTGAGAGTGGTGGATGTGCTGAGTGAGCAGACGAGGAATGGAGTGTTGTGTTCGGTTTCGCCGTGAGCAGCTCCAACATCTATGAGGTTGAATGAATGACCTTTAAAGGTGGGGTCAGCGATTTGAAGTCAGGACCTGTTTTGTAATATTTGCCAAAGTTCTCCTCAAATTCTGGCAATGGTCAATACAATATTAGCTCTGAGGACAAACTCCAGTCTCTGCGGGTGTCAGTGTACTGTAAATGAAACTAAAAACAAATGGCGTGAGCCATTAAGACCTAACCAAAGAGAACAAAGTGTCTTGTCAATCATGTTGCCTGTAATTTCAGTAAGTTCCCCATTTTGCATTCAGGCAGTGAGGGTTTGGGGGTTTAAAAACAGCTAGCCTCAGCTTATTTCAGCCTTTACCTTGAATTGGCCTGGTGAATACACAGATAGTCTTAATGACGAAAATGAGCACTTTCCTTTTACCAAGAGACATACGTTTAAATGTACTATGTATAATCCGGAGTGCATGTATACAGGATTTTATAGTAAACACCAGCTTTTTTTTTTTTTTTTTTGGGGGGTGGGCTGTTAAGCATTTTTAATCACTCATTACCATTAAAATTAAAATGTTTAAAGTTATTTGCAAAGTGTCAGATTTGACACTTTATTTTGTTTTTGTCAAAATTCCAGCCTTTTCTCTTTCAGGTGCTGTTTTTGACCATTTCTGGCAGGAAAGTTTTGATGAGTACCCTAATAAATATCGATAACTAATGTTAACTAGAAGTAACAACTAATAGTTGTCTAATGTTAGCTTGTGTAATGTCGAACATACATTGATAGATTTTATATCACATTGATACACTGGGAACATTGAGAGAAACTTTACAAAAATCAAGGCCGTATCTTTCAAGCAAGAAATCTGAGTTTGAATTTTAGCACCAAAGCGTGTCAGAATGGGGAAGGGGGAGGGGTTAATATAAATTAATACAGGAGAGTTCAAAATACCTATGAAACTGTTGATTGGATCATCTGCTGTTATTGCTGGGGGAAAAAGAAGACTGCTTTGTGGTGTTTTTGAACAGTCATTCGTAGCAGCATACTCCAATATTAAAATGCAGAACTCCTATGCAAAAGGTAGGTAAGTGTGCTATCAATGTGGAATTTTTGCGAATGTTCTTCCAATGTCTGCATTGGTTTCCTCTGTGTTCTCCAGTTTCCTCCAACCTCCCAATAACTTGCTAGTAGGTGGACTGGCTAGGATAAATTGGCCCTAGGTGTCAAGTCAAGTCAAGTCAAGTCAAGTGGAGTTTATTGTCATTTCAGCCATATACAAGTACATAGTGAAACGAAACAACGTTTCTCCAGGACCAAGGTGCTACATAAGACAACACAGAACGACACAGAACTACGGGGACTACATAAATTAAACATAAAGTGCACAAGTGACAAGACAGAACAAGACAGTACAATAACTACAACGCCAACCAGTATGCAGTTCTGTTTGAAAGTGACCAAGTGACAATAGTGCAAATAATACAGAGTTTGATATAAATAGCTGAAGTAATGTAAACATAATGGTATTGTATTATGTGTAAACATAATAGTAGCAGCAGCAGCATAAAACATGTGCAAAACATGTGTAAAACATGTGCATGGAAGATGTTCAGTTGTGTGTATGTGTGTATATGTATGTGTGTGTGTGTGTGTTCCTTCCTTCAGTCCAGTTCTAGGTGTTGAGGAGTCTGATGGCATGAGGGAAGAAACTATTGCACACTCTGGTTGTGATGCTTCGGTACCGTTTACCAGACGGCAGGAGGGTGAAGAGTGTGTGAGAGGGGTGTGTGGGGTCATCCACAATGCTGGTGGCTTTGCGGATGCAGCGGGAGGTGTAAATGTCCGAGATGGAGGGAAGAGAGACCCCCAAGATCTTCTCAGCTGTCCTCACTATCCGCTGCAGGGTCTTGCGATCTGAAAGACCCTGCAGAGGTGTGTATGAGTGTATGAGTACGTGCATTCAGGGTGTATTCCCAAGATAGGCTCTGTATCCACTGCACTTTCTGAAGATGAATGAATGACTGAAGGAATAAATGAGAGGAAGTGATGACATCATGGTCAGGAGTCACAGTACGTGGTAATAACCAACTGGATTCTGAGCTGTGAGCCACCATACTCTCTGAGCATCCTCATAAGCTAGAAAATTAGCACGGACAAATCAAACAGCAGAGAAAAAATATATCATATGAAGCAAAATGTACATGTGTTTACATTCACGTGTGTAGGTGTGAATATAACTGAAGGAAGATTTGCAAACAAAAGCCTGTATAGTTATTACAGCAAGTCTACATCTGCATTGTAATGTTTAGGATGTGATTAGGGACAAGAGTTTTCCTATCATGCTGACTAGATAGCCTCCACATTTCTCTCTCTCTCTCTCTCTTTCTCCCTGGCATTGTCTTGATTCTTCCACAGAAAGCCTGTCCAACTACCCGAGGACAAAAAGAAATCCAATACTCCAGCCCCCATATCCTATTTATAGCAATGCCGCAGATTCTCATGGAAATGAGTCACTTAAACAGGGGCTCCTCTACCGCCTCTTATTGCACACTTGCCTAAGCCAGAAATGATTTCCAAACAGAGCAAATCAGAGGGCAGAGGAGTTCCTTTCCCCCTGTTGACACTAATCAGGTTGCAAATACAGGAAATGAGATGTACATATATTTGATTTCTGGTTTATTGCATTTATAAGGAAGATGCTTTTGAAACCTGGTTGCCTTATTGGGTTTTTCCCTTTCTTGAATTAACTTACTTGTTCCCTGTACCTCACACGGAGAGTTTTTCAGCAAACACGGCGGAGTTTTGTTTTACAAGCGTGAATATGTGTTAACAGCACTGCACAGCATTTGTGCGTGTTTATTATTGGTCTAAAAGTTCACAGCCTGCGCTCTCTCTGAGGAACAGAAGCGAAAAAAAACACTGGTCTGGATAAACTGCCATTTGGGGCTGGTCACTTTAAATGTCATATACTACCAGAACAATAATGCCAACAAATGGAGTCAACACACAAGAGGACAGGCCTACAGCCAAAGTACACAAACACACACTTTCGAATCATGCCAAATGCCCAAATGCTGCAGGCCAAGTCCACAAGTGCTGTCAGATCTTCATCTGATCTACTGATCAGAGCCAAGCTCCCGCTCCATGGTACAGACCCAGAAGAAAAGAAAGAGTATCCCACTCGTTTCCTGCTCCACTGCCATTCATCTGCTGCTCCACTGGCAATTAAAGGCATGATTAAAAGCGACAAAGTGTCTGGCAAATGAAGAGAAAGCCAGCAGAGGCCACAGCCATGCACACTTGTCAATTATTCCAGAGACAGCAAAGGAAGAGGGGGTGGGGGCGATCGCAGTAACAAACAGCTCCTCCATATTGGACTGGAGACTGGAGAAAATGAATAAATAAGAGGAAGGAGATATGGGAAGTATTTCAGGATGAATAAGAGGGGGACAGAGAGAAAGGAAACAGATGGAAACTCAGGTGATAAAATACACAAAATAATGAACAAACAGCGATAAAAAACAAATTAGGCAACAGCTCAGTGATTTGATCAACTGATCAATCAAGTACAAAAAATGCTTGGAAATGCTTCACGAAAATGGCAGTCCAGCTAGAAGGTGTAGTACTGATGCCAGCTCAGGCTATTAGAGCCCTTGTCTGTGACCTCACGCCTCATGTCAGTAAGTCACAAAAGGCCTCAAGTGATGGGCTCAACAGCAAAGCCCTCAATCCCACATAAACCACCCACAGCGCACATCAGCGGCTAAAATATGATGGGCTTCAGGACCTCATAAATCTTCTCTTAGAGTACCAGCCTCTCCTGCATCATTACTGCATCCCACTGGCCCATTTGGGCTCCATTTCACTTAAATGTCAACTTTTCAGCCTGACTCTGGAGCCCCACTGTCGCCATTTGTTTTAGCGCCAATGGGGAAAAAACAAGAAAATAAGACCAGAGGGCCACGAGTGGAAATAAGTGTATGTCTTTTTTTTTGTGTGTCCAGAAACTTCTCGAGCAGAATAGGAGAAATGGTTGTTAGTGGCAAGCTTTAAAAAAAAAAAAGAAGAAGAAGAATCAGCAATCCGATGGCTAAAATGAATTGTGATGTGATGTGAGGTGCTGTTTTGATGGGCTAACAGTAGGAGAAGCAAACGGGGCAATAATAAACTCGGCCTCTCGTGAAAGTACACCGAGAAGGACAGTTTCGCATTCAAGCAGTCGGCGCTCTAATTGTCCACGGTTACGTAAATGTTACTATTATTTATCCATTAATCACCATTACAGCGTTAATGACGTCCTTTTAGATTAAATTAAACCAAAATGTTTTTTTCTGGGCTGTGGTTTGAAAACGAAATGGAGGCAATTTGGTAAAGGTGCCCAATCAATTAATGGTCAAAGGCAGTGGGAAAGCAACACAGTGGACAGATTCAGCAGAGACACAAGTGTCTCGGTGGAGAGACAAGTCTCTTGGCAAACCTCTGTTCCTAGACAAGCCTCAAACCAATATGTTTGAGCTGTTTGAAGTACTGTGCTTGAAAATCAGCACTTTTCAGGGTAATTCCCATTACAGAACAGAAGGCAGGCCACCTCTCATTTCCCTCCATAAAGCCAAGCTCCAGTTCAGACCTCGGCATCAGCTTTATTCATGCTTTTTTTTTCTGTTTTTGATAATAGCCATTTCCTCCACCCCAACCCACTCCACTCTACCCCCCCAAAGCCCCAGCCTTGTAGCCTTCTAGTTTTTAGTGCTTGTGGTGGAATTTATTGTAGGAATGAAAAAGGCTTAGATAAAAAAAAAAATAGTTGCAGCACACATCTCATAAAAGCGTGCCACTGGCAGCGGTAGACCCATTTCCTCAGTGCTGATTGTGGAGAAGACATCTAGTGAAGAGAGGAAACAGGCTGAGGTGCGGAAGCTAATGCTCTGGCCATCTGGACACAGTGAAAACACAGCATTTTTTCCCATCACGCCTCTTCTTCTATCTCCCTCTACCCAACTTTTCTGCTGGTGCATGTGGGCAGGTTGCGCATTCCTCTTTACGAGCATATGCAAACGGGGGACATAATCATAAAGCTCCGTTGCATAAATGGGCTTGTTTTGGGGCGATGAGATGTACATAAAAATGTATAAGCACAGGTTTTATTTCTGGGAAACAAAAGATGGACTTTTTTGTTTTTAGTTCAAACTTTCTTTGTCTTGAAGTTTTAGCATGGGCAAACAAAGAACACAATTTGAACACAAAGAGTTATTTGCTTATTAAGTACTATTCAGTTGGGACTAGATTTCCAGACATATATCTGTCTGTCTGTCTGTCTATCTGTCTATCTATCTATCTATCTGCCTGTCTAAGTAGTGAGTATGATCTCTTCACATGGTATAAGTGTTCTCTCTATAAAGCTCAGAGATGGGAGCATCTTTGCGATATACGCATGGTGATCACACTCAAACCTCCCATGCATACTATATACAGTACATCTCAGTTTAATACAAACTCATTGTTTTGTCCTTAATTATGAGCACTTGTGGATGCCCAAGTTATGTGTTAGGGAGCCTTTTAAGCTATAATTTATTGCTCTGTGTTTTAATACTTGATTTCAGTTTAGTTTAGGTGAGAGGTGATATATTCCCCCAGGATATAATGAAATCTTTACCATATTTATGGTCATTTCTATTGGTAAAAGGTAAAATACAGCAAAACCTTTCCAGACGTGGATGCACACAGTTGTAAACGTGACTGACATGATATGTTCGGACATGACTAAAATCTCAGAGATACTCCGATAATAATTATATTACCCCACCGCCCCATGTGAAGCTAATTCAATCCAAATAGTATTTTGAAGACAAAATATTGTGACTTTCTGATAGTAAGTGCCAGTAAAGCGAGTTTCCTAAAGAGCACAAGTCATAATAAGAGTCAAGCTTTATTTACCCGAGCGTGTGCACGGCTGCCATTCCCAGGTTGTGATCGGAGGGCTTGATTTATCAAAGCCCGGACTACAATGAGCCGCTGCCCAGCCCGGCGCTCCATAAAACCGCATTAGCCTAATGCAGCCCAAATCTCATTCCCCGACTGCATGCTTTATGGTCTGCCAGCCAAACACCTCGCGCATTATTGAATTAGATACAGTGCCAGCACGCCATGAGACAAACAGCGAGGTAAGTGAAACTCTGAAGAATCTCAGGACACAATAAACTTTTTTTGCTAAACCCGTACAGCCACCGGCCATAGAAATACGCAACTCTTGTACTATTATCTGATGTCACAAGAGGCTTTATACCATTGCTAGTGGTGATTTTTTTCAAACACACAGGTTTGTGCCATTCATTTGTGCTTAAAGCTCCACTTCAGTAGTGTACACAGTGGGATAAACGCCCAATGGAGCCACTAGTCGTGGATATGAGTACTTTGCTGACTGCGAAGCACAAGGTGGAGAGAACGGTTTTGTGCTGGTGAGAAGAGGGCTGGAGGATAAACTCTTTGCTTCAGCACTTCTTTACTCACTTCTATACTGAGGACAGCTCCCCAGAGGTGGGCCCTCATCCCCCAGGCTCCTATGCTTGAAGTGACACTCACCTTATGTTCACTGCTGGAGCTGCTGGAGGAAAATGGGCCATGGGCTGACCCACTTCAGCTCAGCCTGCACTAAAACCCTCAATCTGACCTGCGCCATGTAAAGCGTGCAGGTGCGAAAGGGTTAACGCCTCAGAGGCCTGGGGGTCAAAAGATAAAGGGTAACATATGTGTTAATGAGGACAATAAAACTGGAGAACTTTTGTTAGAAGGGAAACTCAATACTTAATGTGGCAGTTGCACAAAAATACCATTAGACAACAGAACCAGGCATGGAAGCAAGAAATCATGAATATGAATAGAACACCACTAAACTGGTGTTGCATGGCCTTCATCTGCATAGTAGAACTTGACTGACTCTTATATTTAATGATGTAATAACACTTATCTGTATTATTAATCTCCTCAGCACTGCATATTCCTCTATTTTGACATGCGCTTTTGTTTTGGTTTCTGGTCCTGTCTCCACCCCTGTCCTGTCAGTGGTCTGTTTCCTATTGTGTGCACCCATTCTTAGTTCAGCCCTTGATTATTTTTGTCTTTTTATACTCTTCTGTTCCTTTGTCTATTTGGAAAGTCTAATTCATTGCTGATATGTGCTTTTGAGCGTAGTATACCTGTTCGTGATTTCCGGTTTTTATTGTGCTTGATTGTTTCCGATGCTTGATTGTTTCTCTTTTATGGCACTCTGAGTATATGCATACTGCCTCTGACCACACATTACAACCTGTCACATGTTCAGTCCTAACTCAGATTTTTCAATGAGATTTTCACTTCTGTTTCTTAAAAAACAATCCATTTCCCCAAAAGTGCTAGATAAAGAAAACATTTTACAAAGCTAAATGTGACTCAGTGTGACTTGTCATCCTAAAAGCATCTCTGCAAAGCTTTTTTAACCATTCTTCCTGCATCCCATCATCAATATCTAGCAAGCTCACCGATACTGTTTCATGATAAAGAAATGCTTCAGTCAGGAAACTGTACATATATTCCCCCAGATCCCTCAGTGAGATATAAAGGAGAATGTAGAAAACTGTAAAACATCTGTAAAACATCCCTGCCTCCTTGCAGTCCGAGTAAAAAGAGAGTTTGCTTTCCAAACCCATGAAAATGTTTTCATCACTGCACTTTTATAAGCCCTATAAAATACAATAAATACAGCACATGAAGCGAAAAGAGCACTGTAGCGGCGCTGCTGTGGTTCCATTCCTAGCACATCCACCGTTTAATCTGGGCCTCAAATGAGAAGGAAGCTCCAGTGTCCTCCCTACACAACAGTATGCTGTGATTTACTGTGTTATCCATAAGATCAGCGCTAAAGAAGTGCACGTAACAAACTCACAGTGGAGAAAGGGGAATAGGGGAGAAGGTCTGAATGTGTGAGTGTGCAGGGAAAGAGTAGTGCATCCTAACTCTCTGCAATGCTATCTGATTATAAAACATGTTATACTGGGGATGGCAACGAGCATGTACACTCCAGCACACACTTCTCCCTTTCTCACTTTCTTTGTAGAGCCTCGAGAGGGGCTAAGTGAGTTTGGATCTTTGATACACAAGGATCTCCTCTCACTCTCAGAAATAAAGGTTCCTTTTCCTTGTCACTGACGTGGTACCATTAAGAGTAAATCTTTTAGTATCATTCGTAGGTATCACGTGTTAAAAGATACATCACTGGTCCAATTATATACCTTTAATTATTTACTATGATGATCATAAAACATAATGACTGCATACTACAATAATAGTATACTACAATGACATTTCCAGGTAAGAGATGTATAGTAAAGGTACCCTTGAAGACTGATTCCTTCATTTCTGAGAGTGTACAAAAATCTAATTATAACAATACAGACACAACACTGCTTCCCTCCTCAAAGGACTTGTCTGAGATTTGGGATGAATCTCTGGCAAATGTGAGAAGACAAATTCTTTCACTCAAGCCAACAATTTGCAATTTAGACACATTAGAGGCGATTAACTGAACGCTGTGACACTCAGTTAATATCATCTGCACTAAGAGAAACATGGAAGAGCAAAACAATGTGTTTCAACAACGAGGAGAGAAAAGCCAAGGAATTGTGCGAGGAAAAGGTCAGGCTGATTTTCTTCGACCGAATATGCTGCCCTTTACAAATTAACTCGGCACAGGCGATATTTCCACAAACCCCGGATCATGAATCAAGCGGTGTCCATAGTTCACAGGCGTTTCAAAACCCCCACGTTTCACACCTCCTCTTCCTCCCCTGGCCGATTGAGCCTACGTCTTCTGTAATTGTGTAATTAATGCTATGACGGGCCTAATTTCAGAGATGTCGCACTCTAATTACAGTCAAGCGTTCATTAGGCGAGCTAAGCACTCGATGGTTGCCCTGCAGGTGGGGCAATCCGGCCGAAGGCCACTTGTTGTTGGAACGCGATTGTTGTGTCAATGTATTGATTAGTGTGAATCTGCTGACAGGACAGTCTTGTGTATTCTCCTGATAATTACGCCTTTTCTCCTCTCTGCCTGATATAGCTCTGTCTCTTTATTCCTCCACTCTCTCTTTCTACTCCATATGAACTTATCCTCCCCTCTCTTTCAGTTTGTGTCTGCTGGATGGATGTTTTGTGTACATGAGCAGACACTAGCTCAGGGTTCAGAGGTCATTTTAAGCAGGTGAATTCAGTGGTCTTCGAGGGTTCTGTTAGATCGTTACAATGTCATGTCACTGCACAAGCTTTTCACCGCCTGTGCTAACACAACTGCCAACAAAACATCAGTTTCCTTCTCTTCTTATCGCAAGCCCTCTCGTCCTTTGCAAGTTTTCAGAACTCCTTCACGGCACCCATTCCATGAAAATTGAATCGTGGGCTTTAATTTAATTTAAAAATCAATTTGGGAAGGGGATTTTCATTCATTACGTTCGCTGGCTTTGGAAGCCATACCTGCAAGACCTCGAATGCTGGCAGAGCTGAACGTCATCAATTCAAAACTAAAGAAGGCAGGTGTGAGGTGCCGTGACGGGTCCGGCTGGGGCGACTGAGAGACAGATAAGAGAGGGCGGACAGACCAGAGTAGCTCATCTGTCTCCATTCCTCTCCCTTCTAGCTTTCTCTTACTCTACTGAGTGAGCAATCTACGGTGCCTGCTTCGGCCAGCAGGTGCTGCTGTGAAATAAGCAGAGAAGCTCGAGCCAAAGCAGCGAGTGATGTGCACGTTCTGCCCCACTCCCCATAGGCCGAATGTGGGAGTGTGCTCAAGAAAAGATGGAGAGAGAAACCAAGAGTGAGAAAGAGTGTGCATGTGTTTGTGTCTGAGAGAGACAGAGTGTAAGTATGAATCTGTTTGTTTGTGTGTTTGTGGCTGCGCTGCTTGAGTGCACACTTGGACAAGGTGCAGTCTGACCTTGTGCAACTGGAGACTAACAGAAGCCTGAGGCACAGAGTCAGTCACTCGATACTGACATTTTTAACGTGGATGTGAAAGACCTACAGAAACAAACAAGGGTCTGTTTGCTTAAAAAAAAAAGAAGAAGAAATTGTATTAACTTATTCATTCATTTATTTATTTATTTTAAAAAGTCCAGATTTTTATTTTTTATTTTTTTTGCATGTCATATGAATTTAGATTTTTTTTTTGAATATCACATGTTAAAAAGTTAATAGATTGTCCAATGCATAGGAATATTCTCCACATGCACAAAATTTACACATTGTAGGACTTTTGCATTATGCAGCTGATTTAAAAAAAAAAAAAGTAAAGAATATTTGTAAAGATATATCAGGGACTTTGAGAATGGCAAATGTTTTAATGATTAATGGTATATTACAGAAATGATCAAAAATGATCACTTGGAGATCACTTTTACTTTATATATTTTCTTCAAAACAGCCTTAAATTGACTGTAGTGTGAGCACTATGCATGAAAGATTTAATGAACAGACATGTTTGTCTGTGGAAGTATGAAAGAAGAATTTAATAATAGAATAAAAAAACTATCAGGTGTGTGTTATGGTGTTAGATATTAGCTCTGTTTAACCACCAGCTGTTATGCGTTAATGCGTAGTGCCCTCTGTTTGTCCAACACAACGCCTTTTGCTCTCTTATCAACCAGATTCTCATCCACTGCATTAGATGCACAATGTAAAATATTTAAAACCACTGAATATGGTAATGTAATGGTTTGAGTGGCCTTGAGGGGGGAAAAAAAGCAGTACGCTGTGCGTTAGACACCTCTAATTCATTAGAATCAGTCCATTAGCTGATCATCCAGCTACGCGCGCACACACACACACACACACACACACACAAACCACTGATTTTCACTGTACAAACACTGCATCGGTGAAGTAAGTATTTCACAAGTGTTTCCTCAAGAAGCATTTAGTTTTTATGTTGACTTTTAGCGGGCCTCATTTAAAGCTGATCTAATGCCATTTCCCTTTGAAAGGCATCACCCAATTAGACATGTAACATCAGCTAATGCACTGGACGAAAATCATGGAGGCAAACGAGTTGGATATGAATGTCACGAATGATCATTAGAATTGATTTCAGATCTCTGCCAGGAAGCACGCCATCACCTCCTCCCACAGAGAGAGACACATTACAAACACACGAGGTAGCTGGAAGATTAAAGGTTATTTAATGTAAATGGAGTGCATTTCACAGAATTTTCAAAATCACAGCAGTCATTCCACAGTGCATAAAAGTAATTATGCTGCTAGGTCTTGTCTCAGAAAAAAAAGAGCGTGAGGAAGGGAGAAATGAGGGCGAAGGCAGCTGTAAACATTTATGATGGACAGCTTTGACACGAGCCCACCTAGGCCAGGCACCAGAGACAGAATGATGGGGTAGGGGACGAATAGCTGGCCTGTGGGGTGACACCCACAGTCGTCTGTTGGCACATCAATCACGCGTTCCTCACGCCTCGCTCCCTCAGAGGCTACCACAACCTGAAATCAAATTATTTCTTTTAATTGGAAAAGGCCAGGCAGGATGGAGACCTGGAGAGCGTGCATAGGAGCTGGTGAATCAGGTGATGTCAACACAGCTCAATGGGTGTCAATTCATCAGTGCTGCTTAATGTCATTAACTAACCATCTCTCACCCTCATCCCTTCACTTACCCCTCTCCCTCCATCCATCTTCCTCTCATATTATGTCTCTCGCCCGCTCTTTTGACTAGCTAACCACAGGCAGGCATCTGAATAAGCTGCCTCTCTGAAGGACGTCTGAGTCTGTTACATCACCTCATGCCATCTCTCTTTCTTTCCACCAACCCACTCTAAGTCTGCAACATGTGGTTCAGTTCAGGCTGTTCTGTAGCTAAAGTTTTGCTTTTTACTGGAAAAGGTGATGTGATCTATTCGAGTGTAATTAACTGGTTAATTCTGCAGAAGAGGAGAAAGACACTTTGAAAGAAAAAAAGAGAAAAATATATAAAGAGATTAATAGAAAAGATAAAGACATAAAAACAAAACAAAGCAAGCCTGGTTTGGCCAGACCATAGTTTCTCACAGGAACCATAATATGGTGGACAGTAAGAACTGGAGATGCTTTACTTTTTTTCTACTTTACTGACACAATTTGTCTTCTCAACTGGAGCAGGGGTATTCAAACTGTGGGGCATCGAGGAATTATGGGTGAGGGGTGAGATGAAAAATAGCAACAAAAAAAAAGGTTTAAATACATTCCATGTATTTTAACACCAGAGTAAACTGGAACACAAACATGCACCAAAAGCGCAGTCTTATTTTACCACAATAAACATGGCAAATCAGCCAATCTGAGCCAATATGGAATGAGTGACAGTTGCGCAGCTGTTTTTAACTGACCCCCTGAAAGCCACAGGCCGTTCCCCTTATCTCACATAGTAAATTAAAAGTCCACCTGCTTGGGTTTGTTGTATTATTGAACACCAGTATTACCGGAAGCAGAGAAATCTGGACCAAATATGTTTGAGTTTAGGCAAACAGTGGTCATTTATGGCAATGGCACACATACTGTGAGCCAAAAGAGACCCAGTGGTGTGCAGCCACATTTAAATTTTTCAGCCAGATTTAGAATGTGGCCCAAATGCAGCAAACACTTGTGTGAAATTTCTACTTTAACATATGGTCTCGTCAAGGCTCAGTTGTGGCTGTGCTCTGGCAGCCGGATTCGGATGAGTTCACGGCCATCATGAGTTCATGGTGATATGCTGAATGAAGTGGTAACTGTGTACCATCACTGGGCCATTACTCATCTGTTATCAGGGTCCTAAACACAAAGCAGTGACTGGATTCATCTGCAAGCTGAGTTCAGCTGGAGATTTCTCCTTGAGCCGGAAATAAATAGAAACAGTGAACAGTGCTACAGTGAAGCTGAAAATAGACATGTACTGTAATAATTAGTAATATTTGAAATATTATTTGAGAGTGTCTAATAATCAAACTGCTTCATGTCTAAAACTGTACACAGATAAGGTGGTGTTCAATGGGAATATGGAGGGTGGAACACACCAACTATTAATTCTTTTTATCTTGTTTATTCTTGGACTTGTGGTGTTAAATAATGTAAATGGGATGATGAGTCTTGCTTTAATTGTATGTGGTTTTGGAGGAAAACACTACAGCCTTGTTACTTAATCAAAGTAAGGGCATGTTAAGCATGTCACATGGTGTCTTTCAGCCTTTAAAAGGGAAGTGTGACTTGAAAGGTCTACATACTGATGAAGGAACATTAATTAAAATAAGTATTCTTAGTAATGAAAGTAAATGACTGAATTGTAATAATTACTGGTCAATTCCAACACTGAAAAGGGAATAATCATAAAACAGGAGGCAGAATTTGAATAGGAAAAAAATAATACAGTAGTGAAGCATCTTGCACCTCCTTGCAGGCTTACTGATCCACGTTTTAGTGAAATGTGTGGATATCCAGTTATTCCATAACCAAAAATGCCTGATCTAGTACACTCTGCTCTGTGGTGTGGGAAAAATTAGCTATGCAGTCTGCGTACTACCTAACAGTGTGTGCATGTAAGAGAGATGGTCTCAGTGGAAGCTTTAGCATTAGGAATAATGGCTTTACCATTGGGAATAATGGCTTTACCATTGGGAATAATGGGTAAAGTCACAACTACACAAGCCTGCCTCTGCCAGGTCTGAATACATCTCACCCTGTCTCGGTTTCTTTCACTATTTTTTGTGTATACTATTGCCTTGGCAGACTTCTCCAAATCCCTAGGCAATTACTGTGAATATGTTTAGCCTAGGGCAGTCAGAGGAGACACATTAGTGTTGGTCAGTATCCCAGCATGCTCAGCTCACCTGGGCACTGCCCTATGGGCTCGGACTGCTGACGTTCCGCTCTCTCAGGCTGTCTCCTTCTCTTACAACTGCTCATGCCAGTCAGCAGCTTACTCCCAGAGCCACCTTGAAATCCAAATAAAAAGATCTGTGCGCTTTGGCCGTAAAATGTTACAAGTCCACCTTGGTGAAAAGCACATGCTGTCAATCCGAAAAATGGTTCCACAATAAGCGTTTAGCTCAGCCACAAGAATGTGTGGGTTAGCAAGTGTGTCACTAAATGCTGTCCTTTCCTCCTATCCATTGAACTCTATCAGCAAACACAGCAAACAGAACACCTTTAATTTCAGCATACCTATCTCTGTTTATTTTTTTAAACGTTATATTTTTCTAATCTATTTCCAATCCCACTGTAGCCTCAGACAGGAGTAAACCTCACTGTGGTCTTCTTCAGTTGTAGCCCATCTTTTGCAAGGTTTGATGTGTTGCTCATTCTGAGATGCTTTTCTGCTCACCACTGTTGTAAAGGGTGGTTATTTCAGATACTGTAGCCTTCTTGTCAGCCTGAACCAGTGTGGCCATTCTCCTCTGACCTCTCTCATCAACAAGGCATTTCCACCACAGAACTGCAGTTCACTGGATGTTTTTTGCACCATTATGTGTAAACTTAGCTTAAATTAACTGCTATAGTAAGCAAATCTTTTTCATGTCCTGTATCCTTTTCTATTCATGTAAACTGACTTTTTCACTAGATGTGTTTTATTCAGGTTTCCTTAGACCACTGCTTAAGACTTTCATCAGACTTTTCCAGTTGGCGAGCATATTTTCATCTCAATACCTAACAATAGACATCGGCACATTTAGTCAGAAGTAAAATTAATTTACAATTTTTGCTTTGTAAAAAAAAATGCTGGGTGGCATTGGTGGTGTTGCAGTGGCTAGAGTTGCAGCCGCAGGGCTCCAGGGTTCCCAGTTCAGTCCTGAGCTTGGGCTACTCTTTGTGTAGAGTTTTTAATGCATGCTCTTCCCATGTTCATGTGGGTTTCCTCCAGGTTCTCCAGGTCCCTCCCACCTCCCAAAAATAAGCTGGTGACATTAAATTGCCTGTAGGTGTGAATGAATGTCTGTGTATGTGGTACCCTGCAATGGAATGGTTAACCAATCCTGGGCGAATTCCCACCTCGTGACCACTGAATGAATAAATGGATGGGAAAAAAAAGCTATAGTTTGTACTATTAACTGCTAAAGAAAGCCAGTTGTTTGATTGCATAGATATAGACAGGAATTACAGACTGGGGACAACTTTAGAGAAAAACAATATAAAATGTCTTAGTAAGGATAATATTGGTGATCTGTGTCTTTCGATTATATGAAAAGGAGCTAACAATGTAAAAAGAGTTTTAACTTCAGAGTTTTGACTTCTTTATCGTTGTAGCGATAAAACACATAAAAGGGTCACAAAAAACTAGTAAGAACTAGTAAGAAAAAAGTACTAGTAAGAAATTTCATAAGAAATCACTGAAAATTACTTCCTCGTTTTAAAATAATCTTTTACCTAACACACAAATTCAGCACGTAACACTGTGTTGTCGTGGACTAGTCTGCTGACTAAACTATATGACTGAAAGCCCAATTTGTAAAGAAAATCCAACAAGTAAAATATGCATGAAAGTCAACTTTAATTAAAACCACAGGCTGCAAGCAATCAATGGTCAGGAATTTTGAATAGCCTTAAGCAGCACTTCTGACAGCAGTTTAGCTCTCATTCTTAATTCAGTTAAACAACGGTCTACAGATCAGGGGCTGACAACCATAAACCACAGGAGATCTTATGTATGATACGTGTATATGATGCCTATATGCATTTGTGTGTGTATGTATGTGTGTGAGTGTGGGTGTGTGTGTATAAGGTCCTGTACTCTGGGAGGGCTTTTGGAGCTGAGCAGGCTACATTACTACGGCCCTGTGGATGTCAAATCTGGGGATTAAGCTCCATTAAACACAGTGCCACCGAGCTTTATCGCAGGATTTCACTGTTCAAGACTGCACACACACACACACACACACACACACACACACATACACACACCACAGAGAGAGAGAGAGCGAGAGAGAGAGCAGCCATGAAATGCCCTTCACCCTTATCGACCAAATTTTAAAGGAATAAGACAGAATAAAAAAGGCTCTCCCTCGCTTCCTCAGCAGAGGAGGGGACATTCTGCTCATTAAGTTGCACAGCACGTTTCTTTTAAAGACCCCAGCGTCCACTTTAACACTCACTGTGTCTACTGCTGCTGGCCACCGATCACAGATGCATTCCCCTGCGTGTGTCTCTCTTAATGGGAACTGACCAGCAGTGTGTAGCAGGAGTGGCAGTCTCTTGTGTCTCTGTGCATCGCTGGGCCTCTTCCAAACCCGTGGACCACTGAGAGATGGGCGGAGGCGTGAGCACTGAGGAATGCGTCTTTCTTTGCTTACAAAGCACTACATATGAAATTCCATACAATTCAGACTCAAACTGGCACAAGTCTACCAATTTACCGGGAAAACTCAATATATCGAGCTAACAAACCATGTTAATGTGTACATTTTAGATGAGTCAGCACAGATACCTGCTTTGTGCTCAAAAGAGCCTTTCATCAAACATTGATGGACAGCTGAAGCATGCAGCAGCAAGGCCAAACCAAGCTGTCTCTCTCTGTCTTTCTCTCTTAACACACACAACACCCACACACACACACACAGAGGCTAACACGCCTCCCACACACAGTGTGGGCCGGTGTGTGTCCTCGCACGGTGCTTGTATTGATCTGCGCTCGGCTCTTTATTGAAGCCATGATTCATGCCGTTGCTGCCTCTCTTTCTCTCTTTACAGCTCCTTCTCCCTCAGTGTCTCACTGCTCTTTTCTGTCTGTCTCTCTCACTAACTAACTTCACAGTCAGTCCTCTAACAGAATAGCCAAATGAGTGCTGATCGGTGGTGAGGTGAGATCGAAAGAGATGATGAAAGCAAAACTGTCACTGGGACAGTGGATCAGTGGAAACAAGAGGGCAGCTACCCACAATCCCTCACTCTTCCTCCTCAAGCTTTGATTTGAGAGCAGCTTTTGGACCGGGCAAGCATTATGTCTCGAAATCACTCAGGAAGATTGTTGAAAGAAATTTTTGTCTCTTTTATTTTTTAACAGAAGCTACACTTTTTGTACAAAAAAGGCAGTTTTCCTTATTCTGACCAAGATGGTCAGACATTTCTATCCTTGTTAATAGAGATATAAAAAGATATAAAAACACACACGCAAAGACGAACATAATCATTCATTTTCAGCATATTTTTGAACAGAGATGTCATATCTGTATGTGGTTTATTCTGCATCTAGGCGCTAGTCCTCTCATATCACCCCTCCATCATTCCCTCTTCCCACTCCTCCTGCCCTCACTGTCTCTCTGTCCAGCACACTCTTCTCTTCTCAAAGTGATTTCTAATAGTTCTTTCTCCTCAATCCCAAAACCCTTGAAGAAAGAGGCTGGATTTACTGTGATTGTGAGAAGGGCAGCATCGGTGTAAGTGGGTTATAAGTGGGTGGCTTTTTTGTGTGCTTTTGCGCTGAAGCAAACAGGTACTGCTATAGAGCCGTGTCATGACATAATCAGTATCTCTTTAATACTTTAAATCCAAAGTGGGTGTGGCTTTTTACGACCCCAACATATTACACCACAAACTCTGACAGTTCCTCTACCTCAGCTACATCACTCAAATTCATAATTGGTCTGAACCAGACATGTGTATGGCACTGTTTTTTTTTTTTTTAAATCCACTTATGCACTTGACATTTTTGTTCTGTCCTCAATATTTTCTGTTTTTTTTTTATTATTATTTCATTTATTTGACATAACAAAGCAAGATTACATTTTGGCTTCTTTGTCTTATTTCCATTGTGGTCCTTCATTTACAACAGCAAAATAAAACTAGACAGCTTCTAAAATTCTGTTTTAAAAGCCACCTGAATGAATTAAGTTGGTTCTATTTCTCAAAATATAAACTAACAGCCTTATTTAATCCACGTGGACCCTCGCTAGGCAATTACTAAGGCATCATAGTAAAAACCTCCTGCTTCCTTGACTTTTTGTTGTGTCCAGTGGGATCCCAGTCCCAATACACACCTCTAATCTCAACTAGATGCCCTGTGAAAACAAAACAAAACAAAAACACATAAAACAACAACAACAAAAGCAAGAGGGCACCTCCTATTTGTATTCGTTTAGACCACATTATCTACTCATTCTGAGTAATTTATTCGTATTCAGTTACAACCCTGTAGTCTACAACTCTTTTGTGGCAAAGAGAAAAACATCATTGTACTAAATAAATAAGAAAGGGAAAGTAACAGGCAGGGCACGATTTAAGATTCAAGCGGGAGCTACAAGGGGATGCCATCCACCCAGTTTAGTTAGACAAAAAAAAAAAAAAAAGACAAACTTTATAAAACTGGTATCCTCTTTTTCTCCTTTTAATAATAAGTGTTAAAGTGTTACTCAGGTCATTACATTAAGCATTACTCAGGTTATTACATTAGGTATGTATTTTTGTTGTGTAGCTATACTTCTGGTTATTTCTGGTTATTTCTGGTTCTGACTATGAGTCCTCTGTCATTTGATTCTCCCCCTTTTATAATTCGTCTACTGGTATCACAGAACACATGAGAAATCTCAAAGGGTATCATGTCTGAAAAATGAGAACAAAAGTCTGTGTAAATTGAAAAAAAAATTAAATAACACCATTATTTGAACTGAACAGGCATCTGACAGGAAAAAGGATAGAGAGATAATGTGTGTGAGAGAGAGATGGTGAGATAGTTAAAGTCCACTTAAGCACTTCTTTCATGTTAAATATCAGTTCCTTCAACATCACCGGCAGAAAAAGGCATTTCACAGCTACTACCGCATTAAATATAAACACTTCAGCATTCACTTTGAACTTCCCTTCACTGGTGCTCATTACGCAGACTTTAAAACCTGGATGTTGGAACACTGCTACTTTTTGATTTTTACAGTTATTAAACATTATATACTTTTAAGCTTCCACACAGTGTGTCAATAATGCATGGCTCAGCCACGTCAGCTTACCGGAGTAAATATACAGAGAGAGGATCTCCGCTGAGCTCAGTGTGTGTGGGTATGATATGAGTCCTAGTACAGAGATCGATTCGGAGATTTCTGCCAACATGGCAAGAGACAGAACACTTTTTTTACTGAAGGAAACACACTAACACGCACACACACACACACATAGACACACAGGGCGTCAAAGGAGGATGGCGTCAGACTGAAATAACGTCAGTGAGTGCCTCTGGTTTTCCCAGCACTGGCAAATATACTGATCAGGTGCTTCAGTTCAGAAAGAAATGAAATAGGGAGAAAGAGACTGAGAGGCCATCTTTAAACAGTTCTGGATCCATTTCTATCCCTTAGCTTTATACTGATGATTATCATACTTACACTCTGTAATGGCATGACAATCTCTCTGCATCTGTATATATACTGTATCCTCTGGGTGCTGTAGTCTGTGTTGTTTGGCATTTCCAAATTGTCCGTAGTGTGTGTGCATGTGTGCCCTGCGATGGGCTGGCCCACCGTACACGGTGTCCCCTGCCTCATGCCCCAAATTCCAGTGTCTCTGCTTTGAACTTGCTCTTGTGAGATTTCATCATCATGCAAGCTGACAAACGAGCCGAGAGCAATGCGCTCACTGACAGGAAGGCAAATGCAAAACTAGCACCCTGAATCATACATCATAACTAAGACATTTCCTCACGATTACACTCTGTATATAATCAATATGGAGTCAACACCTCCACACATGTATGACTAATATTAAGTGTGTTTTTTTCTGTCCATGCATAATCATTGGTACACTGCCTGTCAAAGACTTCTTCCCGGACCTGAATGACCACAGCGAAGGCGCTCATTAAGGCACTGAGGTGAACAAGGAGGTATAAAGGAGTGAGTGAGTGAGTGAGTGAGTGAACAGTGATATCTACCTGCCCGTAGGTTATGTGAGTGTGTGTCTGCCTGTCTGCAGCTCGCTAGCCACCTCTCTTTTCCTCTGTCCTGAGGCTGGACTATTAAACGCAGCCTCTGCTCAAATTGCTTTTGTGCGGCTCCACTGAACAGGTGGATGATGACAGGGGGAACGGTGGTGTGCTCCGATTGCATTTTAAAAGGCCTGCCCACATCTGCTGGGAATCAGTGGCATTCATACCACCACCCAATTTTACAAGTCATCTACTCCTCGCCACATTAGCGCTTTATGTTCAACTTCTAAATTCATTTACATTGACTCCATCGGGGAGGGACATGCCGCCATGCAGTCTGAGAAATCCATTTCCTCCTTCATGCATGGCTATTCATGGGGATGCTAAGACAAACATATCACGGTATGCTCATCAGCTGCTGCTCATGTGGACTAAGGAGGTGGCATTGCTCTAATCACCTGAAATTTCAGTGAAGGAACATGACCGAGATGTCAGATCTACACAACACATCGCTATCTAGCTGAACAGTAATGTTAACAGGTTTTCCTTGCCCTGGTTGATTTTTTTTGTGCTTGGATGTTTGTATGCTTTCATACATAATTATAGCTGTATTTTATTGCTATATTTCATTAACACACATTTACACTACTAATTTACAAGCACTATCTTTTCACACACGTTAGATCACATTCTCAACACTAGCCATGTTCGCTATGTCAGGAACGAGCTAGTAATAGCGTCACCTAGTAACTGAGCAAAAAATATTTGAAAAATGCAAAAAAAACTCAGTGTATCCTGAAAGACCAGATACAGTATGGAATGAGTCAAAAGGTTTCTTTCTGTCGAAGGACTTAAAACACACCAATAAGGTAAAAGAAATAAGAAAAAAATAAGAAATAAGGTATTGTAACCAAAAGAAAGAAAGAAAGAAAGAAATTAGCAGGTTTCACTGTGGAAATGAAATATGTGTCAGTGAGTTGGTGTCCTTATTGCCATGGCATTATGTCATATGCAAAATATGTAATAAAATAAGAACATTTTATTGGTGTGGTGAAAATAAACTGCATGTTTGTAGAAATATATATTGTATATCATTTTACCTTGTAAATGTCACAGCACATGATGCAACGATAGCCCTGATGCTGGATTTTTAAAGCTGGGTTGTGGCATATTCTGAGCTTTAATTTTGGGATGCTTTTAGCAACCCTGCAAATCAAAGAAACTCCATGTTACAGCCATAACAAGCAGTCAGTGCTTGGGACGATAAGTGGTAATATAAATTATGAGATTGTGCAGACTGTTTCACCCCCACTGATGAAATTCAGTCCCTCAAATCCCGTGTTCAGATTGAACGTGTGCTGCCTGAACGCTTCTGCTGCCACTGAACGATGACGAAATCATGAAACGTGCCAGCAGAAAACTAATTACAGCTTTCTTAAAGAGAAAGCATGGGTGAGTTTTCATGAGAGATTCATTCTGCCCCAAGTTCTCAGAGTTCTTACGCTAGCACATGCCTTTTAATTAGCCAGGATTAATGGTTTAGGACGACTCACTCTTGCTTGAGATATGAAAATCCATCAAAACTTTAGAACAGGCACAGAGAGAAATGAGCTACAAAGCCTGTTATGGGATTTCTAATGATTGCAGAGCACTCAGAAGAAGAAGCCTTTGTGCAGTTTAAGAAAACTGTACTGCAGTTTAGTTTTTCATGTTCTTAGTTTTTTTGTTTTGTTTTGTTTTTTATAAGGACAGACCTTGCCAATGAACCCTATAGACGTAAACATGATTTGACAGCTCCTTCCTCTGTGCCTCTTTTTTGTCGAACTGAAGAGTCGGGGTCAAAAAGGGACAAGGTTTCTTCCCTGCCAAGTGTGACACAGCTAAAAAAAAAAAGGCAGGGTTACGTGTTCCACTGTGTTTTAGGTTCTCATCTTCACTCAAAGATTCCTAACACAAAATGTGTGCTGATGGAAAGAGTCAAATAAAGGAATAAGGTTAAAGTAATCCAGAGGGAGGCCGCTGAGGGTCAGAGTCCAACCTAATCGATTTTCTGTCTTTGTGTCGCAGGTGACCGATGGCAAAGGCCAGGCCGTGAAGTTTGGAAGAATGAACGCGAGCAGAAGAAATGTTTACTTTTGCACTTCTCTCGGCGGCTTTCTACTAGAGAGCGCCTGTTAAGTTTACTTCCTCCATCTCGCATCTGGATGCACAAGCTGTTGCTTCCGGCAACTGCATCTGCAGCCGTGCGCTCTGTGTGGACACACTCCTCTCTCAGCAGCATGTGGCAGATCACAAAATAATAACAATTTTCTAAACAATTACAGACAAAATGCCCTCCCAGGGTGTGAGATGTGCTGGTAATTAGAAACGAAAAGAGGCGTCTTCTGACGTGATTAACCGTAGATGTTTAGTGCTTCACATAGCAGTAGTCTAGGTACTGCTGCTTTCAACCCTGATACCATGGATACACAGCGCTCTCACCCCGCCCTAATCGCCCACTGCAATGGTGTCCACTCGATTATAGCATTAGCAACAAGCGTTTTGACATCTGTCTTCATTATTATCAATAAGGAGGAGCGACTGAGTCGCAGGTCTGCTCCATTAGCTCGAGTGGTCGCGCAGTTGTACGGTTGATATGGCGCATTAGATGGATCCAACACGAGCTAATATGTTGGGACTGAAGAGGACAGGGTGATTGCTTTGGGGGAGGAGCAGCAGCCAAGGCACAGAGCCACACTGCTCAGAGGCCTGTATATCGGTCGAGGTAAAGACAAAGCAACTGCATCTAAATAAGAAAGCTTATTGCAATCTGTATAATTACCAAGGGGTAATGAAATAACTCACCAGCCATGCCGCCTTCACTTAAGAGAAATCGATGTGTGTTTGGGAGTTTATTAGAGCAGTGAAGTACTGAGGCTGGAGGGGGGAAGAAAGGGTTCCAATAGCACAACCTGCATTAGTAGCTAATCGAGAGGCGGTGAGGGTTAAACCTTCAGCACCAATTTTGTATTCTCCCTCATTGTGGTTGCATAAAATCAGGCAAGGTGTGCATACAATATACATGTTTGCAGATTGTGAGTTTAAGCAAATGTCATTTCCAAGTGAACAAGGAATGAGACATCTCAGAGCTAAAGGTTAACCACAGCTTTAGCTTTGATTTGTCATCATGTTTTATCATCAAACCTGAAGGAACACTCCATCTGATGATCCCCAAAGCCAGTCATTCTCCAGGAAAGCACAAGAAGGTTGAAATGAGCAATCTGCCAGTGTAACACTGACTCTTCCACTTTTCAGCACTTTTTCCTGGAACTTTATGCTTTGAATCCACTGCTCAGATTGATGGCACTTAAAAAGCCAAATAATGGAAAGACAAACCAGCTATCATTGCGAAAGAGTGCTTATCCAGAAATCATTAGGCATACAGATGAGGCTGCACTGCACGGCACTGACCAGTTTTGTCTCCTGGATGGCTGGCTCTCTGATATGCTCCCTGTAGGTGGAGTCAGACAACGAAGAGCTCACATATCTCCAGTGAAAGGGAGATGGGGAGTGATGGGCATGGCTTCTTGCCTTTCTCAGGTGTCCCAGTCTCAATGAAGGAATCAGGAGGAAGAAGCAAGGGGAGGAGGGCACTCATTTATTTAGCCGTCTGCCCAGTTCACCTGGAGTGATGGCAAGCCATCAGCAAGGTAGGCTGCTATTTCACGGCCTGTTAAACGCTAATGCTGTAACACGCCCTCTGTTCCAATTTTGGTGAGCAGAGAGCATTTACGCCAGGCTCAAGGTTTGGCCAGACCATGGACAGGAAATAGAGAGAGACGAGATAGAGAAAGGATGGGCAGAAGCAGGAACTGTCGTTTATGTGGACTGCTGAGCTAGCAAGAGCTCACCCACCCCTCCTTGCACAAGCAGGCCAGCACAGATCCACTCCAAGGCAGACATCCATTCAGACCATGGATGACTGCCTCACAACACATGCACTCCAACCTCACTGCCTCCTTCGTTCCACATGCCTTCTCCGTCTGATTTCAGACACTGAAACTGTTGTCCTGCAGTGGTCTCTCTGGTGTGACCAGTAATACATTCATGGAAAGGATAAAGAAAAGAAGTTCGGCAGAGCCGGAGGGGAAAGCACTCAGCAAGAGCGAATGCTCTTTAAGGTTAAGGTCAAAACACTTATTTGTGTTCCAGTACATAGGCCTGAAGAAGACTGATTAGAAACTCATGGTTATTATCCCTGAGTGTGGCTCTGATTGATCACCCTTGCTCAAGCCCAGAGCAGTGAAGATGCCCAGAGTGGACATTGGCACAATTTTACACTTAAAGTCTCACAGTAGGAGACTTCATTCATCAGCATGGTCATCTGACCCAAATGCTTGTTATGTACCATCCATGGCTCTGTTATCAGACAGTGTTCTTTCCAAGAAGCTTGTGCTCTCCACTGGACCAGAGGTCTGAGAGCATGCTGGGAACTGACAGCCTTCACTTTTCACCCAATCCATCACTTTCTGGAAAGACCTCTACTAGTTAACTCAGGCTTTAAGTCCTGGAGCTGTTCTGCTATCCCATTTCTGATGGTCTGTGCTGAGATGCTGCAACTTACATTACTGTACACATGGATATACATTTGCTTCTATTCTGACAAACTCTGGATTCTGGTACACAGAGTACAAGAGAGAGTAGAGTGATTTTCTGATTCACCATAAACCTCATTCTGTTATGACTAACTTCCAACATCTCTGCTATTAGCAGACTGTATGAGAGGCCATGGGTCATACCATTTAGCTCACTGAGCACAGGTGTGTAGGAGGTTGCAAGAACGTTTCTTGTTCCACAGAAAAACTGTCAACCAGAGAAAAAGTTAACGTCTGCATACCTAAACAAATGTATTGTTTCATTTAATAAAATAATATCTAAAGTCCAAAATCAGGTTCGGTTCTGTTTCGCACATTCTCTCTGTGTCTGTGTTGGCTGACTGCATGCATGGTGTGCTGTAGTGGACTTGTGCTCCCAGGATCCAACATGACCCTGACCAGGATAAAACATTTATTGAAGATGAATGAATGAAAAATACATATGGTTTGGTGTCATCTTCACAGTAGAGGAACAAATATTTTTACACCACAGATTCATGAAAATCCCAAGCATTATTTTTGAGGATGTATTTTAGGATGAAGTCAGAAAATGACATTTTGAACACTATTTAAGAGCAAAAGAATGTCTACTGGCTCATTCAAGTGCTTAAACTCTACACTAGCCACCGCAAATACTGACAGATGTAGCCTAGCCAAAAGATTCACTATTCGGATTGCCAAGTGGTTCAGCAAACCTATTGCCAAATGCGTTTTTTCACAATTTTCTGTAATATTTTTTTTCTTTGTGATACAAATACAGCAAGCCCATCTGCATCCCATCTTAACTGAAGAGCATTTGATTATTTCCTGTATATTAATTGGTCGATTTATTTTTATTGCATCCCAAAATGCACTAATTGAACTTAAATATATTTGAAACTGACTATTTATCAAAGAAGAACATTTTCAGATATGATGTCAATATAGAGTGTCACCAATTAGTTTAAAAATTTTAATGTTATATTAAAATTTTTTCACAATACATGCTCAACTGTCTCGCCCAAGACAACATTAAAAAGATACCAATGTAAAATAAGGTAAATGATTTGTAGTTTTATCAAGCCATATCAAAAGATTTACATAGACACTCTGAGTGGCAGACTGGCCCAGTGTGCATTTGTGTGTGTATGTGTGTTGTGTCTCCTTCTGTCTCTGCCACATCACAGTGTGATTGCATCAAGAAGTTCCGCTCCCCAAAGAAACACTGTCCTGCTGCCATCTGCCTGCACTCTTCATAAACAACAGAACAACAATCAACAGTCTTCTGAAAGAAACAAGCTTGGTATTGGCTCCAAAAGCCAGCCTTTTGTTGGTGCAGGTCTGTAAAGTGTAATTTGTGGGTGTGTATGTGTGTGTTTGTAAGAGAGGGTGAGCAAAGGTGCAGAGATAAATCACAAGTGGCACACACACGCAGCGGGGCCGTGCTGGGGCACGCTGGAGCAGTAGTGGGGCCTGCAGTCTACCTGTGGTGGCAGTGGCTCTCAGCATGGGGGAAGATTAATGCTGCCTCTCTGGAGCAAAGGTAACATCCAGAGCTTAATAAGGTACAAACAATTGCTTCCATTTTGTTTGCTACCAAGGGAAAACTAAAATTGTGCTACTGAGGTGTATTTTTTACTTTCAGTATGCTTTGGCAGGGTTGGGATTTGGGGCTGTGTGTGTATGCGTATCATGTGAAATGGTCTTATAAAACCGGGCCACTCATGCATCCATTGAGAGGGGTGGCTGTTCGGGGTACGAGAAAAGACTGAGAAAATTCAACACCCTGTAACACCCAATCCTTGGTTTGAAAGTGCTCCAGAACCCTTACCTCGACGCCCTGCACTTTCAGCTTCATGTGATCCTCTCGCGTGGTCTTGCCATCTTTCCTCTTCTTCCAGCAGTAGCCGTCCTTCCTGTACTTCACCTTTTTACGGTTGTACAGTATCATCGACCCATTCTGTGGCCTAGATCCCAGTGAGACAGGGAAGAGAGAAGGGGAGAGGGGGAGGATGAGAAGAAGAAGAACAGAGATTTTTTTTTTAGTCAAAGCCAGTGCTGTGAGCCTCATTTCAGAGAAGTACACAGGGGCTAATAGAGTCAGTAATGCATCAGTGACTAAGATGACACAGCCCCTTTATGGCATTTTTGCATTGGTATGCACAGTTTGACAGTGAACAAAGCAACCTTCAGCATAAATTTGCAACACTCTGGTAAGAGAAAAGCACTGAATGTGGCATTTCTGCTTGGTGTAAATCACACATAGACTGGAGTATGCAAGCGGAGAGACTGCCGCCTCTACGTTGCTTCACACTCTCAGATGAGTGGTGGAGAATGTCCCCTGAGGGGGGAAAAAAAGAGATATCCCTCAACATTTCATTCATAATTCATTAGAACTGTACCGGCCATCGTCTGGTGGCTGATAGTAGTGCTGAAGCCTGTCTAGCTTCACATTAGGAGGCTCTCGGTTTAAGCACTAGCTAATAATTACATAAAGCGAAGACAGCATGAGGCGCTTATACCATATGTCTGACGAAATCCATACATTTATACAGCAGTTACGCAGAAAGCAAAGGAAAAAAGACAAACTGAGACATGCATGCACATAGATATTCTCTACATTCTGTACTTTGCCTGGCTGCTATAACAATGCAATTTCCCTTGTGGGATCAATAAAGCATCTATCCATCTATTCACACACACACACATACACACACACAATGCTGCTATAGCTGGCAGGATCTGGAGCAGTCCCATGAGGAGATGGCATGGTTGCACAGTCATTGGTTCCCCTAGGTGTGGAAGTGGAAGTGCTGTTGGCCCAGTCCTGTAGCCGGCCAGCTGCTGTGAGCTGCCTGTTAGCCAGGCCCAGCATGGCCTCAAGGTACACTGGCAGCAATCAAACCATGCCTAAACATTGTGTGGCTGGCACTGTCTTCGTGTTTATCTTCTCATTTTCCTCACTCAGTATTATCCATTACACTGCATGCATCAATTTCTAGTGCAGCTCAAGGGGGCCAGTCGCTGGTTTATTTTTGCGATTGCTCATCAATCATTTCTGGGGACGAGTGTCTGGGGCTGATATAGAATGGAAGAAGGACTCCCACCAGCCCAACTCTGTAGCGCCTTTTAATTAGAGATGCCACTCAAACTCTGCCATCCTCCATGCTCTCTCTTTTTCACTATGCCTCTGTGCCAGGCACCAGCTCCTGTGTACCACCAGCCCCCTTCTGTTGTTCCTTCTTTGAGGTCCACTAGGAAGATCTCCAGTGGGACCCACTAGCAGGATCTCCACTGAAATCCACTAGCAAGATCTCCCACTAGAAAGATCTCCACTGTGACCCTCTAGCAAAATATCCATTGTAAACCACAAGCAAAAACTCTACTGTGACCCACTAGAAAGATCTCCTGCCAATGCACAGCAAAATCTCAACTGCAACCCGAACAGTCCTCCACAAGCAAGATATCCCAATAGGAAGAACTCTACTGTGACCCACTAGAACAGTCCTCCACAAGCAAGATATCCCAATAGGAAGATCTCTACTGTGACCCACTAGCAAACTATCCACTGTAAACCACTATCAAAAACTCCACTTTGACCCACTAGCAAGAACTCCATCCCACACACTAGCAAGACCGCTCAGCCTCCCTGCCTCCCTGGTCTGATTTTTATCGTCCAACTCTGGTCAGATCAATCCCTCATTTCTGCTGCTCCTCATTCATTCATTCATTCATTCATTCAGCCCACCCTGCCCACAACCACACATCACACTGCAGGGTTATTAGACTGCACTGACCTTCACAACTTACAGACTGTTTTAAAGTAGATCTATCCATTAGAAAAAAAAAGAGAAAAGATGAGCAAGGCAGAAAAAATCAAATGAATTAGTCATTTAATCCACTGGGACTGAAGCAAAGTTCCTGTGTTAAAGGTCACCACAATCTTGCATGTCAGCACACAGCTTTGTGCTCAAGAGCTTGTGGGCATGTCAGTGTTTAACCGAAGGTGGTTGGTACCTGGGGTCTGCCTGCAGAGCTCATTCACATTCTCATTTTCCGTGTCTGTGTACACAGGCGATTCAATTAAACTTATCAGAAGGACGGGTATTTATACACGGGGGTGAAATATTAACTGTGCTGTTATCAGAAAGCCATGACAGGAGCACTGCAGTCCCTGAAGCCCAAACGTGACAGATTAATATGGAAATTGAATGATGCTTAAATATATATATATATATATATATATATATATATATATATATATATATATATATATATATATATAGTTCACATCGATGATGATGACAATCAGCTTTTGCCTTCATTCTGCACTGGAGCTCATCCAGAAGCTGAGAAATCCTTTATTCACTGAAGGTAACTGCATTCACTCCTTCAGTTCATTCATTTCAGAGGAGTTGGAGAGATGAGGAATGAGGCCATGCCACCATATTATTGAGAAAGAAGCCACTGTAAAGCAGCCATGACAACCAATGGCTCTGATTTAAACACTTACATTATATAGCTGGACCATAATGGCTCATATTATGAGATGTACAGAGATGTTTTCTGAGGAGAGGTGAGCTCTTTTAAATGATGGGCTAAAATAATAAAAAATAATACCCTTATACTATATATTCATATTAACTAGTGTATATAAAGAATAATTATAATTAGGGATGCATCAATGCTATTTATTTCAGAGTCCTAGTACTAGCACATGTTTTTTGGTACTTGTCATTACCAATACTGATACTGATCTGGAGATGAATAACCTCATGCATGTTCATGTACTTAGGCTACTAGACTTCTTTATAATGTTAGCTAGTTGTTTTTAAATGCATTAGTTAGCTACAGTGGTTGCTGTTGTGTGCTGTTCGTAATCAACTCCTCTTGCTGAGTTTGATGTTTTGATTTTTTTCAGGTTACTTTTTATTTTAGGGACATGCTGTAGTTCCTTCCCTTGATACTTTCACCATTAATCAGTAAGTATCAGAGCATTTTTATTAGCGTCATTTATATAATATCGATATTGTAACAAACTGTCACAATACACTTTACTGAAATATTGCGGGTATTGTGATATTCATTTTTTTTTATTAGCAATGACAAACTTCTAAACAAAACTGGAAGCAGCTCAATTGATGTTAAGATTTTCTATTAAACTGTAAAATTGTAAAACACATTTTTATATTTATTATAAAAATTTTATTAAAATTATTAGAATTTAGAATTTTTAGAACTGAGAATATTGCAAAGTATAATTTTTTTAGTTTGAAGTTATTCATTTTGTATATTTTAAATGCAACACTTTTTTCTGGTAGTTGGTTACCAAACCTATATACTGTGAAGATTGTTGTGTATCATAATAATATCTTTAAGTATTGTGATACGATATTTTTGCTATATCACCACTAGTACAAGTAATGGGCCAATGTCCAATACTAGTATCAATATAAATATTGTTTAAACATGTGGATAGGTTGTAAAACTTCATCACTGAAACTTTGTCTATCCGTGTTATGTGTATGTGTGTGTGCGTGTGGGTGGGTGTGTGTGTTGTCAGATGTATGCCCATGTTCATGGATGGTGTGCACAGGATCACATGCTCTCTGTAGTTTTAGAAAGCGGAATATGTTTGGCTAAGTGTAGCTTTGCTCTTCCTCACAAAGCCAGATGATTAATGCCACACTTGCTGTTTTTCTCTGCTGCTCTGCCTGGCTGGGAGGAGAGAGAAACAGAGAGAGAGGAGAGAGAGGGAGAGAGAGAGAGAGAAACAGAGAGAGAGGAGAGAGAGGGAGAGAGAGAGAGAAACCGATGAAAACTGAGAACGAGAGAGAGAAAAACTGATAAAAACTATGAGAGAGAGAGACTGATAGAAACTGTGAGAGAGAGAGAAAACTAAGAGAGAGAGAGAGAGAGAGAGAGAGAGAGAGATGGATAGTAAGCGAGTCAGGAGACAGGAGAAGAGAGCAGGAAAGGCTTTTGCAGATTAAGCAGGTGAGCTGGTGGCAGCGAGAGAGAGCAAGCACATGCTATTATCAATTACGCATCATGTCTGTTAGCTGCCACGTTTCAGACCCGTCTACAACCATATCACACACACACACACACACACACACACACACACACACACACACATACATACATACACAACCAGTCAAGCACTGATGCTTACCGACTAGGTCGGCTGCTTTGACACACCAACAGCTCACTTATTCTTCAAAGAGAAAGCTACATATCACGCTATACCATTTCCCCTGCAGCACAGCGACAGCCTGAGTATAAATGACACATCATTAAGATCTTTTGGCTGTGCACAGCCGTTACCAGTTCCTGTCACATACTGCACATGCAGAGCTCATCTGTGCTACACTCTGCAACATACACAAACACAAACACACACACACACACACACACACACACACCCATGTGCAGTTGGCAGCTTTTTTCCATGTGATATAATTACACTAAAGATCTGTCCCAATACTCTGTGATGGTGGCATCACATGATCACACGCTGGGTCATGTGCAGATGAACAGGAAGTCGCTGATAGAGAACTCATCATGAAGAAAAAAATTCATTGCCCCTATGGCCAAACCTGACACTGATCCTGAACTGCCTCAATGCTAGCACAATAACTGCCTCAATACTAGCGGCATTCAGAGTTGGATTCAGTGCATGTAGTGAGGAATTAATACTGTACTTGGGCACATCGATATTTAGACCTTTAAAGTACGACCTAAAGTGCTATTCAGACCGGATAAGATTTCCAGACACATGTCTGTAAGTAATGTTACCGGAGGACGTCTACAGTAGTTATGATCGATCTCAGAGATAGGAGTGTCATCACAATATATACAAAGTGATCACACTAAAAATTCCATGCATACTACGTACACCTACAATTCTCTATTATAAGCTCTTGTTGTAGGGCTGTGCGAGCTGTGCTTTATTATTAGTAGGTCACATGGCCATAATGTGTAGACTATACTCGTGCTAGAAAATCAGTAAGTTACCTAAAACTTTCTTAAGTATGGATTCTCTGACAAGTCATTTCAAACGTCATCTATATTTTATTGCTCTGCATCATAACTTTGGCCAATACTTGGTTCTGTTTTGGTTTTGGCATGAGACGATAGGAAAGAGTATTTCAGTGTATTTCTACTAAAGAAAAGGTGCAATCCTATGGGATAAAATGAAATCTCTACCAACATGTCAATTCAGACAGGATTATTTCAGCTGCTGAATTTATAGAAGGTAAAATATGGCATAATTTTTCCAGACGCAGCGTGAAAAATATGATGGGTTTCAAGCGGGACTAAAATCCCAGAGATACTCTGTTAATAATTACATGACCCCACCTCCCCATGTAAAAATAATCCAATCCAAATAGGGCTTAAGATTTAAGAATTACTTGGAGAGTTTTGTGAGCCTGAGTTTACCCAAAACAGAGATGTGTCTCAGGAGCTGTATTAAGTCCAGCACCTCTATCTGACCATTTGTTACAGTGCAATATTTCACTCTGAAAGTCAGGTTTTCAGCAAGGCATATACACACACAACTACAGAATACCATTTTTTAAGAAAATATTAAATAGATAAATATGACATGATGAAATAAATGAATGTTGGAATTAGACACATTTCTGCAGCTGTGGCATTTTTCACCCCGCCCATTAGCTTCATGCTTTCTGGTGCCGTAGGTAAACAGTTTTGCGTCTTACTGGTGGAGATCTCAGTGGTGAGTCTTCTAGTTAATTGTGTGAAAAAAATGAACTACTTTGCAGATAATAAATGATGTAAGCTCTCTGGGAGCTGCAGAGACAGAAGTGAGAGAGGGCTAAAGTCTAAACAAGAACAGTGGCAAGTTCTCTAACAACCTACAAGCCTGAATTTTGGATAGCACTATGTATTAGAAATGTTATGGTCTATGTTTTACTTATTTTTATTCCTTCTTTCTTTTCATTGTATAAGTGAAAGTTTTAAGTGCAAACTCTTTTCAACTATCTCTTGCTTTTATGCTATACCATACTGCAATTATCTTATCCATAAAATGCAGTCTGCTTTATCAGTCATAAAGTGGATGGTCTACAAACACTCCTGCAATTGCAAACTCCTACCTAGAGAGCTTTACTTTAGTAAAACCTGGCAACCTCTGTGTTGTAAACTGTGTGCATGTCATTTCAATAAGCTGAATGGGCCATCCAAAAAAAAAAAAAAAAAAATGAACATAATCACCTCATTAGTACAAGTCTGAATAGGGCTTTAAATAAAATGGGTAATAAGTCTTGTGTGGATCTGTCTGCTAAAAATGATATACTACACATGCACGCTTTTAAAGGAAAACACATTAAATATGTTTATAATGAAATATCTGTGATGCGTTTAGTGATTCTGGTGCTAATTTGTTAATTGGTGCTGTATTTTTGTTATTCCTGTGAGAAGTTAGTACATATGTGCCATGCTGATGTCACAGAGGGATGTTACTAGCACAGTTACAATGGTGTTTAATAGGAGAAGCAACTTCAATGATCTCAAACATAACTTTTCTCACTATTTTCTAGTGACGTGTAGAAGTGTACAGTGTGCAGAGTGTACAGATGAAAAAATAAATCACATGTTAATTATAAAGGTTAAAGTCATTCAGGGCAGATTTTTCTGTATTCTGGTCAAACATAGGACAGTGATCATGAAAATATCAAAATGACACCAAATGCACACCAAGTGCAGGATGCAGGGGGCAGTATGAGACACTGCAGGCTGCTGACCTCTCAAACTAGTGAGTTAAAGCAGCTTCTCTCTATCTCTCTCTTTCCCTCTATCTCTCTTTGAAGTGATTGCCTGAGAACTGACGCCCTTCCAGCACAAAACAGATGTTCCCTGTGTGGTTATCTCGATGGGGAAAAAAGCAGAGACAATTTAAAAAGAATATAAATAATGCTGATACACGTGCAGCCGGCTGCTCTTAGACCTGGGATGGAGGGACGAGGGGGCTGGGAGGGGTCCATGCCCGCCTTATCGCAGCTGTGCCAGCCTGCTCTGCCTGACAAGTGCCAGCGATGAGACAGCTGATAGCCGTCCTGCGCTCGGTGCTCACCTCACAGCCCCACAAACACAGAGAGAGAGAGAGAGAGAGAGAGAGAGAGACAGGAGAGGAAGACAGAGGCAGAGAAAGAATAATGGACAGACTCAAGAGAGCGGTGCTGTGACATCACTGAAACAAGCATCGTGTTTTAAATCTAGATTAGCTTGCTGTGTGTCCAGGCCTGGCCTAGTCCATTTTCATCCAGCTTCTAGCAGCAGTTTATGTTCCTGAACATCTCCACTCTGTCTGTGAAGAGGAGTAACACTGTTGTAGCTGACTTTAATTAAAGCTTTTGAAAAGCAGGCAAGCGTGTATGAATAAATCAGTGAATGGGTCGGCCTTGGTGTGTTTGTCAAAGGTGCGGCTCTGTTTTTTTTTTCCCCTGTGTGTGTGTGTGTGTGTGTGTGTGTGTTGTGAGTGTTGGACTGGCCTCATTCTCCAATCTTGCTTCTGTCACCCAATCTACGACCTCCCAGTGGGAGTTAAATTCAATTCTTTCGATGTCTCCAAGAAATCTCTAACAGCTGGCAGCATGAAAGCAATATGTGCCCACGTGTGTGTGTGTGTGTGAGTGTGTATGCGTGTAGCAGAGACAAACCATGTTTCCAAGCTAATGTCGACACCAGACTCAGCAACTGAACCTCCACGCTAATCACATGTTTGCATTTCCCCCCTCATGTCTTTAAAATGCGTCGCACGTCTTCTCGGTTTCCTGTAATTTTTTCTAATTTTAACGAGCAGTGACAGAGTGTACTCCTCTAGCTGCCGGGCTCCAAATTGCTGCTGGGATTATTGTAAATGAGCTCGATCGCGTCCGCTTTGCTCTGCCGTTCCCGTGCTGCGCCTTCTGTGTTTGCCGTCTGATTTCCTGCAGCGGTTGCTTATTATGACATTTGGCGAAGAGGATACTTTGTACTCACAATAAAAACCCAGGGATAAGGGAATTGCTTCCTGCCTAATTTCGTGTAGCTCTAAAATCTCTGAACCCACGAGAGCATTTCCTCGCAAAGCAACCCTCGCTTAAGCAATTAAATCGAAAAAACTGGCCCGGCACTCAAAAAAACATCAGCGAACTAAAACAGGTTAGATTTTTAGTTCATTTGCGGTGACATTTTCACAATTCGAATTAGATTACACTGAAATCATCAGACCCCATTCTCAATAAGTGCCTAATAGCCTGTGTATTAAAGTTTCAGTGGAGTTACATAATGTGTTCTTCTACTGGCTGGCTCTTTGATGAATTTCTTATACACACATGGCATGTGCGCATCACTGATGCTTTCTCAAGAGAGGCGTGATTCAATGTAGAGAATGCGCTTCCTTAGATAAGATGTTTATCATCGCTGCTAACAAGGAATTGTTTTTGTTTTGCTATTTCTTCTTCCACAGTTCTTTTATTTCTCTATTTTTTGACTCGCAACATGTAACTGAATGATTCTGTCTCCCTGGCGAGCGCAAGCAAAGGAACGGAAAATAGTGAGACGGGAGCCTATTAACCTGCAGAGAGTGTATTTCTCAGAGCTTGGTTTAATAAGAGAGTAAGAGAGTGAGAGGAAGTGAGAAACAAAGGCAGAGACAGAGACAGAACACTGACATTTACTGTTGTCTAACAGAGAGAGCAGCTCAAGAGAGGCCTGTAAAAAGATCCCATCATTCCCTTAAACCAGATTACAAGCCGGGCTTATGCAAGCACCGTCTGGCACCCCCCTTTCTGACAGCTTCTAGTCAGTGGTAAAACAGCAAGCGGCCTTAAAGCTTCTCATTTACAGGCCATAATGTGTGTAAAAATACAAACCAGCCAGAGACTATGTGATCTCTCCGAGAGGGGTGAAGTGTCCAGGACTCCCATCAGAGCAGGTGCCTGTGTGGGCTTTATAGATCACCTGGGCATAGCCTTCACTTGCTCATCCACAACTGTCATGTGTCCTCCACCCCTCCACCCTTCCATCCCTCTCTCCACCAGCCCCGACCCAGACATCGATCCCCCTCTGCACATAGCCACGCGGCCAGCTATCGACTACCTTATGATTCATCTACAATGCAATTCTGCAAGCTCAGGGAGATGAGGCAGACAGAGAAGAGAGAAAGGAAATAAGAGAGGATAAGAAAAGAGACACATGAGAGCAAGGCTGCAAAGGAAGAACAACTAAACTTATTTTAAAGCTCAACTCCAGTAAAAAAAGAACAACGTAACACAAACACTTTTTGATTTTAATCTGTATTATGCATTATTCTGATCAAGTCTGACATTAAGCAAAAGTACAAAAAAGTTGGTGTGTATGCCTGGGAGCAGGGGTTATTTCATTCCCACTCTGTCAAAACACATCTTACTGCTTGTCTACCTGAGAAACACGCTCGTCAATCGTACAGAGAACTGAAGATCTGAAGTGTGAGAACTGAAAATCAGGCCTCGTTTTAGAGTGTTAGGAGGTTTATCAGTACACTATAAATGAGAAAGCAGAGAAAACAGTGGGGAAATTTAAATCATATTTCTACTGTGGTAGTGTAAAACAAAAGCAAGCAATGTATTTTTCTTAATACATTTAATATGGAACATCTTGCAAAGCTCCTGCTCAGACAGCCATGGATTCTGAACTCCTTAATGCTGTTTTTCTTTTTTGTTTCATTTTCATATTTAAATTAAATAATATGGCGTATCTTTCTCTGGGTGACACGTATGGTGATTGATCACGAAAATGAGGCAACAGGAAAAAAAAGTTTTAATCTAATAATTACAATGATAATAACCAACTTTTTTTAAAGAGTAGTTTTAACTGGAAGTGGAGACTTTTATTCTTACTCAGACGAATTTTTTTGCATTTGTCTGTTTGGTCCAGCCATCTATTCAGGGCTTTGGAATCACCCCTATAACTTTCTCATTTTACAGCATCCCTGCTCATTCGACCATGTTCTTATGATTTTTAACTTGATGAATGTTCTGTGCGTGTTTTAACCATGTCATGTTGCTAGTTAGAACAGTATGCTACACATATTATTAATGTTCTTTCACAACTGAGAGGTTTTGCTTCTGATATCATACACTAGTCAATAGACGAGTTAGAATCCATTTTTCTTCATTTAATGGTTTTGGTCACCATCATCACCGCTGCTTGTTTTTAAATGTAAATCTGATTCTTCTACCTTTGCATGAGTATGGTTTGTTGGTTGAGCAAATATCCAGTCACCTTGGGAAGATGGTAAATTGAAGGAAAGAGACAGAAATAGGAAAAAAGGAGAAATGCTGGATGGGTTTGTATCCCAGGTTTAGGATCATATTGTGGAACTTCACTTGAGCTGTAACTCTCTCTCTCTCTCTCTCTCTCTCTCTCTCTCTCTCTCTCTCTCTCTGGGTGGTAAAGCGAATCAAAGAGTCTTTTACACCTTTCACCCGCCAATCACAGCCCCATTCCCAGCAACCCCATAGGAGCAACATGGAGCTAATTGGTGCCCTGGGAGCACTGCTTCTCCACCACTGTCTCGCAATTCACACACACACACAAACACATACACACACTGAGCATGGTGTAAACTAGCATACAGACACATGATTGCACACAAGGAGAGTGAAGGAGAGTGAAAGAAAGCTGAGTGCCCTCGGAGACCCACAGGGACCAGACAGAGCAGTTTCCTGACTGAGCCCATTTCTGCTTCTGTAACGTGTTTGTAGTGTGATCTGCTGAGGCAGGCTAGAGACGGCAGAGGAGAGAAAAGTGGTGTTATGAGCTCAGAGAAACACTGTAACATGTATCATTTACACAGTCAAATCAGGGACAACACATCTATTCCATCTAAAGAGACACTGCCTCCACTATACATCTGTGTGTGTGTGTTAGCTGAACCTCGTTAAGATTATTTGTGCAGTCTGACTGTTAAGTTTTTTTGGTCCTCCAGGTCCAGATAAATAAATCATAATAGTTCACATCTGTGACATCACATGACACAAGGATCCAGAGGTGCGTATTGACATGAAACTAGTAGACAGAGACCTGATCTGTGTTCTGGACGATTGATTATTATCTTATCATTTGTTTTACCAATGTACATTCCTCACTAACTGTATATGTGTATTTCTCTGCTTGTGTTTTTATGTACCTGTCCCTGTCCCATCTGAGTGTAGACGTGGGTGTGAAATACAGAGCGCAGTGCTGTGCTCTCTGTTCTTCGGGCCCAATGTGCATCATGTCTAGGCCAGTGACAAAACTGTCCTCCTATTTGAACCAACATATTTTGATTAAACCAGTCTATTTCAAGACTACAGCCTTCCCAGGGCCCGAAGAGGAAAGCAGGATGTATTTTATATATACAGTAAATATGTTATCCCCGATCCTCGGTCTATAACTTTATATATAAAACTTTTATATACTTTTTCCCTCAATTTTGTCTCTTTCAGTAAACAACTAGACCAAATCAATATATGGCATGACCACCATTTGCCTTAAATATTCATCCAATTTCTGAGGTATGCTGTAACAGAAAACTGGCTGTACCTTGCTTCTATCTATGCAGAAACAAAACAGCCTGCATAAAGTTTTTATCTGAAATATGTTACTTTTTTAATGACATTCTGCTTACAGAATATGATGCAGAAAACATTCAACAAACATCTAGGTTTCGGTGATCCTGTTCCCACTGTAGCCTCAGATTTCTGTTCCTGGCTGACAGGAGTGAAATCTGACGTGGCCTTCTGCTGCTGTAGCCCATCCTCCTCAAGGATCAATGTGAGATGCTTTCCTGCTCACCCCAGTTGTAAAGAGTGGTAAAGAGTCTGCCTTGCTGTCAGCTCAAACTTGAGCTCAAATTTGAGTCTGTACTGCAAACAGCGCAAATTCTCCTCTGACCTCTCTCATCAAAGAAGCATGCTGAAATGCCATTTACTGGATGTTTTTTGTTGTTTACACCATTCTGGGTCAGCTCTAGAGTCTGTTGTGTGTGAAAATCACAGCAGATCAGCAGTTTTTTGAAACACTCAAACCAGCCTGTCTTGCACCAACAAACATGACAGTCAAAGTCACCGAAATCATTTTTCCCCCATTCTGATGTTTGTTGTGAATATTAACAGACATTCATCTTCATATTCATATTAATGATTTTATGATTTACTGCCTCATGATGGGCTGATGATCGGATAATTGGATGAATGATTACATATACAGGTTTCCTGTTCTGTAGTGGTTATAAAGGGATCCAAGGGGATTCCTCAGCAAACAAACCCAGATACACATACAGAAATATGCAGATATATCTAAAAGACCAGACATCACATAACACAAGTTATATCACAGAGCTGGTGAATGTGTGATTCTGATTGGTCAGAAGGTCCTGAGTATTTTTCTATAACAGCAGGGCTTGGAAAGTAGTTACGGCTGCTTACACAGGGACTTGTAAGGCGGATGCTCCAGATAAACAGATGAAAAAACATGTAATTGGTTATATGGTGAAGTTTTCTACGAAATGTTTATTTAGCATTTTTGGAAGGAGTTTCCAGTGTCAGTGCTTTGTCATATGTAAAGCTGTTCTTCTGACAGTTTATAATTGCCAAAAAGTAAGTGATAGCAGGAACTAATGATTTTTGCTGACTTTCCACATTAAATGGAAATATAGATGGATATGTCGTTCTTTAATAAATAAAACAATTGTTAATGTTGGTAAAGTGGAGTAGTATAAGAGAAACTCTCTCTCTCTATGTATATATATATATATATATATATATATATATATATATATATATATATATATATATATACATACATATATATAGAGTTATTTGTGAAACACTAACAATAACCTATTTCCTGAAAAAAATGAAAAAGAAGAACACGGTGTTCAGGTCCAGCTGCATCGTTGCAGCACATCTTGAAAATACTGCAGTCAGAAATCGTGCTTTCATAAAGTTTCACTTTTTTTTTTAAACACTCAGGAACAGAAAGTAAAGTTGAGCAGTGATACTGAGAGCAGAAACACAGTAATCTAACAGGCTCCCTAGTGTAAAATGTATGAGGGGCCTTGGTATGAGACATGGGAGCTACAGAAGGCCATGCATGTGTGTTTGGGGTGTTAGATGAGTCCTACACTACGAAGCTGGATAGCTTTGAGTAGAGCCCAGCCCAGGACTCATCTCTGCTCACGTCTGGGCAGATGCAGGTGAGCTTCAGTGTCTGGCTGGAGCTCTGAATCAGAAATGTAAGCAGATGAAGGATGGTAATTAAGTGATTTAGAATGAAATCATGGCCTGTGGAATTGAACATCCTTCCCTGACATTTTGGCATGCACCCCCCACGCCTTCAGCCACTCAGATGCTCTGGAGTGAATGCCGATCTACACTACTGCTTCCTACTCAGTCCGTGTGTGTGTGTGTGTGTGTGTGTGTGCACACTTTTGTCTGAGTGTACGTATTGCACAATGCACAGTTTAAGGGGGAAACCTGTCACTCATTTGACTCTGGAGGGAGAAAAGGCGAGACAGCGAGTGAGGGAGCGAGACAAAGAGAGATTGGAAGGATAAAGAAAGAAGAGGAAAGAGGGAGCTAATGAGGGCGAGGAGCCAAGCACAGAATTCAGCACACCCATTGTCATGGGGAAGCGCAGTAAAAATGAGGTAGTGGCCTCGACACTTTAAGACTATCATTAAACTTTCCCTTCTCTGCCTTTACGAGGGCCTTTGTGTGTCGGCAGGGAAGAGGGTCGTAAAGCAGGGCTTTGTCTTGTTGTGATCGATTTATTTCCTTCATTAGCGGGACGATTCTGCCTGCTTATGATGTCCTCACGCGCAGGCCATAATTACAGGACAGTTCCTTTTTTATTGGTGCAACTTTTGCTATTTTAATTAGCCTTTATACTGGTTTAGAGCGAGCCACAATGTCACACAGAAATAGTCAATGGAACATCTATTTTAGGACGCAGCGTGGCCGGCTTTATGTACAGATCTATTTTATGGATATCTATCTAAAGAAAGTCTGGCTGTGTACTGGAGCGGAGATGAAGCAGAGAGAGGGCACAGAGCCCAGGTAACAGAGAAGATTATGAGAATGCGTAATGTTTCTGACAGATTCTGGAAAGGTTTAATGTTAACCAACAGTCAAGGTGTTCTTTTTTCATTCTTTTGTTTTGAAATCACCCCTTGAATGTAACTATAATAAAATAACACTCAGGAGTTAATCAGTAAGTCAATGTTGCTAGCCAACTAGGAAATGTGGACTAGCGTAAACTAGCTAATAGTTTAGCTAGCTGTCACATAGCTGTTTGTTTTATACGAACAATGTGATGATGGAGTGACACTGAAAACAAGACAAACCAAAGGGAATATCAACATTTACCTCAGATCTGTTGCTGACTTACTAAGAAAAGACTGTGACTAAACATTTGCTGTAATTACACTTAGCATTGAATTCTAACTAAACTATCATTGGCTCTGCCTTATTGAGAAATATCTACATTGTGTGACATCTAACTTTAGAATTTTGAAGTGAATACCAAAAGAGTGGGCCGTTCATGTGAAATCATCTTGTCAACATGGTGAACATAACTGGAACCATTTTCCAAGCACTTAGCAAAGATTCTACTAACATCAAATTGTTAGCTGAGGGGGTGGTGTGGTGTTTATGGAAGGGGTGTTTTGGGGTTGTTAACGTGTGTGTGTGTGTGTGTGCATTTAAATTAGCGGTAAGTGGTAAGTGGAGATAGTTTTGTGGTGTGTGATTCTGTTGTGTGTATTTGTGCTGCTAAGTGATAAGATGCAAGTCAGCATGAAAATTTAGTGGAGAGTGGAGATGGGTCATGGTGTGGTTTGTTGTGTGTATTTGGGGTTGAAGAGTAATGAGACGGACGTCAGCAGTACATTTTTGGAAGCTTGTGTGTGTGTGTGTGTGTGCGTGTGGGTGGGTGTATGAAGGTGACCTCCTAGAGGGAAAGGGGCCGCCTGCTTGCTGGGCCGGGGTGACAGCAGCCCACCTGTCTGTTTGAGGCGCCACACGGCGTCCATCTGCCCCCGCAGGACGTCCTCTCCCCCAGGGCAACTTGAGCACCGCTGTCAGTGCCCGCAAAAGCATGGCACCTCTATGCCCTGCCATGCTAGTGCGACAAGAAGCACAGTGCCCTCTGCAGGCTCTCTGTGACTTCAGCAGGTTCTTGACATCACATATACTAAGAACCGAAGAGTCAGACTTTGACTACAGGAATACTCCAGGGGTAATCTCTGCATCTGTAGTGAAAGTGTGATTACTACAGACAATGATTTGGGCAGGGCTAACTGTTATCTGAAAACAAGAACTTATTTTTAATGGGGGTTTAAAAGCAGCTCAGTGATGCTGAATTCTCAATTCTAATTGGTCAGCAGGTGTTGATTAATTTTCTACAACAGCACAGCTCTGACAGCAGTTCAGCATGCAATTTAAATGAATACATTATTGTTTCTATAGTAACAGCTCATTCAGAGGGACATGTATGGCTAAGACTAACAATAAACAGATAAAAAAAAAAACATTGTTTAACAAAGGATAAAAAATAAACAGATGAAGGTGATATTTTGATATTGTGAAGCTTTCAGTTAGGAGACGTTTATTTAACATTTATGGAAGGAGTCGCGGATGCTAGCACTTGGTAACAGTCAGTTACAAAGTTTTCCGCTGCATGAAAGTCTTCAGGAGAGAGGAAGCTGCACTTTGCCATTTTTCTGTAACATGACAAGCTGTTTTTTTTATTTGCCTTATTAATTTCCAGGGAGAGAAAAAAGAGAGGCTGGTGAAGGAATGACTGTTTATTGCTGCTATAACACGAGTGATAACAGGAAGTAACCTGTCTCGTAGACGTTCCACAGCATTAAATGCAACTACTAAATGTTAAAAAGTGTGATGTGTCGTTCAGTAATAAATAAGAAGTGTAATTATTGTCAGACAGCTGTGGTATAACTGGAATAAAACATTTCGAGACATGCTGTTATTAGCAAATAATCAGCTTCAGATTGGTCATGGCCCTGGCATGGATTATTTTCCTATAACAGCATGACCCGTTATGTTTTATTCCTTACATATTCCAACATATTTTTAACTCTCCAGTCATTGGTAGTAAATTAAGCCCTTAGTTTTTTATTTATCCTTTCAGAGATGAAGGTGGATTTTCAGAGGAAAGAATTTGTGGCTGTGTTACCACTGCTCTTGTGTGAGTTTGACAAAAACTGTAAAATGAATTTAAAAATTCTATATTACTCCATTAATGGAAAGTTTGATAAAACTATATATGAACAGCTTTGCTAAGACTTTTTCTCATGTTATGTCTCTGTCTAAGACTTTTAATTCTCATTCATACTAACTCCTGATTCCGTCTTTACTATGACCTTCCTGCCTCGACAAACAAAAAACCCACCAACACTGCACAATAACACAAAAGAACACATCCAAACTTTATCCTCTGGCTTGATCCCAGTCTGACTCATGTATCCCACCATCATTTCGTCAGCCTTTTCAGGCCGTCTCCGGCTCCCCTTCTTTCCCTCAATCTGTCTTTAGCATATCTCTTCTCTGCCTTTTCTGTTTGCTGGCCTCAAGGCTACACCTGGAGGTGAGCTTTGACCATCCAGAGGTCTGGAGGAAAGAGCCTCCCAGCTCTCAGATCTCCTACTGTGCTCTACTTCAAGCGTGGCATGTTTACCAGGCTGAGTGTACCACCCATCCATTCCAGCTGCCAGCCAGGGAGCCAGGACGAATGGGAAGAGGATCAGAGGTAGAAGAGGTAGGAGAGGATGAGAGAGGTTGTTTTCAGATTCACTTTTAAAGACATGAAGCACATCATGTACCTCCATCTTTCCCTCCCACGCTCCGTTACTCACTTACTTTCTCACTTATCTACTGACTCACTCTCTCCCTCACACCCTTACTTCCTTATTCACTTCTGCTTACCTGGATCATGTGTGTAGACCAAAGCTTCAAAAATATAATGTAATATAATATAATATAATATAATATAATATAATATAATATAATATAATATAACTAAGAAAGATGCAATTACAGCATGCATCGCTTTGAACAAAAATGAATGCTGATGTCACAGCTTTCATTTCTGTCTCGCTGTCACTGACTCACATGAAAATAATATATGCTGCAATATGTTTACATATTTTAAGTATGAATATAATATATTGCATAATGTAATAATTATACACCTCACTGAACACATGCCTTTCATGATTTTAAAGACATTTTATTTAACAGCATGGAAAGTCAAATGGAAACTGTGAAGGTGATATCGATGGATGAATTTATTCCAAGATAGACACGCCTAAACTAAGTCATTTTAATTTTGAACTTGAAAAGTAGCCAATAAGTACTCTTCATGGGAATTCCTTTAAGACTGTTAGAAAAGTACCCCTTGCGACTACCTCAGGAAGCTGACAGAGAGAATGCCAAGAATGTGCTAAGAATACAATGCATAACAGGTTTGATTTGTTTAACACACTTGATCACTGCATAATCCATTTGTATTGTTTCAAAGTTTTAATATCTTCAGCATTATTCTGAAATGCGATGTAATGTGTGTATAAAAATACAAAGCACTTCTACGAGTAGGTGTGACTCGTAATATATTTTAATACATTATCATTTTCTTTGGGGCCATAAAACATGATTCTATTCATACTTTCCTATGAGTGGGCATGTCCTAAGTGCTGTAAAAATGAATCAAGGAATTCAGGAGGAACAAATAGTAAGAGGCAGTGAACTGAGAAGAAACAAAGACAAAGAAAGAGTGCTACAGGGAAATGTGCAAGACAAATGTGTTTTTGACTGAAGGTGCTAAATCTTTTTTTTTTCTATACAAACTAAGTGCAACTGTACATTGGCCTGTACTAATTTCTGGTTGGAACTGTTGCTTGCCGATTTGCAGGTTTATAATTAATCAGACGTGCTGCTCTTTCCTCTGCTGGAGAGAAGGAATGCTCTTCCTGGCTTGGCTAGCAGCCTTCCTCATACTGCTCTGCATGATTAGCCAGTGATTCTGCGTGTACTGGTGTTAGTCTGACTGACTTCTTCCAAAACATAACCTGATATCTCTACTTATTCTGTACGGATGACACATGGAGAAGCTGATTACCTGCTCTAGTGCTCTCTGAGGATCTCAGCTCACACAAAGCTTCTTAAGAACAGGAGTGCAGACCAAGTGTCTGTTCCCAATTATTTCCCAGTGCTTGGGAATAGTTTTCTGACTGACTATACCATCATATACCACTGACTTCTCGAATTTGTGTTGATTCAATTTCTACAAAAGCAGTTCTGACAGTAATTCAAATCACACGATTATATTATTGTGGTTGTTCTAATATGTTATCATTTCTAGTAACAGCTAATTCACAGGGACTTATATGGAAAGACATTCCACATAATCCAAGGCTAATAATAAACAGATAAAAAAAGTGTTGTTTAATAAAGAAGAATATATACTCAATGATATGATGAAGATTTCCGTAAGGAGATGCTTATTTAAAATTTTATGGAAGGACTCTCCAGTGTCAGTGCTTTGTGACAGTTAGTTAAAGTTAGTTTTCCAATATAGGAAAATCTTCAGGACGATTTCTTGGTAAAATGAAAAGCTGTGTTTTTTACTTATTAAATTTGAGAGAAAGAAAAAAAGAGGCTGGCAAAGGAATGACTTTATAGCTGCTGTAAAACAAGCGATAACCTGCCTCACTCAAATTCCACAACATTAAGTCTAACTAATAAAATACAAATTTTAATCATTGGCAAACTGCTGCGGTATAAGAGGAATAAAACACTTTATTACAAGCTTTTGCTGTAGCAGCATGTCCCAAACTGTTTTATTCCTTATAATAGTAAGTGCATGGTCTAAGAGGCAAGAGCTCAGTACTCAGACGTAGATCTTACCTAGACACGATACAATGACACATTTTGTATTTGGTGAAACGTGGCTAGCAGGCTAATGGGATAATCACTATGAAGCATCCTGAATCACAGTTCAACAGGTGGCTCACCCGCCCTGTTAGAAACACAGTAGTGATTGAGAGAGTGAGAATGAGGGTGCGAGAAAGTGAGAGAAAGAGGGAGCGAGAAACAGGTCCCATGGGACACTGCTGTCCCCCCTGGGCTGTTTGGAGAGCACACTGTGCTACATGTAGCACTGTTTAGGCACGCTGCTGCATTATCCTGCCCTCCTCAGATTATCAATCTGCCTGCTGTGTCCCCAGAGAGCACACCCTGTTACTGTTAGTATACCGCCGTCACTACTAATGACCATCGCAGCTCCTCTGCCTGTTTCAGATGACAGTCAGCAACTTTCCCTCCATGCCATCCTTCAGCAGGCCCAGTGATTGTCCCTCTCCGTATCTGTATTATTGATGAGTCATTTGCATTCCTTTATGTGAATGCTTCATCTGGGCTGGGTTTAGTGGCGAGCTGCTAAGGACAAATCTCCTAAGGTTGGACTGTACCATTTCTCAATACTGCAGCAAAGCGGTGGGAGTTTTAGTCTGGTATTGCTGCCCATAACGAATTACATCAAAAGTAGTAGGGATGTGTTGAGGCTGGGACTGATCATAGGGCTTATGAATGTAATCATTTGTATATGAACAGTTATGAACGATTAAAGCAAGATAACTAATGTTACCTAGTCAGATACTTGCTACTAATCGTCTAGTCACCATTTCAAATTTGGAACCATAATGCTATTTGTGTAGTGGCCTGGGAAAAATTGTTGGAGAGTGCTGTGACTGAATTTTGGCACACGGCCAAAACAGAGGGAAAAAAATCAGGTTTTGGCCATAAATACACTATATGGCCTAAAGTTTGTAAACACCTAACCATCCAGTCAGCACACCCATATGTGCTTGTTGAACATCCCATTCCAGATTTAGTCCCCCTTTGCTGTTATAATAACCTCCACTCTTCTGGGAAGGCTTTTCACTAGAATTTGAATGGGATTTGTGCTCATTCAGCCATAAGAGCTTTAGTGAGGTCAGGCACTGATGTTAGACAAGGAGGCCTGGGGTGCAGTCAGTGTTCCAATTCATCCCATAGGTGGGGATGGGGTTGAGGTCAGGGCTCTGAGGAGGCCACTTGTGTTCTTCCACTCCAACCTTGGCAAACCATGTCTTCATGAAGCTCGCTTTGTGCACAGGGGCATTGTCATGCTGGACCAGGTTTGGGCCTCTTAGCTCCAGAGAAGGGAAATTGTAATGCTACAGCATACAAAGACAATCTACACAATTATGTGCTTCCAACTTTGTGGCAACAATTTGGGGAAGTCCCACATATGGGTGTGATGGTCAGGTGTCCAGAATCTTTTTGGCCATATAGTGTATCTTTAACCAAAACAACATAGAAATGTTTTTATTAACTTTTTAAACTTGCCTAGGCTTCCTGCAAAAATCATATTGGTTAAGGAGACAGACCAAGAACAGACAGTCTGCCTAAAGATGTCAAGTGAAACTTCCAAGTAAAGTGAAACTTCCTCACAAAATATACATCAGGATTTGATCAAGTTGCTGGATAGTTACATGCTGTAGTTCAGTTCCATATATAATCATATATCGGCTGTCAAAATATCCACAATACTCCTGTACCCCAGTCAGAATAAAATCTTTAAATGCAATTTTCCTCCTTTTAACTTTTGGAGGTAACCAGATTTCAAATTGCTAGAACTTTACTTATGCTTGAGATACATGTAAAAAAAAAAAAAAAAAAAAAAAAACCATACTTAAGTTCAGTAAAGTCTGTAGATTTCATTCAAGCAATACAATAAGATCATAGTTACAAGTCGTTACTATAAAATAAATGCAGGGCTGAAGAACATGTAGCCAGTAAGCTAAGCAAACATTACATACAACTTGGCTTCACTGAAATCACACTGTCCTGTCTCACTTCACTGGAGTGTAAAGTTGTCATTTCATTTTTCACATGCTCATAAGAATAAGCACTTACGCCACAGACAAAATGAAAAAAATTAGAAAAAAAAGGTAAGGAAGTAGGCTTCAGTATCAACACTGTACTTATTGTTTCCTCATGTGTATGGACTGACATCCTTAATTAAGCTCATTTTCTCAAAATGTCATGTCTCTGTGTCCTTTAAAAGCTTATTCTTTTATGAGCTCTTCCTAAATGTCCTGTAGTGTTATCTGTCACAACCATACCAAAATACATCTTTCACATTATTTGCTCACTGTAAATAATAATTGTTAAGATATAGCTCTTGCAGAAGTTGATTTCTAAGCCCTTTATACAAAAAAAGTTTGTTCACGTCCACTGAAATCCTGATAAACTGATATTTAAATAACAGCACTTAAAACATCTAAATGTCACTATAAAATATGCACCAATGTGATGAAAAAACAGTACTCGATAGGCTAAATTGGGAATATTAATTTTGTAACTTGATTTGTCATTTTGTAAATTAAAATAAAGTATGATTATACGCAGGGTCTCCTTCAACTTTCAAGTCATATTTGGTCTAATTCATTACATTAAATCAAAGTTTTTGTATTTAAGTGAACTCAGTTCTTCATTATTTTGAGTTTGTCACATAGAGCAATGAAGAGAATAGCACAAGATATTGCAAAGGGATTGGTGTTGGCTATTATTCCTCTTTTTTCCCTTTTTCTTATCATTTTTTAACAAATATTTAAGTTTTTGTTGCCATTTCTGAAACAATAGCCATGCACAACTTTGTTCATATGAAAGGTTTTGTTGAGAAGGTTATTGAGGTGTTTTTCTGTCACCAAAGACAAGTTTGTACTGGATAAAGGGTGAAGAATCTACTTTTGGACATTTTTTTTTGATAAAAGCACAAATACAGCCAAATATTAATTCCTGAAAATTGCATCCTAATCCATGGGGCTCTTGCACCCCTGTCCTTTTTCATCACTAGTGGTGTCTCAGAGTTTTGTTTCTCTTCAGTGCTGACAGTGTTGATGATGAGCATACAGGAGTCTGTGAGGAGCAATAGCGGGTTAGAGACTGGGATTTGGCGTGCCTGTCAGGTGAGCTAGACTGCCGACACAGGGACAGACTGAGTGTTATTTTGAAGTACTGTGTTTCATCTGTCATTGAGAAGAGAAGAGGCATCTCTGTGAAAGGGGGGCTAAGCTTCATGGATGAACGCTGTGGAGTTCATCCATATCCAGATCTCTTCTCCCAATCCTTCAACAGTCACTACTACAAAGACTCAATCACACAGAAAATGACATAAGATTGAAATAAGGTATAAGTACCGTGTCATGCGCTGAGATAATACAACATGAGAGGACTGTAGAGAGCACTAATGTGTAAAGCACTAAGCTGAAACAAAGAAAAATGTGGTCAAAAAAGAAAGGAATCTAAAGTACAAACAAAACTTAATATGAACACATTCATTCAGAAATATCCCATAATTTTTTCGAGGGCATCTGTTTGAGACTAGAGGTGTCCAAAGGGACTGGAATCCTGTGTAATGCAAGAAAAAATGTCATGCGAGTGGGAGATTTTTACTTTGATGTGAGCAGGAGTGTGCAATCAGATATGTACCTTGTGGGGCAAACAACAACAGTTGAGACCAGTTATGAACTTGAGTGATGTAGCTGAGGTTGTGAAACCATTTGAGCCAGTTTAGGCCACGCCCACTTTGTATTTATATCCACAAGCAGATACAAATACGGATATTTGGAATATATTTGGAACGGCTATTTTTTTTAATCTTATAATGAAAGTTTCAGGACAGTTGTAAAATTCAATAAATATTTACGATATGTGACTATAGAACATGCACACTCAAAACAATAAAGATCTTAGGATGAGATAGACATTTCTTAGCAAAGCTGTTCTTATGTGGTTTCATTCAACTTTCTAATGCTGGAGCAAAAATAATTCTGGTTAAATAAGCCTTCCCCAAAATGTTGTGGTTTAAATATGCCCTCAGACACACAACTATGTTGGTAACCACACATTCTTTCCACTAAAAAGTAGGCCTGTCTCTCAAAAGACAAATTATACAGATTTGATTGAAGGATTCATGACAGCTTTCTACAAAAATATATGTTCTGCATAAATGATTAGCAGTGTATTTCAACAACTGCCTTTAGACTTCCATTATATGCGAGTTTTGAGTAAACAGCTTTTTTTGTTCTTTTCTTGTTGTCATAGAAACATGAAAATTTTTGTTTGTGAAAATTACACAAATGCAACGAATGTGGTACATAAAAGTTAGGTTGAAAAAATAATAGAGTCTTCCTTTAATGTGAAAAAGGAAATGAGAGCTCCAGTGTAAGGGGTGATCAGGAGACTGATCAGGAGACGGAGCGAGAGCTGCTTTCATTACTATCACACCCTCGTTCCCTTTAGGGCACAGGTGACCCTGCCATCGAGCTCCGACCACATTCACACCAGGCTAATCATTTCATTTTAATAACCAGGATATTCTCCTCGTCCTCTCCTCCCTGTCTTTCCCTCTCTCTCTCCCTCTCTCTCTCTCTCATCTCGCTGGCCCCACTGTCTGCCCTAGCCTTTGCCAAGGTCCAGCTAATTTTATTCTAATTGCCTACGCCCTCAGCCGAGACTGATCTGCCTCATTGTCCCCATCCCCCCTTCCATAATTCATTCTCTCTCCTCCTCCTCTTCCTGAATCCTCCTACTTTCTCTTCTCCAACACTCCTTCACTCCAACATCTCAGTCAACCTCTATATCCTTTAACCTCCCACTATCTGATCTCTCTTTCTCTTTTTTCCGTATTTTTTCTACGATCCCTCGTCTCAGTCGCAATTGGATGTACGTTTCCAATTTTCTTTGCTCTCCCTCTGTTCCTGACCCCTCATTCCAACACAGAGAAAGACAGAATAGCCTTGGCACTGGCCTCTGGATGCCATGCTCTAGTCCACACACAAAGGTTTGAAAGAGAAGGCAGGCAGCTTCAATTAGGTAAAGCTAGAGTGCATTTGTGGTCAGCTAAACCAGGGACGAACAAAGGGTGTGTGTGAATGTGAAGGCGGAGGGAAGCCCGTCCACAGGGCCACCGTGCCCCCATACCCATGCACTACATTATCAGTTCACACCTGCCTCCTCTTTCAGCAATTACAAAAGCAACGGTGCACAAAGGCACTCGGCTCAGTCACGCACAAAGGCAGCCGTGATTAGGCTGGCCGCTGACCAACACCTGTCTGATGTGCAAATTCATGTGCGAACACACGCTTCACGATCACATATTCCACGGCATAAAATATGCTCCGCCTGCAGAACCTGGGCCTGGCGATGCGTTTGATTAAAACTGATTGCAGGTATGAAGCTGGTTTGACTAAGAGTTTATTATTTCAAAAAGAAAATCCGAAGCACCCCGCTCCGATCCGTCTGCTCCAGGCGCCCACTTGGAGCTTGGCTGGAAGAGGGCCTGCTAAAAATAGCTGCCTTCTCTTAGCAGCGAATCATTAGGCACAGATAAAAATTAAAGCATCAATTTTGCCTAAACTTTAAATAAGCAAGCAAGCCGAATATAGTCAAGCTCTAAATAGTGCTCTGGCTCCTCTAATTAGGGCTTCATGACAGGCTTCTTAGTGGATAATGGCTTATTTTGGTCATCAGCATTGTAGCATCTAGCCACAATTGAAAGCAGCCAGGGGAAATTCGCCACTGTAATCACACTTCCGAAATCCTCTTCTCTCTCCCCTCTCTTCTGGAAAAAACAGCCCCAATAAATTTTCATTACACCTGAGAAAAGCCCTTCAGATAGAGCCACACAGGCAGAAACTAATTACTTTTTAATTTATTGACTAATGGCCGAAGCCTTTGCAGACAGCTGCGATTGTTCTAGCAGTCATCATGCAAGTGCTGTATTATTGTCAATTCATCCAGACAATAAATAACATCTTTAATTTGTATCATTTTTGCCCCAGCTGCATTATTTCCACACCAGACAGTTATATATACAGCAACAGTTGCAAACATTGTCCTATCAATGCTTGCATAATGCTTTCTGCTTTCCTTTTATATACTATTAAAATTCTCCATAGTTAATACTGGTATCTTATATGGAATCCCTCCGTGTTTAATTTCACAGTCGGGTGAGAACCCTATGCTCTTGACTGTCTAGGACTGAAGGTTAAGGCCCTCGCTCTGTGGGACTACATCTATCTTCTCTCTACTCACTCTAATTATGCACTGACTGTAGAGATCTTACACTAGCTTCATGTACTCTGTGGTGTAGTGTGAGCAGTGAAGAGGTCCTCTAAGAGGCTTTGGACACTGTGTTGCTCTCCCAGAGGGACTCTCTGCTTTTTCATGTCTCAGAATGTGGCAGCTCCCAGAAACCTCCTGCTCGACTTGATGCATTTTCTGTTCACCACCATCGAACAGCACATGCTCTTTCTGCTAGCCTGAGAAAGCATGAATATGAATGGATCATAGAAATCCCCCTGGGGTGCTGTGCATTTGCTTTCAAACTCTGAGTGGCATTACACTGCTGCTGGCACAGGAAAGAGGTTAATTAAAACGGCCGACACATAGGTGGGTAGCTTTAAGCCTGAGCAGTTAAGGATTTGTCATGTCCAGGTGGAACAGAGAACACTGTGGAAATTGTAGAAGCAGATTGCAGACCACAGACGGTGTGTGATGAGTTCCTATGTGGAACACTTCAGAAAAGAACAAGGAAGTCACTGTCATTCCAATATGTGCACAGATTTTCACATATTTTGTGAACCAGCTAACTAACAAAAAGTTATGGCTTTTTATATTATTTTCAAATAATATTGAATATTATTTTCAAATAATATTCATAAATGTTCATACTTATTGCCACTAATGCTAAGATATAACTTCACAGGATTTCTAAGAGGATTTTAAGTCACAATCATGAAATATTTCTAACAGTCACTGCTAAGTCTAATAATCTATCAAACAAGCTCTAACCTGAGCCTCCTGAAATGATTTTAAATGTATAATTCATACATTGTCAAAATGTTGGCAAGCTAGCTAGCAATGGGTTAACCTAACAGAGACTTTCATAGCGGAAGGGGCGAAAAAATGAAAAAAGGGTTCATACTTAACAATTTGTTCCTTTTATGACTGTTTACTGTGTTTTATAGGCTACAGTATGGCATTTCTTCAGTTTAGTGTATACATTGCACTATTGTTCATGCATGGATTTGAACTGTATGAATGTAGACTAACAGCTATTTTTAGAGCAGGAGAAATGAGGGAGGAGAAATTCAGCGTGTGCAACCTAGTTAATTTTCCAAGTTCATAACTTTCATAAATTTAAGTGTGGATGAAGGATGGATTTTAAACTAATGTATGTTATTATTCATTTAAATGTGTCTTTGGTGATTAAAGTTAAAATGTAATAAAGTTAATAGGGCCCTGGGAAAATGAGTCCTGACAATGTAAAACCTTTTTAAGACATTAAGTTTACTTAATGTGAGTTAACAAAATATTGAACTGGGGAACATAGGACCTCACATGTTCATTATATGCCACATAAATCTGAGGAACATAAGACCCTGGGAACATTGGACCCTCCGCTAACAGGAGCTAACTTGACAAATATTCTGAGAAGATTTTTAAGTCATATTAATAAATGCTCCTAATATTTTTTGCTTATACACGTAGCTAGCTAACAAGAGCTAAGTCTTAGAAAATAAAATATAACATTTGAAGATTCTAAGCTTAGCCAACTTGAACAACTTGTGCAGCCAACTTGTGTATATTTATGAATATGAGTTAGAATCATCTCAGAAATCCCGCTGAACTAGCTCATGTTAACCAGCTAGCTAATAGATGCTAACATGACAAGATTTCTGACAGGATTTTGTAAAGTAATTATATTATTATTATATTATTTGCTCATATAGCCAGCTAGCTAACTTTACTCAAGCCAATAAAGTATCTGGATTCTGGATGGCTCTTAAACTCAAAAACAGTACTGGAAAGCAGGGCATGGTGGGCAAACACACTCATCACAGCTCTACACTACTGGCAAGCCAGATAAAACACAAGTCAGCTTTATTTACCCTTTCTTTCTTTTCTTGTTGATGATCTTTTCTGAGTCTCTCTCTCTCTCTCTCTCTCTCTCTCTTTCTTTCTAGAGGCAAAAGTCACGGGCTGATTAACAGACTCCAGCATGCCAGTGCTGAGTGAGCCCCTCCTCTCGGGACACGCAGAGAATAAAGAAGCAGAACAGACAGCACCGCTTTCTCTCTCTCTCCTCTCCTCCACATCCCTGAAGTCCAGTGACGTCAGTCTCTCTGTAAAGGCATTAGAGCTAATGGAGCAGCGCCAGGTACGCCGTGTACCTGAGCTGGCAAAGGGAACGCACTGCCATATGCAAAAAAAATCCAACACAAACGCCTCACCTCTTTCACATCGACCCGCCGTGCTTTAGCAAAGAGACTACAGTCTTATAGGGCTTAGGTGCTGTCTTGTACTCTCTTCACCCTTCACTCATTTTCTATCACTATCTTTTTTCTCTGCCTGACTTTGTTTTCACAGAGGTCAAAATTGATTTTATCTGTGGATTTTTACAAGGTAAACAATACAAAGCCAGCACTTCAGCATAAGAACAGTGTCCAGCACAGTGAGAGGTTAAGAAACTTCCAGTGTATAGGCTAAATAATAAAGCTATTCAGACAACGAGAACATAACAGAATAAACTGAAGTAATATGCATAAAACCTGTTTCAAAGTAAAGGAATGCACCTTGAAAAAAACACAGATGGATTCAAATCAAACTCACAACCAAGGGCATGGTGAAGGTCAAAGCCCGGTTCTGTCCACACCTCTATATAAGATTTTGCTGCTGTATCGAGTGTGCGACTGCATCCTGACATAATATTGCACTGATAATGGGCACCATAAAACAGATCATTTTACAGGCAGACGATCTCTGTCTTGAAGGCACTTGAAAACCATTTTCAAGCGACATAAAATTTAACATAGCGCTACATGTGCCGAACCAATAGTTTCCACACTACATGGAACTCTGAATTTAATTAAGGAGGGGGAAAGCATGAAGACTAGAGTATGGAGGTCCTTAGTATACACACACACACACACACACACACACAAACCCAAGTCACTCTATGCAAACTACCAACCACCAGGTATCCAACTAAAATTTGTGACGCTTCAGCTACGTAAAAGTTCCTTCCTTACGAAGGTCCAGGTAAGCTTAACTTTTAACTAAAAGTTCATGGCTATAAATAATACTAATCGGTTTGAAGTGGTTATGTTTTTACTTCTCTGTCCAGTGGTCTTTAAACTTTCCGTTTTTTTGTTGTCAACTACTCTCTTCACTAATCAGACCAGGCAGGGTAAACAAAGAAAATAAGATCTATAAAATTCAGTGAAAACTCCTTTCTCAATGAGCGTGCATGTAACTGACTGCAACCGAGAGCCTGCTACAAAAGCTACAATGGTTTGCTGAAGATGTTGATCGGTTCTGCTACAGAAATTTCCACTCTGAAATATTTGCTGTGGTCGGCAGTTGATGGCCTCTGACAACTCAGTGTTTAACTATTACATATGAATTCTACAAATATATTCTAAATCCTAGCTTTCGCATGAAAAAAAAATCTGACCTTGATTGAATTTGTCTCAATAGAAACAGTTCTCTAAACCAGACGTTTAGACAACAATGCAGCAATAAGGATGACAACAATGCAGCAATAAGGATGACATCCTTTACCTAGGCGGGGAAAGACTGTTGTTTAACAAATACATCAGTGGATTAAGACTGTATTGAGAGATAAGCATCACAATATCTTTAAATACACGCTTGCCTGCTCACTCTGCCTCAATTTTGTACACATGCAATTTGTTTCTTATCGACCCAAAACAGCATCATAAAATCATATGAATGAGTCCTACATCACTTTCACCATCTCCACCGACAACTCATAATCAAACGTATTATTACAGTCCATGCAGTTTCCTTCGAATAGTAAATACTATTCACCTAGCTTTTTTTTTCTTTCAAGGAGCAAACCTAAGAACTTTGTGAAAGTAGTTTTCAAGCTCTTGAGTCTTAGACTGGCCATATTCCATTTGTTTTTCGACTGCAAACCCAGATCTATGCTAATGCACACTCATTTAGAGTGTATAGATTATTGATCGTCAAGTCTTCCTGGGCAGGCTGATTTCTATTTTGGCCATCTGAAAGTGCACAACATACATTTAAATGATCAATGGTGATAGAGTGCTGAAAATTGTAAGGTAACTTGCTACTTTTAGCTTCTAAATTACCTTGTGTACCTGGGGACATTTCGGTCCCCAGAATTTTACAAAATGAACTCGGCCAAGAACTGCTCAGCAGAAGGTGCCTTCAACGCCTTACAAACATTAAATTCCCTGCAGTAATGCACACACATACACACATTCCCATACACGCACAAATACATTAGGCCAACGTCTCACACCATTAACATGGACGAAGGACATTTTCAACATTCAAATGCCAGGGTGAAGAATAAATGTCAACCCTTTCTTTGTTATGCTAAATCAATTATCCACTGGAGAGCAAACGCTAGTTGCAGACCCATGGTTAACTTACGTAGAACTTATACTCACTGTGCTATACCAGACTGTGAATGGATTTTTAAGCTATAAAAAATATACCCATATCTGGAAAGTTTCCTAATTACTTTAAGTAACAGCCTGTGGAGGCCTAAACATTCGGTGCTAACAAATCTGTGTCTAAACAAAAAGGTGTAAACAAACAGAAACAAAACAAACCAGTGATAAGTGCACAAAACTGGGTTCCCACTTCGCATTACTCTTTCCTTCCTCTTCGTGTCCTCTACAGCACGGAGCTGTGCTGTTTTCCGAAAGAGTGCATCCTGTTACACGAGGCCCCTGTGTGGTGTTCAGACTGAGCACAGCCTGGCAGCCTCCTGACACTCTGATAGATAGGAGCTGCAGGAAGCATATGGGCTGGGAAGCAAGATTTCTGCCTCCCTCTAAAGCTCCTCATCCAGCTGCTTAATGGCACACACTGATCTGTAATTCCTTCGTTTCTGATATCCAACCCCCCATACCCCATATCCCCCATCCTTCAGAAACCCCTGGAGATGATGGGTAGGCACGCACGCTCCACTCGTCTCCAGCTGGGAGCCGCCTGACACCAGATGCCGGGACTAGAGCAGGGCCTGGGTGATGTGTTTCAGGGCCTAGTGCACAGCTTTTCATCCTCATAAGCATCTCTAGTGTAGTGGGAGAGGAAAGTGTAGCCCCATAAAACAGTGATTTACTCTATATCTGGTGAAAGTGAAAAGTTTCCCTAACAACCCTAATCCTTTTTTCCGAGCAAGACCATCACTCTGAGCATTTTGGGTCCATTTTTAAAAGAGAATGAAGAGAACTAGACACACAAGTGATGTACGGAATGTGATAAAAAAAATTATTCAACTTGGTATTGCACAAAATGGCCTGCTGATGGAGAACCAACATTACAGAGACAGGTGAGACGTCTGTCAACATTGGTAGAAATAAAGTCTAAAATAGTCTGCTTCACTTTTTAATACGCAACTAAAAACTTCACCATGTAGCAAAGTAAAGAATGCTTCAAATGGCATCAACTCCTCAGAATGGCTACACCAAAAACATTACTAAGCCATTAAGCATATTTTGTCATGATTTACAGAGCTGAAAGGACAATATAAGATGGCCTAGTCAGCTGGAGAAAGGGAAGGGAAACTGCTAGACCGCTGCTGCCTGTCAGCTGTCACTCTTGATGTCTCCCGTGTGTGCACAGAGCCGGACCACACTTTCTAACTGGCCAGAGGCTGCCAAAGATAACCTGCACACAGCCATCACATCACAACCCAAACCAGACTCCCATGGCACCTCTCCTCGATTCCCTTGCAGCACGGCTCCATTCTTGCACACAATCTATTCACTGCATAGCCCTACGCACAAATATACACATACATGAATCAGAGGGGATACACAAAATAGGCCTCGTTGCTTGCCCTATAGTGTGGATGTGCCAGGGTTCAACTAACCACACCCATATTTCTGGCTGTGAAATGCTTATGAAACCTTTGGGAAATCTGAAAGAACTTGGGAGAACGAAGCGGAAGAGTCACTCTCTGAAACAAACTTCAGAAAGGGACATCCAGTAATTATGTATAATTCTGTTTTGAAATTAGGCATTTTAATTCTACAGATAAAGTGTATTTTGTGCTAATATGAAAAAAGAAGGTTAACGATAACAACACTGTTACCACTTCTGCTTTCCAAATGTTCTGGTGAATTAGATAGCATATCTAATTTCACTTTAATAACAACAAAAATTAAATTGATTATTTACCCAAACTGTAGAGAGGAGGTTTTGTGTTCCACTTTCAACTCCTCTTCTCATATATGACGTGACATCAATCTCCTTATTTGTCTAACAGGAAAATTTTTCTACCACTACTCTAGATTTTTCTCACTTGTTCCCAATCTATGACCGGATTGGTCAAATTATAAGAAAGTGCTTGATATCACTTGGCACTTTTCTTTTTGGAAATTTTGGAAGTAGCCCACTGCTACACTCCACTGGGACCATAACTCTTCCCTTATACTGTATGGACACTCACCAAAACTGGACAGTTGAAGACATGAAAAACATCACTTGGTCTTTTCCAATGTTCAGCTGTCTAGAATAGGTGAGCCTGTGCCCAATGTATCCTCAGATTCCTGTTCTTAGCTGACAGGAGTGGACCCTAATGTGGTCTGGTGCTATTGTATCCCATCCTCCTGAAGGTTCCATGTATTTTTGCAATCTGTAATGCTTTTCTGTTCAATACAGTTATAAAGAATAGTTATTTAAGTTACTGTAGCCTTCCTGTCAGCTTGAACCTGTCTGGCCATTCTCCTCTGACCTCTCTCATCAACAAGGTTTTTCCACCCGCAGAACTGGTGCTCACTGGATTTTTTTTTCACCATTCTGTGTATACTCTAGATGCTGTTGTGTGTGAAAATACCCCATTGTGTTTTATTCCTTACTAAAAAATTGGGTCTAACTGATAAGATTTAAAGTGAAAATATACACAGTTTGAGTCATAAGGCTGTTCAAGGAGTAAATATTTGTGCTCAAATAGCTGGGGAAAAATTTGGCTTTAAATAGAAAAAATGTATTTCTTCTACTTTTTTTTTGAATAAATAATAAAATAGCAAGGACATTTTCCAGCTTTTGCATAACTGTTGCATAAGGGTTGTCTGCTGCTTGTGTCTTGTCCTCACATAACAGTAGTTTACAGAGACACGCAATTATTTCCAATTTCCTTTCCTGGCTCTTTTGAAATTTGCTTACAACTTGAGAAACATTTTGAGTGAAACATACCCTATATATCTCCTCCACACTCCCCTCTTGCACTTATCTTTCCACTCTCACCTCCACTCTGTGTCAGGCGTTCCAGCTACTGCCAGATTCCACAGCATATGTGCAAATGTAACCCCAAAACAGCCTTTGCCTTGCTTTGCCATCCCTGATTCAATTACAGTGATTGAATCACAGATCCTTAATTAAGCCCTTTAACGGCATCATGTGGCTTTTGGAGAGCTTAAGAGGAGCCAGATTAGATGAAGAACAGTGAGAACATATGAGGTGGAATTGGTTTAGTGCCACGATGGCAGCACCCCTGTGATGAGGCGTGAGAGAGACTCAGTGTGGGTCGGGATCCTCGGGAGAGAGCATCCTCCACTCCATCTGGGATCTGTGTTATGGGCAGAACACTGAACAGCTGATGAGAGCAAACGCAGAGATCAAACAAACTTTCTGCTCGGAGTGCAGAAAAGATGATTTTGAAAGACTATACAAAGTCAAAGTATTGATCCGAGTCGTCACAAGCTGCGCGATGAAGGAGGAAAATGAGTGACTTGTATCTGAAGTCAGCTTCTCCTACACCATGTCCAGGCAATAGTGTGACCTAGAAATCAATGGTAATACACTCATTATGGCGATAACTGATGCTCTTGAGAACAGACATTGAAATTCACCAAATTATGCAGTGCACATTCTGATAATAACTTCTGCAGAAGCTGGACACTGCATGACATTATGTCTGTGTCTATTAACCTACATTAAACTTGTATGGAACTTTCACCACAGACTATATCAATTACAAAACCAACTACGCTAAGTTCCTCCTGTCAATCAGAAAACACCCTGATTCAATGTGATGCCCCGACTAGAGCGGATATAATACGCCCGCGGGTTTCACACCTCTGAATAAAACATTGTGCTGGGCTGTAGTGCTACCTACCTGAGCCAAAGGATTCTAAAATGTCTAAATTGTCACCCTATATGTCACCAAACAAGGTGCTGGATGAAAACTGATGTATATACAAAAAGAAAGTGAGTAAGCAATACACCAGCAAGCAGGATAAAATATACTTTTTATTTTTAAACAAATTTACCCAGTATTTTGATGACGATAGGTATCTGCATTGACAAACTGGGGCTCTCAGCCCAATATCTCTAGTTTCATGGGAAACAAACCACATCTCGCTCACTCAAACTGAACATCACTGAGGCTCTAAGGGCAGTGCTGAATTTTGTCAAAATCTCACTGGGTTAAAACTGTGTCAGTAAGAAACCGCAACTTAATTATTGGATCTCTCAATCAAAACTATATCATCAAGTGAGCTTAATTCTTATTCAGACCACTTAAAAATGCACTAAACATGTCCTCAAGTATCTTCATTAAAGTGGCTTTTACAATTTATCAGTAATTGTGGCCAAGATTCATCTACTTTTTAATGAAAAGGTTATTTCTCTGACAAATGTATAACCGCAGACTTTTCCTGTACACTGTCAGCAAACATGGCACTACTCCAAATAAAATGCTTGAAAAAAAAAAAACTCTTAAAAAACCACTGAATTCTCTGTTCTGATGTTCATTACAGCTGTACGGTTTCACAAATTCCCCTTCCCATTCCACCTTTAATGTAGTTCTGTTTTGCGTTTCTGCCTTGTTGTTTCTGTTCTTCTTGATGAATTTTTCTACTTTATATTCCATGTTCCTTGTTTCTGCTATCATTTATGATTATAAATTATCCCCATTTGATGCAGACTGCCTGTGCTTTGAACCCCACTACGCATTGTGTACATGATTTCCGGATTCACCAAAAGAAAGCAGACATTGTGCTTACACACTCCTGCCTTCAATCATTACATGTTAAGTAATGGAAATTATAAGATTATATTGTGTAATATAATGTGTAATATGTTATTGTATTATGGAGGGGCTTGTACGGGAGACGCTCCACATAAACAGTTTAACAAATGTGTGTAGTTGTTGATATGGTGAATTAAATGTAACTATAAACAGCTAAATTGACAAATTACTGTGGTATAAGAGGGATAAAGCACTTTGGGATGTGTTGTTATAGGAAAATAATCAACTTTGCGATAGATGATGAACATCAGCTCATATTTTCCTATAACAGCATGCCCTGTCATGTTTTAATGTTTACATATATCATGGACGGAGCCTCTGCAGCTCAGAGTAGTGTTTGAGTGCTCATGTGATCATGAGATCTCATCCATAGCCAACAGAATGAGGTAAAGCATTAAATCAAGTGCCTTCTGTCATCAGCATCTTCTGTCTGGGGAATTATGTTGTAGCACCTCTCCATCTCTTTCTCCCTCTTTTACTCTCTCTGTCTTGCACCCCCCCAACACAAACACACACACACACACCTTTCCCGGACAACAGTCTCCTTATGAGGACTGCATTCACTCATGCAGACATTATGAATGTAGCTGCAGACAAGCTTAGTCCCTCAATCACACTCGCTGTGCTGCCTCTCTGCGTTCTTTATTATTTTGTCATGTGCTGATTTGTCACAAAACGAAGAGATCTGTATTAAAAAGCCCAAGCCAATTGCCCGCTCAGCACTAATCCTGCACTGCCCTAATTGTGACCGCACTTGCCCTGCTTTCTGATAGAGAGAGCAGCATGAACATGGCACCTTAAATGCCTTCTGTCGCTTTTCACTCTTCAACTGACTACTGTGTTGTACTCTATCAGTCTCTCTCTCTATCCGTCTGTCTCCCTCGCTGTCTATCTGTCTCTGATAATCACACTGTGGAGGAAGGGGGAGCTCTATTCTCTTTGTTTCCTTAAATAAGATCAGAGTGCTTGCATTTCTGGGAGCTGCATGAGGAGCTTTCATTGTTTGTGTATGAATCCCGGTAAACATGAGGTCAGCTCTGAAGAGGGTTCAGGCCAAATTTTCTTTCAATGGCGACTTCCTTTCGAGGCAATTTCCTTTCAATGATGCTGCAAATCGCACATACCCACGTGCACATGAGAATGGAGGCTTGTATTGTAAAAATTGCACTGAAGGCATGCTGAACATACACACACACACACAGTGTGTCTTTTTTGTCACACTTTGCAGAAAGGCTTAGAGGAAAGTCATATCAGAACTAAAGAATGACATGTATCAAAATCTACAAACAGCAGAAATAAAAATAGTATATGTATTTGTAGGGTTTTTTGCTTCTATAATTCTTCATTCGCCTCTGAGTTTTGGCACATGTTTTATGGTATAAAGTGTACATCTTACAAATTTGCGGGGAAAAAATCTGAGACACATGCACTCTAAGAATCATGGCACGTCACCCAGCAGTTATCACTATGTAGTTACAGATAGCTACTCACAAATGTTACACAACTATGATTATTTTATATCTAAGTTTGTGAATGCGAATCTTTAGCGAGCTATGGTACAGTAAGTAGTAATATAGTAATACTGAGTAATATGGTGCAATTATATTATCTACCATGCCCACAATGAATATGATTGTCATCATAAATCCAGACTGGATTCATTTTAGCAAAGCATGTAAATTAAGAAAAAAAAAAAACAACTAATAGCTGAAACTAGAAATAGGCATACATACGAGGCTATCTGTGAACCAGGAAATTATATAAGCAAAAATAAATAAATGAAGAAATAAATTCATACATAAATGAGAATAAACTGACAGTGCCTTTATGAAGAGGAGAAAACGGACTGAATAATTTCTAGGAAAATAATTTTTGGGGAAAAAAGTTTGCCTTAGTACAGCCTATCATCTGTATCTGTATTGGTATATTTTTAGAATTTGATCATTCAGACTTGATCGTGTCATTTTGCTTGATACCCATGTGCCATCTCCAGATCACATGGTACACAGAATTAAAGAACTGCTAGTTAAATGTGGTTACTTTTAACAAGATAATTTTGTGGCTATGAATTCATATATTGAGGCCATGAGTTAAGATACTTGAGATCTATTTCACGGACAAGGAATACTTAACTCATACCAACTGTATTTTAAAATGAGTGAGACACAATAAGAGTGAGAAATCAATTGAATTAGACCATTGTGGCCTCAGTGGAGCTTGAAGATAACTGATAATATTACACTTCTTGGAATAATGCATAAAGATATACTGAAGTCACTGGCATTGCGACATGGATATACCATTAGACCATGCCACGTTAAGTGTATAGAATTCTCAAAGCGAATAGATTTTTTTCACCCATTCCTGAAAATAATTAACTGTAGCCTATGGATTAAGTATGACGTTTCTACAAAATATTAAGTTGTGGATTCAAGTTACACAATTTGTGGCTAAGAATTATTATATTGTGTTCATGAGATACTGAAGTCATGGCAACAAGCTGTATAATTTGAGCTTACAAGTTAATATATTGGGATGAACATCATGCTTAATATGAGGCCATGGCTTCCAAATATTAACTTATGACCTCAACATATTAATTAATTGCCTCAGCATATTAATTTGTAGCCATGCCATGCTGAAAAAAGAACCACCATGTCAGTTCTCCATATGCAACAAAGGGAATGAGGTACCATTTAACACAAAGAGGCCTGAAGAGAATCCATAAGAGCTCTAAGCTCACAGCTTGAACAACAGGACACTCAGCAATAGAGTCCGGATCTCAATCACACACACTTTCTGAGACAGCTACATGTCTAAAAAAGCACAATATGGACACAAAAATGATAAAACATTAAATATGGACACTGTGCAGTCTGCACATCTTGTTCTTTTATAATGGTCTAAGAGCACGGCATGCGTCTCACAGTCGGTGTCTTCAAGTAACTTCCATTCCACAGGAGTAATTTCAAACCTTTTCCCACCCCAATGTCATTTTAAGTGTGCCCCGCACTCTAAAATCGCCCAGTCAAACGATCACTGCTGAACAGCAGTTCCCGCTGCTCGGGCTGCCGTTATTTCATTATTTCCTCCAAACGGCTGATTATAGGGGGAAGGTAATTTACGAGGCACTTCATTGCCAATTCAACTGGCACATCACCTGTAAATAATTGAAATTCTTTATGTCCATTTCAACCTCATCATCTCTCTATCACATTAATACATCTCCCGGTGTCATGAGATGACACACGAGGCTGCGCTAAACCTCCACATCATCACATCACATCTCTCTCTCTCTCTATCTCACTCTTTCTCTCTCCACAGCAGCTCCACTCCAACACACACATGCACGCACACACACACACACACACACACACACACACACACACACACATACAAGCATGCACACAGGCCTGCACAGAACTATAAAATTCTGTTCACACTGTATACTGAAGAGTCAATGAACAATTTGATGACTGAATATTTTTTTCACTCAGAGTGAGACATATTACATGCAGGGTTCGATCAATCAAATAAACTGAGGTCTACATGTTGTACCGAATGTATACATGTTTCAATTTTGCACCTATAGTGATGGATGGATCGGAAATTAGTTTTCTATAATTAAAGTTGAATTGAGACTTCAAATTTCTTTTCAAATTTTTACAATTTGACCATGATAGAATATTTAAGAATATTAGAATAAGCTGACAATATCGCACCAACATTATTATGTGGCAGAAATTCAGTACGGCCAAATTATTCCTGTCTCCCCAGAGAGAGCCGTCTGTTTCTAGCTTTCCTTAATTAAACCTTAATTTGTCAGTTAAACCTCGAATTTTGCACTTCATAAGGTATAAAATAGGGTATGAATATTAATTTTCCAATCTGGAATGGTGTTCACCTCACATTCCCCATCTTCCCTTCAAACATATGCATACCACAAATGGATTAATAATTTATCAAATTGCTTCTTATACTTAAAATAATTAATTCAGTGATGCAAAATTAATAATGGGTAGCCCCTCTCTAGCTAATCCTGCAGCACAATGTGAATTAAAGCTTTACAGCTTGTAGTTTAAACACCAAAGATTTTAAAGGTATGGATTAGGTAAACTTCATCAAATGCCTCCATTGTTATAATTATAAATATTGCAAACGTGCAAAAATGACTGTGATCCAGGGAAATTGCTCTAGAAAACAGCAGGCCAGCATGTCTCCTAGGGCCTCTTATGGAATCTCTGGAGTGATCATAGTATTTTGGCAGTTGTTGGTTCTTGCCAGCAATTAAACGTTCTGAATCGAGATTGGAGGCCTGTGATGAGAGAGAGTTATTCTCTGATTGGCTGTTCAGTCGAGTGAAATGGAGCAGGAGAAGAGAATTTTATTTGTATAGCAGTATGAACAACAGGCACTGTCACAAAGCAGCTTTACAGAAATTCAGATGTGGATTTAGATACCTAATAAGCAAACCAGAAGGGGGCATTGACAAAGAAAAACTTCCTGAAACAACATGAGGAAGAAATTTTGAGAGGACCCAGAGTCAAAAAGTGAACCCATCCTCTTCTGGGTGATACCAGATATTGGGATTAATAAATCAATACAGTATACGGCTGTAAAGAAGCAAAGACAAACAATACTAAGTGGGTTCAGTATAAGCATATTGAAAATAAGAGTCCTGGGATGAGCAAAGGAAAGTTTTTAAGATTATAGCAGCAGTATTTAAGTACAAGTCTACAGTATCCAGGTAAAATTATCCACTGAAGCTAGACTTAGCATAAACTGTTAGCTACAGCATGGCATTAAAAAAGAAAAGATGCACTTTAACTGATTATATCTAATCTATGCTCTCCGGCCACTTTACCTATGCCTTCATGCAATTACCCAATCAGCCAGTCATGTGGCAGCAGCTCAATGCATAATGCAGATACATGTGAAAAACAAAAAACATCCAGCGAGCATCAGTTCTGCAGGTGGAAACGCCCTGGTGGTGAGAAATGTCAGAGCAGAACAGCCAGACTGGTTCGACCTGACAGGAAGGCTACTGTAACTCAAAAAACACTCTTTACAACAGTGGTGTGCAGAAAAGCATCTCAGAACGCAAAAACATGTCAAACTTTGCGGCCAATGGGCTACAACCGCAGAAACCACTCCTGTGAGAAAGGAAATGGAATCGGAGGCTACAGTGAGCACAGGTTCACTGATTGGAAAAACGAATTTGTTTTTTCAAATTTGTTTGTTTGTCTACATCTTATGTCACATTCTGTGGCTGAAATAGTCAAGGTGGGTTGAGACCGTGAGTGACGGTGCTAAATTAATTTTAATTATTTCAGAACAGACACAAAGCACCTAGGTTTGTAATTTTAATTACTAATCCTCGAAAGAAGCAATGTAGTCCAGGAAAAAATGTATTTATTTGAATTTATTGGTTTTGCTCTTCACAGCAAACATATAATCGTCATTTTCCTTCATGATAATTGCAGAGAACTAAGTGCACAAGAAGGCATTATTATAATTTTATCAGATACATTCATGTTTCAGTTTCATTTTTATTTTTTATTCAATATTTTTTCTATCTCCCATGCACACTCACTTTTTCTGTACATAACTATTTATATTTTTAATTTAATATATTCTATCTTGTCTACTGTTTACATATTTCATATTTATATATAGCATGTTCATCTTGCACCATGGTCTCTTGCACTTCAGTATTGTTTTACCCTTGTTATTTGTTGCATTTTTGTATTTTTGTATTCTTCATTTCAGTATCCCCCTTGACTTTGTATCTTTGATTCTGTGCTTGCACCTGACATCTATACAAATTCCTAGTACTGTAGAGTGTCCTTTACTGTACCTGGCAATAAACTGTTTCTGATTCTGATTCTGATATTTTCTTGTCAATCATATTTACCTTTGCCATTTCCAAAACCTTTTCCTTCTACACCAAATGGCAATTATCTTTCTGCAAATCATTTCAAAACATTCCAAAAAAATCTATAATATCTATATAACATTCCACCTCACAAAAGACACTTTTCCACTCAATGCTATTACCAAAGAGGGTTTTTAAAAAGATGATTTACGGACTGGACATGAAAGGTATGAGACACCTCTTAACATTCTTCACACATGCCTTACATACTTCTCAGGCTGTTATCAGAAGAGTACAAAAGATTTGGGGAAAAAAGAGTACATTTAATCACTCCAGCTTCAAAGTCACCATTACCAAATTAGTATTTTTATCATACAGGTGGAAACATTGCTTGAAAAATGCTTTAGTAGCTTGGAGACTTATCGAGAAGGTCAAATCTGAGAAAGGCTATTCTGTCAAATAAGTTAAATTAATGTAAAATTAATATTTATTGATATACTCCTAGTGCTGAGGAGCTGATCCTTCATACACCGATCAGCCATAACATTATGACCACTGACAGGTGAAGTGAATAATATTGATTATCTCGTTATAGCACCTGTTAAGGGTTGAGATATAGCAATATAGCAAGTGACCAGTCGGTTTTCGAAGCTGATGCGTTGGAAACAGGAAAAATGGGCAAGCGTAAGGATTAGAGAGACTTTGACAATGGCCAAATTGTGATGGCTAGATGACTGGGTCAGAGCATCTTTAAAACGGTAGGCCTTGTGGGGTGTTCCCGGTATGCAGTGGTTAGTACCTACCAAAAGTGGCCAAGGAAGGACAACCGGTGAACTAGCGACAGGGTCATGGGCACCCAAGGCTCACTGATGCGCCTGGGGAGTGAAGGCTAGTCTGTCTGGTCTGATCCCACAGAAGAGCTATTGTAGCGCAAATTGCTGAAAAGTTAAAGCAATATGAATATATATATATATATATATATATATATATATATATATATATATATATATATATATATATATATATATGTATATATACACAAAATATCCACCTGACATCTTTTAGGAAATGGGTTTACTGTATCTGCTTCATATAGGAGCATAAAATGATATTTACTCTAATTAAAATGAATTAAAATTAAAATACTATGACACGCTAGTACAAAACAGGTTCACGTATTCAGGAAGCGTATAGAATGAATATAAAAAGTCTACACACCCCTGTTAAAATGGCGGGTTTTTGTGTTGAAAAATTGTAACCCAAGATAAATCAAGATAAATCAAAAACATTGATCATCTTTTGGTTAAGCTATTCCTTTGCTGATTTGGATGTATGCTTTGGGTCATTGTCGTACTGAAAGGTGAAATTCCTTTTCGTCAGCTTACTAGCAGATACGTGAATATTTTGCACTAAAATCGACTGGTATTTGTAGCTATTCATGATTCCCACCACCTTGATAAAAGCCCCAGCTCTGGCTGAAGAAAAGCAGCCTGAAAGCATGATGCTGCCTCCACCAAGCTTCAACGCCTGAACGTGGGTATGGTGTTGTTTTGTTGATGTGGTTTTTTTGCACCAAACATACCTTTTGGAATTATGGAATTGTTATACCTTTTGGAATTGGTTTCATCAGACCATAACACATTTTGCCACATGGTATGGGGTGATTTAGTTGCGCTTATGGGGTGATTTAGTTGCACGGATGTTTTTTGTGAGAAAGGGCTTCTGTCTAACCACCCTGCCCCTACCCCATAGCCCTGACATGTGAAGAATATGAGAGATTCTTGTCACATGCAGAGAGCAATGTGTGTCAGATATTCCTGTAGCTCCTTAAATGTTGCTGTAGGTCTCTTGGCAGCCTCCCTGGTACATTTTTATCTTGTCCTTTTGTAAATTTTGAAGGGACGTCCTGTTCTTGGTGATATCATTGTGGTGCTCCATTTTCTCCACTTGTTGATGATGGTCTTCATAGTGTTCCATGGTACATCTAATGGTTTTATACCCCCCTTTTGATCGATTCCTTTTGACAGCGAGACGCTGTACGTGCTCTGTAAGCTCTTTGCAGACCATGGCTTCAGCAGTCAGATGAAACCAAGAAGATGCCAAGAAAATCCTATAGAAACAGCTGGCCTTTATTTGGGGTTAATCAGAATAATTTCATTGATGACAGCTGTATGATAATTACTTTTGAACATTAGTTCATTCTGAACACAGCCACATCCACAGTTATAAAATGGTGTGCACACTTATGCAACCTGGTTATTGTAACTTTTTTATTTTTCCTATTTTTCCCTAAAATGTTTCTGATCGTTTTTCACTTAATTTTACAGGTTGTAATTTCACACTGATTTCACAAAGTTCTGACAAGATTTATCTTGGTTTCATTTTATTCATCACAAAACCCAGCCATTTTAACAGGGGTGTGAAGATTTTATATCCACTGTATATCAGTTAAATTAATGTTTTTCAGTTTTCTGTTTTCCTCCAACTCCATTAATAATTAATTTGCCATTTATAACACTGGTGAATGAAATGGATACTTATAGATACTAATAACTTTTAAGCTAAAGATTAAAAAATCACACTAACACCTTGAACCATATAATGATAAAAATCTTTCACTTCTTGTAACGGCAAATTCATATACTGTATAAAAAACCTTTATGCCCAATTTACAACATTCATAAATCATCCCTCATCAAGTTATAAATGATTTATGTGATGCTTATAAATGTGTTATGAAGGCCTGATGTAAGTACCCTTCGAATAAAGTCTCAAATCATATTTCTTATAAAATTGTGTAATAACATAAATAACATTTAATATTTCAGCCCTAGAAAGTGAGATTTCTCCAAAATCATGGGTCTTCTGTTTTTCTGTTTTTCTTTTTCTGATTCTAAATACAGATTACTGCCACCTCCTGCTGTGGAGGTACAGAATAAATTACATAAACAAAAGTCAGCTATAGTATTTTTTGTGCTTAAACAGAAGTTGTGAGACGATCATGGTTGGCCCTAGCTCTTTGACATCAGTGTGGTGTGTCACAGCTCTGATTGTACACTCTCCTCAGGAACTCAGCATCTCTTTCACTCACACCTATATTCCAGACATTAAATTGTTTCCTTCGCAGAATGCACACACACCCACCATTTACCTTAAAAAGATTCAACGGAGAGTTTTTGCTATGTGTGTGAGTGTGTGGGTCCATCACACCTCACTTCCTCTCCACATGCTCACACAAGCACGCCGTGTTCTTCCTGTGTCTCTCCCCTCAGCTGGAGGTCCACAGACGGCGCACAGGAACAGGGAGCGCACGACCATGTGAAAGTGTGTGTGTGGATGTGTGCACACAGATCTGCTGGTGACTCACGAAGTGCTCTGGAAATGATCCAGGCCCTATTTTTCTGTTCTCTGTTTTCTTTACATAACACACACCATGCACCCCATGGCCTGGCTATATGTCCTTTCTACTTTGGGGCAGAGTGTGTGATCATGCCAAGATTCTCAGAGCCAGGAGAGAGCAGCCACGCTGGGTGATGCATATTCGCCAAACACAAGGCCTCTTCCAGATAATCAGAATCTTCCTGTATCTTCCGGGAACTTTCCAGTAAGCAACCTGGGCATCTCAGCATATGCTAACAGGACAGCAGCCTGCAGCCCTGCGGGTCACACCATGCTGAAAATAGGGATATCTGCATAAATACGGCTCTGTTAAGGACAAGGCTGGTGAGCAAGTAAACAAAAGGGTGAAGGTGAGTGTGAGAAAGACCTAATGTAAGTTCACACTTTATACCTGGCTCTGTCTTGCTCCTGGGCCGAGCTGAAAGGCAGCCAGTGCTGTGTGCACTGGTGCAGAAGGCCTAATTAAATTAAGTCTTTATTATCACACTGCAGTGGCAGCACTTCTCCCCGTTTCAGTCCGCTTGGCTAACACTTTCTCCTTGAACACCTGCTTGACATCAGCTTCCCTTCCCCACCTATTTATTCAGTCGTCCCCTCAGGCCGGGAGCCCCGGCCTGCTCCAACCTCCACCCCACCTCCCCCCGTAGCACTGTGTAGAGCTTCGCACTCTTTTAATTGTGCCTGAAACTCTTTATATTAACCTTAGAGGTCGAGGCCCAGCAGTAAACAAAGCAGCAGCATGCTGAGCCCTTCCCCACCGGCTGCAGCAGTTTGAGATATTGAGAGGCCGTGGAGGAGTTACAAACTGTTAATGGCAGTTTAAAATATTCGTCTCCCTACTGTGTTTGCCTGGCAAAACAAACTCTACAAAGTGGAGCAGTATGTTATTAAGTGATGGCCTGGCTGAGAGTGAATTCTGAAACACAGTCGAAGTTCCTGAGCCAAGCATTTCAGCTAATCTACAGACTGGACGCATTCTCTCACCCAGCTGTAAAAGTACCACACTTTTTTTAATCTGTCAGCTGTCTTCATCATTCCATGAGCTTTGTCTCTATTCACTATAGCTTTTTTTGTTTCATTTTTCCTCATGTCATTTCTCTCCTTCACTTCCTCCAGCATCAGAAGCCCCCCTCTTCCCTTAACCGCATCTATCATAACTCGCTGCATCTCCATTTCATTCACTCTGCGTTTTTTTTTCTTATCGACATGTTTCCATTTTCCAGCTCACTTTCACTCCATCACCTTCACTCTCCCCCCTGGAGCCATTTTTCATCTGCTCACTTTCTCTTCCACTGTCTTTCCTCCAGTATCCACGGTGCTCCTTGCCAGCGGGTAACACGCTTGCCCTTGGTCAGGCCCTGGGCTTGGCAGCTCCTGTTTTAGGCCAATGTGTTTTTTAGCTCAAGTGGATTAATGGGGGGAGGTGAGGCAATGACGTCAGCCATGCCAGGGCTCTATGGGTATACTGATGTAACCAAAATAGTTGATGCTGCCAAAGGTTGACAAGATTTTCTCAGTCGTTCTTATGTGTGCCTATATATGCAAAGCTAATGCTGCACAAAGTTGAGGTCTTATGAAAGTTGATCCCATCACAGTGGTTAGCTACATATGAACATTACGGGACAGCTAGCTAGCTTAACCAACCACATTTCTAGTAGAAGGTGGTGGCATTGCCTCTTTCTAAATCAAATATTTTATAACTTTTATGACATTTCTCTCTCTCTCTCTCTCTCTCTCTCTCTCTCTCTCTATATATATATATATATATATATATATATATATATATATATATATATATATATATATATATGTCTATCTATCTATCTATCTATCTGTCTGTCTGTCTGTCTATCTTAATACTGAAGTACACTGCAGATAAACACCATGTCAGTGATGTTTTCAAGTAATGCAGCAATGCTAACATACACAAGTTGTATTTTAACCCATCATGTGCACTTGCTTGTGTGGTGGACGCTTCTATCCAAAGTGAATTACAACTGAGACAGGATACAACTGAGCAGTTGAGGTTTAAGGGTCTTGCTCAAGGAGCCAACAATGCTGGGATTTGAACCTTCCCACAGCCTTAGAATTGAGCCACCAATGCCTGATCAGGTTTTGCAGCTGTCTGTTTTGTCTGAATTCATAATTTGGCCCAGTACTGCCTATTAAATGGATATAGCCTGTCAACATGTACTCTGAAGTCAAGTTTAATACATGAAAAGGCAAAGAAATTAATCAATGTCAGATTAAGAATAGCCCAAAAATGTAAAATCTACAACACTGTAAACTCAAATATAAGAAAATGCATTTGTTTTATTAAAAATGCAAAAATGTGTCAGTATTATTGTCCACTTTTAATTTAATAAGCTTAATATTTGTAATTATTGTAATTACAATAGTATGTAATTATTTAATTATGTAATGTAATTATTTTACTAAAATGATAAATTCTTTCAATTACTGTACTGAAAATGTAATTTAAGACAAACTGTAAGCACTAACAGACATGCTGATAACATTATTTCAGCAAAATAAAAAAAGTTATAAAATTTTAAAAAGGGATGGAACAGATAATCTGTCTCTCCAAGCCAACTTTGTGTGCTAACCCTCACCTCACTAGGAGGCTCAGTTGAGCGCCTCCTCTTATTTTCGTCTCCTCTCTCTCCTTGTGGCACTCCATGAATGCCACAAACCATGAGCCACAAGCATGTGACAGCACCTACTCCCTCAGTGCAGTGCAGTGACAGTGACAGTTGCACTACACGCATACTCTCCTTCCCACCCCTCCCCATGCAAACACCCATGCAAACCTACAGTATGACCAGAGAGCATGCTTCCACTTAAATAGAGACATAATCAAGTGATTGCCCAGGTTGCACTTCTCACACTCAAATACAACTTTACACATTATTCATTTAGAAGCCTTATGGCTTTTATGTGTGTGTGTGTGTGTGTGTGTTGTCATTGCTTTGGTACTGCCTATGGGACAACACTGCTGCAGCAGGTTTTAATAAAAGCTGTGTCTTTGGGAATGCTCTGCTGGGAGCTGTGCTGTGTGAGAATGCTGTGAAGATGGTGGGAGAGAGAGAGAGAGAGAGAGAGAGAGAGAATTGCACTGGGACAAGGGGGTTGCTGACTCCAGTGTCATTGCAAGTCCTCAGAGGAGAAGCACTTATTGTTTGATAGTTTCAATATACGGCAGCAGCAGCAGGCTCGATAGAGAGCAGAGTGCTCTACCTCTCCCCTCTTTCCTCCCATCTCTCTCACTCCCTCTCACTCATTCAGCATACATTACCAATCCTATACTTTCCAGCACATCACATAACACATGACATATAAACACCCAGATGTAAGGAGACTATCCATTTGATACATCTTCTCCATAACCCACTATGTTGTCATTCTTCACTTAACTGACATGTCAGATTGCCAAGAAAGTACTAAATGTATCCACAATACCTGGGTACGAAAGACTGACATTCTCAGTGAAACAATTTATTGGGTTAGCAGCAATCTTGTACTCACTAGCTCTCAAGTAACTCTCTCTACAGCCACAAAAGCATAGTGTGTATATCTGTGTCCTGAATTTTACTTAATGAGTAAGATATGGTACACTAGTAAAATGTTCTGAATATTTTAGTACATTGTATGTTTTTTTCACTGTCTGAATTAATATGTTTGATGTACTTTGAGCTCCAAAACATAATTTTATGATCATTTTATATATGTTTCTCTTTATTAAATTTCTAGCATTTTAATCTTTGGTTACCCCAAAAGTGATAAGGGAGAAAACTGCATTTAAACATTGAATTCTGACAGTGGTGCAGGAGCACTGGGGACATTTTGACATCTGGTATCTGATTACAAACTACTGCACGTAGCTTATCCGACAACTTGATCAAAGCATGACATTCACCGCGTGAGGAAATCACGCGTAGCAAGATTATAAATGTCTTTAGGAAGACTGACTGTGTTTAATAACACATTTGTTAAACTGGCTCCTCACACAACATCTTTGCAGGAAGAATGCCTAGGCAAGATTAAAAAAATAAATTAATACATTGCCATGTCATTTTAGTGAAATATATTTACAGTTTGTTGAAATGTCAAAATATGTTATAGATAGAAAATGACAGTTTTGGACAAAACCTAGCTTTTGGTCATTTGCCAGAATTCAGCCAGAGGAGCATCTGATGAGGTTTCACAGAGTGCCACACATATAGATCAATATTTTGGTTAATTTTGTTAACACAGAACTAAAGTCACTTCTCAAGCATCTGTTGTTTGTCGCTTGTTATGGCCATGTGCATTTGTTTTGGTTTTTGTCCTGTCTCTGCCCCGTTGTTTTCCTTATGTGTGCACCTGTCCCCTTTCATCCCTTAATTAGTTTGGTTATTTATACCCTCCTGTTCCTTTATCACTTTGTGAAGTCTTGATGTGTGTTTATGTGCATTACTGAGCCTTGTTTTCTTTCTGCCTACTCCCTGTTATTGTTTTTTGATTATGGAGTACCCCTTTTTGATATGGTCTGCATGTGTATTGAAACCTACACTGAACCATGATGATGGTTTTGGACTGCCTACAATAAAGCCCATACTGAGTTTACACACTTGCATCATGCCTCTTCACACAGCCCATTACATTCACATTTTTCATTTAAAACTGTATCAGTTTGTGAGGTATATGAGGGAAATAAGCTTGACCGCTTGAACCTATCACATTCAATATACATGCCATGAAAGGATCGCACAGTACAACTTGGGTGCTAATCTAGGTAGATAGCTAGATAGTTAGATAGCTAGCTGATTTAGCTAAAGTTAGTGAGAACAAATTTAGCTTTTTATTATATATTATTACAGGTTTGGCTGAAGTCACTGAGTCACTGAAGATGTACACTGAGACCCTGACGCAAACATACCACTCATCTACACACAAAAAAATGTAAATTATCCCATGCCAGCAAGTACTTAACCAGCTGTCAAGCTAGTTGAGATTGTAAGAGGTTATGAGGACCTTTGTAAATTGTATAATTGTGCATATTCATAGGTCATGGCATTTTTCAATGAAGCTGAAAGTGTATAAATGTTCCTAGGCCATTTAGATATTTCCTTGCTCATTAAACAAACATATTAAGCAATTACAGATTATTTTAATGGCTTAAAATTTCATAATCAGGGACACATTAGCAAAGGTAATGAACAAATGAATCAACCATGAAAGGCCACTAACATACCTAATTATTTGTAGATGAAAAAACTTGCCAAAATGGCTCTATGAAAATTAAATTAAGTATATTTTATAAAGGAATAAGAAGTTTGAACACAGGAAAATTTGAGATGTTAAGTATGTTCAAAAAACCCTTTGTATCGTTAATTGTGCCTTTATGTTAAAACAGGATTCTAGAAATTTATGCACATCTGATGTCTCTGTGTCTCTGTGTCTACTCATCATAATATTCCAGTTGGGGCTAAATAAATAACTACAGTAAGAGAAACACAGCATGCTTTGGCCAGTGCTGATGTGGGCGATGGCCTTGGTCACCGGGTCTCAGCTCTTTTCACACAGTCGACTTCATACTGCCCGCTTTGGCCATGCTGCTAAATCAGGCAGTGGCCTTGGCTTTCATTAAACACCTAATGCAGAGCTCTCCCTCTAATGGTAATGGAACGGAGGAGGCTGCCAGCGTAAATTAGAGTGTGCAGCCCGAGTTGGGAGAGATTTTTCTGGCCTTTGGCAGGTATGGCTTGAATTAGCTGTAGCATGCTGTTCCAGCAGTCAGCGTGAGAGCGCTTGTATTGATTTTAAACACTGTTGCACTTCCTATCTGAAAGGGAATGTGTATTACAGGAACTGAGCACATCATTCAGAGGGCGCTTAGCTTTTCTCTCTCAGCATGTTTCTGATTTATTTCTATTTGTTTATAATATAATTATAATATAATTTATTATTTATATGCACACTGCAGGAAGCTAATTCTGTCTTGTCATGAAGTTTGTTTGTCCACATTCTTATATATTTTCCTGCCTTCTGAAATCCATCAAAAAAGAAATTTTGGACAATGGGCCTCATTTTTTAAGCTGAAGAAATTCGAATTTATTTGTATATCATTTGCAGAAGCATTTTCACAAGTTAAGGTGGATTCATGAAAATCCAGTTATTTCGAAAAACATTTGTAACCTATGAGAGCTCCTCAGTTTGTGTAAATTTGCATATAAGGAGACTCACTAATCCTTGAATAGTAGACTTTATAGAATTCATATAATTCATATAATTATCAATATGGAATACATTGTCAAGTTTAACTTGCTTATTTATTTCAAATGCACACACAAATTCAATTAATATTTTGTGAAACTCAATCATTTCACATTAATTCATTACACGCAGTGGCTGTATTACTGTATTACTGGAAAATTTAGAGCACAACACACAGGAAGCTCTCCTTTGCCATTGTCATTTTGTTTTTTTTCAGCTGTCTGTGAGTTTAACTTTAAGGAGTTTTGTGGGCGTCGCTAAATGTAATGTGCCATGAACGCGCTTCGTAATTTACAAGTTTTTTGCCATTTATCAACATATGCACAGGAGTATGAAGAAAAGAACGTAGTTACAGAAACGTTTGTAAACCTGGCAGAAATTTTTAGTTTGGTTTGGCCTATTAGAATATTTACACAAAACTTTTAGAAATGATTGATAAATGAGGCCCATTGTGTGTATTTGGTGAGTATTGGGTGATCTCTCATGAACAACAATGAAAGCACTGATTTAATAAAAGCAGATGAAGACTCCAGAGTAAAATGTCTAACAAAAGCAGCAATAATGTGCTACTTATGTCAATACTTTCCCACCCTCACATTCCAGCAGTACAATATATTATGTACGTTTACTATGGCTGAATGTCAGAATGCCTCTACTTCTATTTTTAATATTTATTTATTTCTCTATATGTATATGTATTTCACTATACAGCACATACAAGGCCCTGTTCTCTGTAGGCCCAATTCTCTTGGTCATACAAATCTCATATTCTTTCTGCTCTTTCTTTGGCCTGGAGCTGTTACATGTTTCCCCCATGTTCACATAGGTGTATGTGTATATGTGTGTGTGTGTTTGTGTGTGGGCCCACAGGCTGTGTCTCCATCCGTGACCTGCTGCATATCTATTACCACCTCCAAGGTTTTCTGAGCTCTCTGTTCTCTGACTGCAGGTGCAGGCAGGCTTCATCTTGCCTGTGGAGCGCTGGAGCAAATGGGCTACATGAAGACATGTTCCAGGACAAAATGTATGAAAGCGTTTAGCTGTGACTCTTGCCTATGACCTTTCGACCATGACCTTGCACAGACCCACTGATCACTGGCAAGAATCGCTTAGGGCCTGTCAATCAGTGTCACTGCAGACAGGTTGCTTGGTCAAACCTGGTACAATATAGCAGAGCTACAACAGCTTCATCCATCTATCCATCTATCTATCCATCCTGATACAAATTCACATGGGCCTACTCACATAAAAACTTGCAAATGGTTAAAGGTTATTGTAACTTTTTATTTTTCCTATTTTTCCCTAAAATGTTTCTGATTGTTTTTTTCTTAATTATTACATGCTGTAAGTTCATAGTGAGGGTGGAAAAAGTTCTGACATGATTTATCTTGGTTTAATTTTTTTCATCACAAAAGCCTTCCATTTTAACAGGGGTGTGTAGACTTTTTATATTCACTGTAGCAATGTTTCTTAACACATAATGACAACTTCTTCCCTTCAAAAAAGCTTTAATTCAATTTAATTTCATTCTGTTTCACAGAATTCAACACATAGACCTCTTCGTGGTAATTACATATTTGCTTCAGTTGTGGTAAAAAGAGATTAGGTTGAAAAACACTGGATTATACCTTTAATATTAAATCAGTGGATGATGTTAGATAAATTCAGTTGCATGAAACCCAACAAATCCACACTCATTTGCAAGAACTACTATAAACTGTGTGAGCATCATCATCATCATCATTCTCCAGCCTCCCCAAACCTTAAGCCCTAAAAGTATAATTGTACGATGTGCAAAGAGACACATAACACTTAGAAAATACATGTTCTATGAAGATTATGCAGAGTGACCTTCAACCCATATGCTGTGTGAATGAGTCTGTTTTGACCACCCCCTACGGCCAGGAATAAATGTACAACATCGAATCCCGTGTCAGTAATAAATGAATGAAGAGAAACAGACTTGATTTCACTTTTTTGTGGCTATGCTATAAAGCCAAGAGGGTGCTCTCTACCTAATTTTCTGCAATTATACAAGGAAATGTCTTATAATTGGCACTTTCTTTATGCCTGCCCATTATCGATGTCCCTTACAGGCATGGAGGCATAGAGAAAATTGGCTGGATGTTGCAGGACCCACAGTCCATTTGCACATGAATGAGGTTTGTTAATAAGAGCAGAGAGAAAGAGAGAGAGACCGAAGGGAGTGTGTGAAGGGAGAGAAAGCGAGAAAGCACTTAGACTTGTGGTCAGTTTTTATTTTATCTGTGGCAGTCTGCACTCCCTGGATGAAACTGGAAGGAAAGGATGCAAGCAAGTAAGCGAGTGGTGCTCAGAGTCTGGCACAGAGGCAGTGAGGCCCAGAGCTGTCTAATAGGCGAAGAGCGGTTGCTGCTAATTGGGAGTGAAGCGCGGATTCATCGCGGAAGAAATAGAGAGACTGTGTGTGTTTGTGTCTGTTTCTGTTCTGCTATTCTACAATATAGACTTGCAGGACAGGAGTCACAATGCTCATGCCTTGGGTAGAAACCCACACAGTACATGCTCAGCATTGCAAAATACTACCCCATAAGATACAATGCGTAATATGGTGAAGGAGGTAAGGAGAAATAAAATTCGGTGTCATCATCTCTTCAACCTGTAATAACCTCCTCCTCTCCTTCTTTTCCTGTTTTAATCATGTTCCTGGAAATTAGCATGTAAATAACATTAAGAATAGTTTACTGAATTTAAGAGTCAAAGAAAAAAAAATGTATCGCATGGGCTGAATGCTGTTAGACTACAGAAATGTGGCCCAGGGTCATGGCTGAACTCTGGCATTAGCCATGCTAATGCTCAGAATGCACTGATACATAACATAAAGTAGGCCTATGTGAATGGCTGAAATGAAACTACCAAAAATCTATATAAAATAAATCATTTTGTATTTTGAAAATATGTGACATGAGATGAGTAGTGCTACTTTAGTGGATAATGGTGGATAATGTTAAAGGTCTGGTGAAAATTAGATAATGTTAATGTTAGTTATCCCTCAGAAGGCAAGACTAAATCATGAAAGGATTGAGAGTCAATAATTTTTAAGTATTTCTAAAGCATTTCTGAACCATGAATTTTAACTTGCTGTTATAGTTATATTCTCCTCCTGTGAGTTAGCAAGATTTTACATAGCTACAAGCTTATAGCATCTTTCCTTGCTAGCTAACATCCTGCTTGCTAGATAGCAAAACATGATGAATGTGAAATCTTTAAAACACTTATTAAACACCAGTTGAAAAATGTTTTAGCACATGCTAACTGTCTATTTCATTCCTAACAAGTCAGTCAGCACAAACTGCTGCATAGTTTATAGTTCATAAACAGTAGATACCACTGATTTGATTAGTGCTACATTGTGCTAGCAGAGAATTTTTTAGCATGATGTGAGTGCCTGGTCTAAAAAATCAGTTTACATGCTGACGATACAATCATTTTGATACAAATAAAATATAAACCTTTTCTACAACCACGAAAGACAAATGATTCCAAATATGCTATTTAAGTACATGAGAAAAACTGGCATCTTTGCTAAGGCTAAGCTGTACCATGCTGCCATCTTAGGTCTGTCGCCTTAGCTGATATCATTCCCATAAGAATAACATAGCATGGTTATTACTTTTCAGACTCACACATTTAGACACTCAATCGCCACTGTTTCACTATCATTTTCAGAAAAATTTTATCTGGAGACACACTGACCGATAGTTAAAAGATACCTCTGGCTCCACAGGTCCTGAATACAGCTACAACTTAAGAATGAGTCAGACCTGCACATTTCATCAGTAACTTTGCAGAGCGACCAGTTGAAAATGTTCACACATACACATGCACACACACACACACACATCTTTGTTTCCTCCTCTCTGCACACCGTGGACAGCTCTTGTCTCACACTTTCATCTATTAACAAGTGGTTAATTTGCAGCTAGATATGAACACATTAGCATGGTGTTAACAGAGCAGATGAGAGCGAAGCTGCGTGCTAAGAGCTTCGCTAATAGGCTATTTGGAGTTATTAGTCTACATTAATATTCCATTACCTGTCAGCACTCACTCAAAGAAAAGAGTTAAGCTTTTGAAACTGCCATGAATGGCTACCAATATCAAACACCCAACTTTTAAGATGAGAGAGAATCTCAAGTGGGCGATTAGAAGAAACTCCAGTTAATAGCCTAATTTGGGCCATGAAACGTAATCATGGAAATTCAGAAAGAAATACGCCCATCTTCATATGAAAAGGAATATATGTCTTACCTTGTTTTAGGGGATGTTGTTAACCATTCATCATGCTTCTCAAAGGTTATCAAGTAAGCTGCAATTTCCTGCAAGAGAAGAAAGACAAAAAACATAGACAAAAAAAATGTGTTACACAATAACAATCACAGCTTTTTTAGCACTTGCATAAAACAAGGTGGAACATATGGATCTAAAGTAAAATAAGAAAAGCTTTATGGGATTTCCATTCACAGGTTCAAGTAAAACAAAATGAAATGGCATGAAACAAAGACATTCAGTCCACGATGGAACCATTATCATCAAACTGAGACGTAGTGCATTCAGGCCTCGAAGCTCTGATCAAAAACAACAGGTATGAGGGAAAGAGATGTTTGCCATTCTGCAAATCAGAAGTGTATGCACAGACAATGTCTCTCAGCTTTAGTAACACAGTTTGATATGTCTAAATATCAGTCTCTAGTTGAGTGTAGTTGATCTCAGTCAGGTGCAGCTGTCACAGCACAAAGAGGACAAGAGGAAGACTGAACTATGTGCTATTATTTCTCCGCAAAGTTAATCACAGCAAATAAAAGGAGGCTACGCCTGAAAGACAACCGCATGATTACTTGTGACAGGAAACCATTCACTTCTCACCCGGGGCATTTGTCATTTTGCTCAAACCAAGAGAGCAGAGAAAACAACAAGGGTGACTGATGCTATCAACACAAATCAGATTATTCACCATTCAACCTCATTATACACTATTATAAGAAGAGGAAAGACAGAAAGGGAAAAAAAACAAGATTCTCATGATTTAAACAGCATCTCTTCAGATCAAAATGTCTGACAGCAGTCGCATTGTCTCTGACAAACTGAATGTGAGTGAAACCAAGCGCGTTTGTGCCGCGCTGACAGCTCACCACAGTAAGAAGCTGGTGACAGTATGAGGGGAAAAGTTCATTCTGCTCTGATCTCTTCACGCAGAGGTGTTTCTGGAATTCTGTCAGTCGAATGCAAAACAGACACACTGAAAAGCTTCTACGTCAGAGATCGGCAGGATTGTCACATTGCAGTTGGCATATTATTGCATTTTGCATAGTTCAATATCTTCTAATTTGCTTAAATAATTCACTTAAATAATTAAGCAATTCTAATGTTAATTCTAATCTTAATTTAAAATACAATAGTCAATACATTTGTTTTCGCACATATTCGACTAGGCGGTTTGCTCAAGTAATCTAAATTAATTGCATTGTGGTCAATATCCTCAGTGTATCTGATGCCGCCAAGATTTTAGCTTATCGATCTCATTTACCAATGAAAAATCATTAATAATAACACCGAATGCAATCCATTTCAAACAACCACAAGGTGTCAGCCACAAAATACACTAATGGGTCATGGCTGGCTCACTATACTCCGTTTTGGCACGCTGGGCACCAGAGGAACCCAGAAACACAGTTTCTGGAGGACCAAGATGCCTAACTTGCCAAGGCAGTGGGAAGAAACCCAAGGTGCTGTCTGAGAAACCCGGGCATTCTGATTCAGAGTGGTTTTACTTTCATCATGGTTGAAGGGAGAGATGACATGCTGAAATGGAGAAACCCTGCTGTGAAGAGTCATAGATTCTGCTCTCTGCAAAGACTCATGTTCTTTGTCCTGGCAAAGAGAACAAGATGAGTATTCAGTACCAGGGAGGAATATGATAGAAGGCTGTGCATAAATTATGAACTTTAATACTTAGCAGAGAAGAATGAGAGAGTTTAACAGCACAAAAAAGAGTGATGCAGGACTTTTGAATGGTGCATTGGTAAAAAGTTCGCCCTACTGTCAAGAGAGTTCGAATCCTTTTAAAAGCATAACTATCTGTGGCTGGGGGTCCAAGAAGGCATAATAAGTAGCACCTTTCTCTCTCTCCTGTCAATCAGAACCCATGCATATGTACAAGATCACGTTCCTCCAAGCATGTTGAGCTGCCCTGTGACATGGAATGAACAGCAGGTTGAAACAATGTGGCTCTTGGCTTCAAGCAACAAACACGGGTTACCCTCATTCTCTAAGACTGATATAGGGAACTAACTAATGTGCGTGTCTTGGTGACAACTAAATGTGAACACCCTACATAAAGCTTTAATTCATATGCACTGAAAACGCTGAAAAATGATTTGAACATCATTAATAGTAAGGATTCAACCTTCTGTCTATAGTGAGAGAGAAAGCTAGGGGCGAAGGTCCTACTGTTTCCTTGAAGCCCATTAGAGACCCCCCTCCCTTTACATCGCTCTCACATTAAAAGTCAACATGTCGACCTCAGTGCTGAGGGATGAGAGCAGAGGCCTGGTCCAGCAAATAAAAGCCAAGCTCAGCCTCGCCACTCCCTACCTTACTAACCTCCTCTCCGAACAGATGTCGAGGATTATTCCAACCCCCCAATCAACCATAAAGGTGCAATAACCTTACGGCGAGAAAACAAACAAAAACAGACGTGCCGCCGTTAAGCAGCTGCAAGAGACAAACTTTGCTGGGTGTTATAATGATTGTGGGATGGAAGTGGGGTGGTAGCACACTTTCAGGTTGACTAGGTAGGGTTGTCAGGAGTGTACAACTGTTTGTATGTTGATGATGCATCTATGGCCAGCAACTGTCAACTATCTCTGAACTTGTTGTGCTGACCTTGCAGCCAGTAGCCACTCAGAAACACTCAAACATGCTCTCTTTTCATCCTTTCATCTGTCTCTCTCTCTTTTGTTCCTTCATGTAAGCTTTAGACATTTTAGGCAGCTGCACAATAGCTGTCCCGATTATTACACACATAACCATAACCATTACAAGCGCATGTACTGATGCTTAGTATATGCAGGATAAACTAATTCCAAGGACGTACATCACCTTCTTAAAACAGCAATGACCTGTTACTGAGCTCGCTATGAGCCTGATATTATCGCAAACCTTTATTCTAACACTAGCATAGAGGAAATGAAGATTTGACATAGGTGAGACTGGTCAAATTCATGTATCAAGACTATATGTAAGAAATGCTGATTATGAAGAAAAGACTCAGCCTGCATGTATTTAATATGCTAAAGGGTTCAGTAGTTCAGCAGTGCAGCCCTCTCCTTTACCCTTCTTCCCTGTCTGAGATGTCATTTTGACATGTCATTTTCTAAATGCTAAAAAGAGAGCCTCTTAAAGGCACACATTCATTATACCTTCAGAGGCTCATAAGACAAGAGCCAACAACATTGACTTCTGACTTTTCACTCACACTGTCACTGTGGGCAGGTGTAAAGTGGGTGGGTTCTGGCTTGGACATGTCTGAGAGAACAAATATGGCATTTTTAGATGGAAGGGCCAACACATTTCCCTCCTTTCATGGAAACTGACATAAGCGAAGCAGAATTTAACACTGCCTACTTTTCAATCAAGTAGAGAGAGGATCAGGCAGGACATCTAACATTTCCTTGCTCCATGCACCAAGTGACTGGCTAGAAAAACATTTAACCACACGTTTCAGCACCAGCATGGACCCACCATGTTTTTGCATTCTCTTCAATAGCTTGCCTGATGTCTACAAAGAAGTATGTTAAAAGTATCAAAACTCTCTCAATGGTACTGATTGGTTAAAACATCTGTAGCTGCCCTGTTAAAAAGGAGACTGGCATCTTCTTGGCATTATCTTAGCAGGAATCCGTGTCTGTAAACACATCCATAATAACTTGCTATCCTATGAGCTATTCCATGCAACATGCACAGAAAAGCTGGGCAAAATTAGAGGAATGAATCTTTCCATTTAAATACTAATATCTGATGCAGCACTTCTGGATTATTTAATTTTGAAAATCTTTGAAAAACACCTTGAGGAGGTGATGGCAAAAAATTGACATTTAAAAATGATCAAATGGGTTCATCATTCACCGAGTGCAGTTTCACGGGTAGCATATGTCAACCTCATTCTTTCAACCCACTCTGAACTTCACTTCAGTCTCCAAGACATCGGTGAGACACGAAAAAGAAGGGCACTGCACTAAAACCCACTTTCATGCTTCCAATTGTCAGAAAGATACCAATAAGACCCAGATCTCTTCTAATTAAAGTGGGATAAAGGGGGCTTTTTAAAATATAACACTAATGTGCTTGAAAACAGATCCCAGTAAAAATAATAGATAGATAGATAGATAGATAAGCACACCCAAAAATGTGTAGGGAATTTAGCATTTCATATATCCATGTGGATATTGTATTGTAACTGTTATCAGCACTCCATGCTGTGTATCATTCTGACCTTGCCCTGTACTTGAAAGCAGGAATTCTTGGCAGGAGGGGCAGATGGATATGAGAGGGGAAAAGAGAAGAAGAGCCTCACATCCGACTGCGCTCTCCAGGATCCCTTGCTTTTGCTGGAACGTAAGGTCATCCGATATTTCCTCCAGGGCAGCCCATGAAAGCGACCTGGCTGGTAGAGGGTGCAAATGGATTTGCGAGGGGACAATGGAGAGGATTGTGCTACCCAGGCCATCTCCTGGGGCAAATAGGGATGCAATTAGGCATAAGAGAGAGAAATCTCAGGGAGGGACAGTGAGGATGTTTGTGGGAGGACGAAGAGGTGAGAGGATAAATGAGAGTGAGAGAGGGAGATGTGCTATGGCTCTAAGAGAAGGCAGGAGGATCAGTAAAGGTCAAGGGCTTCAGAATAAGCCACAAAGCTACGTACTCACAGCAGAGCTCATTAAAAACAAGCACGCTCATTTGCTTAGCAAGATGTGGGGTGTACATCAAAAGTTGTTCTTTTACGCAAAAGCAGAAGAGTAAGGTTGCTTTGTCATTTAATATTTCTTTAATCTTGTTCAAGATTTCCTAAACTAGAATGGCTTGCTCCTAATAAATCCAGTCAAACTCTTGAAAACAAGAATTCATCTGACATTTAATGAAGGAGATAGTTGTTTAATCCTACTAACTACAGTTGAGCCCAAAAGATGGTAGGATAGTGAGTATGGAGACAACAGAAGCACTCTACCTTCTGACAGCTGCAGTAGTCAACTGCTGGCATGGCATGTTGCTGCTCTATGAGTCCCAAAACAGGGTTAAAATGCCATCCTCTCCAATGCCTTGCCAATTAATCCGTGCACTGGCTGTCTAGGGGAAGCCGTGTCGAGAACCAGGGGCCACAGGTTTCACTTTACAGCCCCTCCATTACCACCCACCCACCAAATTTTAAAGCCCATGATGCTCTATGTCTCAGCATCACCTCTTGCCAAGAGGTTTTGGCCATCAAGCTGCCGACTAAACAGAAAGCACCAGGATGTGTTGTGCTCAGCGAGCCAATTTGCAGGACGGAGGGAACCCTTTCAGCATGGTGGAAGCATCTGCCCTGGAAAAAAAGGCAGGTGGAATACATCTCTAGGGCACAGGAGACCCTTCTCTCTACTTTTAAAACCAAGGCTGTTTGCTCTTTGCCTTCACCTTCGCATTTAAAATCTGTGTGGCTATACCTCTTTCCCAGAATCAAAAAACAGGACAGGAGGACGTGCTCCAAATGCCTTCATTATACACAGAGTATGGTAAGGCTGGGATCAATTTTGAATCAATCTCGAATAGCTTATATGTTTTTCCAGCTGGTGGTCAGTTCTTAGCTTGGCACACACCATCTCCCTAAGTCTCACAACATTCTGTATGGGTATACTCATTTTTCTGCCACTCCTATCTCCCATCAGTCTGGCCTTTTGTTTCCATGGCCTAAACTCAAAGTGCAGTAACAGAGAGATGTAAGGGAATGGAGAAAGAGGTGTGGTGCCTCTGGTACTTTGTGAGATTGTCTTGTTGCTGATGCTAGACTTGCTCTCTGAAATTCAAATGAAAGTGTCCTTTCAGAAAGTGTCATCATTAAGACGCGTGAGAGATTAATGGTCACCACTATCACCAACACCAATTCCTTCCATTCCACTTTACAGCTACCTTTGACAGGTTAAAGTAGGGCTGCACAAAAATGGAATTAAAATCACAATCTTGATTAGTTTTTCAATCCAATTCAATTCAAAAACAGTGTTGTTGCACTTAGGCAGCGCACTATTCCTCCGTGACCTTAGATATGCACACTATCTTAAGCACTGAGAATCTACAAAAAGTAAAAGGAAACATTGAAAAGCTAATCTGTGAGTGAATTTTCAAATAAATCAAATGCCCACTTGACAGAAAAAAGAACAAATTTGTTCAGTCTCGCTATTGATCTCTAAGCTGCTGTTATGAACACTTAATCATTTCTTTCGTTTTCTTTCTTTCTTTTTTACTTAATTAAGTAATATCTAATTTAATACTGCAAAATCTGGGTTAAGAAAAAGTAACTTAATGTAAACCTATGTGCATATGATCTGCATAATGAAGCTTCTCAACCCAAAGTGACCTACATGTGTAAGAAATGAGAAGGATATTGAGGGTTGTGTGTGTGTCCAACAACACAGGATAGATATATATCCTATTCCTCCCACTCAGGAGGAGAGAATGAGCAGTTCTTTTGCTGGGACACAATAGGATACTCTATTCCCACATGCAGCGATGGAGTGGCTCATTTGTATCCGTCTGCTATACACTTCCTCTCTCTGCTGCTCCACAGGGAGCAGTCAGGTTCATGTCCCAGAGTCCTGCGGCTTTCTCCTCCAATATGTCCTCACATCTACACTCTGAGTCCTCTATATCATACCTATCCTTCCTAACATCTCAGCACCCACCATCCTGCCCATCCACCAGGTGTTACCACATGAGCAGGCTACCAAGGCTGAATTTCTGAACACATGTGGTGTATATGTAGCATTCTTCTCCAATATTTCCTTCTCATTATGTCTATAGCAAAGACTCTCCCCTACCTAACATCTCAGCATCTACCATCCAGCCCATCCACCAGATGTTACCACATGGGCATGCTAACAAGACTCATTTCCTCAACAAGCATGATGAATTCCTGAACAATGAGATTTATCTACACTCAGAGTCCTTATCTTGCTTATAGCAGGAACTCTCCCCTTCTTAACATCTCAGCATCCACCATCCAGCCCAGCCACCAGGTTTTACCACATGGGCATGCTGCCAAGGCTGATTTCCTGTACAACCATAGTGAAATGCTGAACAAGCATGGTGTATCTGCTGTGCTCTACACCAGTGTGTCCTCCCATCTACACTCAGAGTTGTCGTGCTTATTACTTGAGTATGAAATCACCCCCTCCTAATATTTTACCATCTACAAATCAGCCTATCTTTCAAATATTACCTTATGGGCATGCTACCATGAGTTCCTGAACAAGTGTGTGGTATCTGTGGTGCTGTCCTCCAATGTGTCTGCACATCTACACTCGGTAGTTTTGGTTATTCTTCAAGCATTCTTCAAGCATTAAATCACTCCTTCCTAATTTACCAAACATTACTACTTCACCACACTACCATTGTTTCCTGAAGTGTGGGGTATCTATGGCTCTCTTTTCCCTCACAACTTCATTTGGAGTCCTGTTCAGAACAAATGCTGTGTATCTGTGAAGACATGAGCTTGGAAAACCTTGCTTCAAACGTACATCCATTGCACATCCAGTATATCTGATTTACCCCTTGCAGATAACTGGCGCCCCTTGAAGTATGCCCTTATGCAAAGACAGTGTTTAGATTTTTTTCAAAATTTCAGCTGTTTTTCTTGTATTAGTAGGTAAAAAGCAATCAAATCTGTCTTCACTTCATTTGGACAAAATGGTAAAAATCCATTCTCTTTTCTGTCTGCATAATCTTCTCAAACTGCCAATTACTAAAAAAGTACGTCTAATTCCGCCATGCTGTCTGGTGTTTGGCTCTGGCTGTAATCCCTGTGAGAGAGGCTCGTTTTGGGGGATCATGAGCCAGAGTGAGATGTGAATCTCACTGTCATTGAGCTCCACTGAAGAGAGTCCCCATGGGCTGATGGGTGATAGATTCGGGGAGAGACAAAACAGTTTCCAAAGCCCCATGTACCCTATTACTGACACAGCTGAATCTCCTCCATCAAAGACTCCTGTCTCTGTGACCTCCCCTCTCTCCCCAGGCCCAACCAGTGGGCCTTGCCCTTGCCTTTGTGCAATCTGCCAGCTTGTTTATTTCAGCCAGCCAGAATCAATTAATGCTGGAATTATCCTGTGAATTTCACCATTCAATGGTGCAAATGACTGCCCTTGCGTGAAACCAATTTCAAATTTCTGGTCCAAGTATTGCCCATAACCAGCTACTGGGCTCTCTGTAAAATTAAACTGGACTGCCATTGCTGGTCAGGTTTATGGTTAATGTATGTGTGTTTGCATACTCTGGTCTAAAATTAGTAAAATTAAAAACACATAACCTGTGCATCAATATCTGGATAAACATTAATTCCAATCTTGTTCTTGTTTTCATCTAGCATTTATATGTGTTCTCATTGTCTTTATTCTACACATTCTGTAATTGGATCTCAGTTCTCCTGTGCAATATGCAAATATGCTAGCTAGCTAGGTTGAGTGTGGGAAGTCAGCCAGCTGTCAGCACGCCAAGAGTCAGCTCGCCAGAGATTATTCTCTTGTACAGCCTGTACTTACTTTTTCTCCATGGAAGAAAGACAGTTGTCTATTAGCAGACAACATAAATGATGACAGGCCCTGTTAGCAGCAATTGAGATACTAGCTATCGTAAATGCTACTACAGTGAACCAACTGGTCAATGTGGAGGAAGTAAAGGAGTCATTTTTGCTACTGGTGTGATACATTTTTGCAGGTTTTTCATGGTGTTCTTTTTTTAATTACATAATTTTTAATCCTGTGTTAAGCCTTCTTCACTACTGATGGCGAGCTAAAAGAAGCACACCCCTACAACAATGAAACACTACATGTGATGGTCTGACTGATATGATCTGATTCTGATCATGCTATGAATGGTTGTCCGACTCTTATGCCCCATTTACACTTTGATGTAACATGTGAGATCAAGACTGGATCTCCAAAAATGCCAAAAATGGATATTCATGCAAGGGCCTAATGTTTAAACCAGCAGTCGACAATTAGAATCAATAAATGGGTGTTGTGGGAGACATACCATTTACTTCCGCTTCTATAGAAGGTATGACTAAAATACTCAGAATAAAATTGTACTGACAGGAAAAATGTGCCTGTTACAGAAAGAAGTATTACTTTAGCTCAGCTCAAAAACAGTGCTCTTGAGAAAAGAGGATCCACACAAAACATGACTGAGGCAGAAGCCTAAGATATGATACAGATTTTGTTCCCTGAGAGCAATCATTCAAGTTCTCTCTCTCCAACTCATGCACACTCCATTCCCCTCTTACCTTCTCCTTGTTTTGGCTTTCCCGCCAGTGTGCTGCCTGATTTGATTTGTCTTTGAGGAGGACCGCAGTTTTTAATTGAAGTGTGTTTGTGCTATCAGTCCAGAGCATCAGCCAGGCTGCCTTTGTTTAGCTTTCAGCCTGCCTGCCAGGTAGCCCACTCCCACTGCTCGCTGCTGCCTCTTTGTGCTGAGATTACAATAAAGAGAAACTGTGACTGTGAAGGTCACACCAAGATTGAGTCAAATCCAGCAAAAGCTCTCCTTGACGACGTTTACCTTTTGAATCGCGGCCAGGCTATTGTCTCACCGTAAACCCATGAGGCGCTGTGCTGCTGCAGTGTCATTTCTCCTCAGCTCTCAGATTTGGCATAAAGCATCACTCATATCTGATGATATCCTTGTTTCAATTTGATCTGTGCACTGCCTGAACCCCCTGAATTATCAGAAATCTAGCTCTGCACTAAACCTTAGATACAGCCTTCTTTATGGCTGTTTCTTTCCTTCTTCCTCTCCAGACACAACAGACTCTGATGACCTTCTGCTCTATGACTTTAGACATTCACTTTTAGAAACACCTTTGTGTTTTGCTTGCTCCAGATACTCTTCAATTTGTTAAACAAGATAGCAAGGTCTAAATTGTCAACTAGTTTACATTGGCTCCTGTGCTATGTATTAAGTTAGGTGTAAGAAAGTCCCCATGTTAGACAACAATCTAGTCATCTCACAAAGTTTTCCAAGAAAGGATATGACATAAAAAGGTGTGTCAGGGTCACACCTAAAGAAGCAGTCCAGGACCACTATTTCATCCACCATTACAATCCATTTATAGATCATTTCCCAGAGCAGTTTCAACTGGACAGAGCCCATGTTTATCCCATGCTGGATACACCTGTTTAGCTCAGACGTGGCATGAAGAAGCAATGTTGCAAATCTCCATCATTTTCAATTTCTCCCTTTATTTCATTCATTTTACCAAGTAAAAAATGACAAATGGCTTAAATAAATAAATAAATCATTGAGTGCAAAGATGAATTTAGGAGTGAGCAGCTGTCACGGTGTAATACAATTCATGGCCATGCATCAGCGTTACTGGAGGCGGCTCTGGCACTCAGGCGAAAACTCAAGAGTGCCAGCTGCCAGCACATCAATCCCCCTCATCAAAGTAAAGCACAGACAGATCCAGCATCAGCATAATCCTTCATGAAAAAACTACATATCAAACACCAATCAAAGAGAAGTATCCAATTTGAGCGCATCCATAAAGAGCACTTCCAACTATACATTAATGTTCTTCAACACTCGATCAAAGTAACGCCATCCATGATGTAAATTAATGTTCTCCTATAGCAGGTGTATCCAGCGCCATTAACACAGCCTGAATGCATCACTTATGGTTAAATATGTGGTCGAAATTTGGTGCTGCTAAATGATCTGTATGATGATGATGATAATGATGGATGAATGAGAGATTTGACTTTCACAAGTGTGACCGTGAGATCTAGAGTAACTTGACCTCTTGCTCAGGAGTCATTTGAAGGTTAGGTTGGGGCCCTCAAAATATCATTCTAATCTCTTTCTCATGCTTAATGCTTATACAAAGGATATAAAAAGGTTACACACCCCTATTAAAATGTCAGGTTTCATGATGTAAAAAATGAAACCAAGATAAATCATGTCAGAACTTTTTCCACCCTCAATGTGAAATTATATATAAAAATTAAGTGAAAACAATCAGAAACAGGAAAAATAAAAAAAACTTACAATAACCTGTTGCATAAGTGTGCACATGCTTTTATAATTGGGGATGTGGCTGTGTTCAGAATGAACCAATCACATTCAATCTCACGTTCAAAAGTAATTATCATAACCCCAAATAAAGACCAGCTGTTTCTATAGGATTTTCTTCAAATCATCCTGGTTTCATCTGACTTCTGAAGCCATGGTCTGCAAAGAGCTTACGAAGCCTGTACACGGTCCCACTGTCGAAAGGTATAGATCGGGAGAGAGGTGAAAAAAAAAATTAACATTAAAAAAAACATTAGATGTACCACGGAACACTGTGAAGGCCATCATCATCAAGTGGAGAAAATGGAGCACCACAGTGACATCACCAAGAACGTTTATATGTCGTAATTTCACATTAAGGGGGGAAAAAGTTCTGACATGATTTATCTTGGTTTAATTTTTTTACATTACAATAACCTGCCATTTTAACAGGGGTGTGTAGACTTTTTATATCCACTGTAGCATACGTCAGTACAAAAAAATTACTTGTGAAAAACAGGACACTGAAGTCTAAAATAGTCTCGCAAGCCCAACTTCTAGGATTCCAGACCTCTAACGCAAATATATAACTAAACATATCATCTATAAGGACATGTGTGCAGTCCCGAAAATGACACTTTGTCATGGCTGGTTGGGAGAGATAGGGGAGTGTTTAGGGGAGTCTAGTTTGTTCAGTTCACTTCACCCACACAGTTTAATGTGGAGGACAACTGGGTTTTGAGGATTCTGGGCAACTGAGGGAGGAAGCAGTTACAGAGACCAGAAGCATTTGTGCAGATGCTTGTAGTAAAGAGATCACATATGGCACTAGCCTTCGTGTGTTAGGCCTAGTCTACTTTATTCAGTCATGCAATGCCAGACTTGTGAAAATGGGAACACCTATTGGTTTCTGAAATCCTCCTGAATATTTTGACCAAATTCCATGCCTGAGAGTAACAGCTTTTCAACAAACTTATTTAACACACGTTTTTGCTCAGCAAAAGGTTCCCAGGTGTAAATTACAGTACCAATTCATGGCCAGAAGCAGGGTTGCCAGGTCTGTGGTTTTCCTACTTTTGACTTGCTGCCATGGGTTGATTTTTTTGTCCATGGGGGTTGACGTTTTGCATACATTACATTATTTATATCAAAGTAGTCTGTAAAATAAACGCCAGTAGGCTGAATGACATGCAATGCAAACGTTATATACATATAAACTAGTATGTGGGTGCTGGTTATAATTAAAACATAATGAATTGAGAGTTGTTGTATCAGCAGAAATAAGGTATTGTAACTAGGGAAAATGATTATGATATAAAAACAGACTACATATATTGTATGAACGTACTTGTCAGTCAGTGAACTGGTTATTCTTTCTTGTAACTACTCTTTATTTATGACAATATCTGTAATGACAAAAGACTTTGGTGAAAAAAAATCTCTTTAGAAAAACTAGATAATGATAGTCATGATATTGAGATTAGTACCTGGCTTGGGAGGGTCAGATTTAAGTGTCATGGATTCTCCCTTCCTGTTGTGGCTGCCATAGCAATGATGACCATATGCTTTTGTTTATGTCTTACCATGTGCATTTGTTTGGGTTTCTGTCCTGTTTTCGCCCCTGTCACATCATTGGTTTGTTCCCTATATATGTTCACCTTTTCTGTGTTTAAACATTGGTTAGTATGTGTACTCATACTTACGTTTCAACATTTTGTCAAGAAGTCTTGTCATGTTTTTGTTACCAAGTCTAATATTTTGACTCTCACCTGTTCTCCTGAGTATGATTGTTGGATTTGCTCTTAATAAAAGTTTATACACTTGCATTCTGCCTCATCTCATGTCATATTACTGTATGTTTTGGAATTGTACTGTTTTTATTGATTATTTAATTTTTGGCCCGTTTTGAATGATCACTGTGTTAGTTTTGTCACACAGACTTTGCAACCTTGACTATGAGTCCACAACTGGCTATGCTCTCCTTGAGTGGGAAGAATGGATGATTCATCTCATCACTATAGAGCGTTACTACTTCTATGACACCTATATAGAATCAGGAAGTTAATTCCCCTTTGTAAGTGGATCCAGTGGTACCATGATCATGATCGGATAATCGAGTGTGAGCTCTAAAGGATGCTGGCCTCATGCTTCACAGAAACACAGTCACTTTAGATTTCACCCTCACTTGTTAGTGGTGATCATGCAACAAGGGACCACTGAAGTGGGAGAAAAGTGTCATGACTAATTGGAGGCAAAATGTGGAGAAAATAAGGATTCATGCTGGTAAAATGTTTAAACAGAAGCATCTCAGTGGCCCTCTATCACCATTAAGGGTGACAAAGCTAGATATGCCTCGAAAAAAGGGAGGATAATCAGTTCTTTTTACATAATTTTCCTTCCATAATAGTCTAATTACTTTCTGAATAGGTTAATTACTGTAAATGTTTCGACTGCTGGATTAGTGCTTGAACCTGACTACTGGCTGAATTCCAATGGTGACATGCTGTAAATATAAACAACCCTGCATGTGCGCTATCTATATTCAGATGAAATTGAAAACAGAGGCGCAAAGTGTTGCAATGGTTGTTTTTTTTCTTTCTATGTTTCTGTTCCTGCCTTTTCAGCAATCCCAATATTTTGCTGCTGGCAAATACACTGAGCAGTTCAGAATTACTTATTTAACAGATAACATTTTTTCTGTTGTCAGCAAAAAAAAAAAAAGGTTCTTGTCCATAACAGGCTAAAGCCAATGCGGTGTGAAATCAGAGGTCATTCTGAGACAAACAGCACGAACGGGACAGAGCATGGGTGAGGAGACGTCATCTTTCCATAAACAGATCCACAATATGATGTAAGTGTTAAAGAGGCTAAAATGGTATTTGTTTGGCATGAGATCTTTTAAAAGCATGCAATACTTTCAGTCTGCATTAAAGCAATCCGCACATCCATTACGGTTTTATTTAATCTTTCAAAGACGCTTCAAAAGTCATTGATCTTAATCGGGGAGGGTGATGCTGCTTTGATGCCCATGTGACATCTGCTCTGAGGCTTGTAATAAATGTAGAACCCCAGGTAGCATGGTAATCCTTGGCTTCCGGAGTTGTCGCTGTCTGGATATGACCAGAAGATAAGCTGCCCAGCCCTTAGGAGAGGAAAAGATGAAATAGAAGTAAAGGGAAAAAAATGTGTGTGCTGTCCAGACAAATACACAGCCCAGATAATGACATCTGTAAACATGTGAGTGAGGGAAAAAGTAAGAAAAAACCATCTGCATTTCCCTTATCGCTGTTTAGTCCTGTCTAAATGACATGATCATCAGACTTGGGATCATCTGTGATGGCAGCGATGTTTCTTTAGAGCTCAGAGCAATGGAAATGTTGTACTGTGGAAACAAACATAGATAAGACCAGAACTGCAGCAGTCTGGGGTCTACAATGCAAATATGTAATCATTTCTAATGAAGACATAAACATTTACACAAAGTTGTCTTGACACCTAAAATCTGCAAACAAAACCATAATTCTGAAGTGATGTTCACTTCAGAAAATGTCCACAGGAGACGCAAAGAAAGTCATGCAGACAGGGGATGGGAAATAAACAGGCATTTGGCTGATATCAGCTCTGAGGAGCAGGTGTGAGGCTGCAACCTCAGCCAGGATTGTGTAATACACACCCAGTCAACAGGGAGCTGTGCTTTCCAAAGCCCCCCAGCCATTCACCCCCATCCGTCCTAGCACTTGTCTAATTAAACATAGTTAACATTCATCCCAAGGTCTTATGCAGATGAGCACAGAGGGAAACCGGGTGCATGGCACATTAAAAGAAACAACACAAAGGAGTGGGGGTAAATTAAGACATGAGGAAATATATTCAACTTGACCTCCATTGCTCAATTAATTACAGCCATAACAGGGAAGCGACATGGAACCAAGCACAAACCATTGCAAAACTTTCTTTCACACCTCCTTGTCTGCACAACAGCAAACTGTTTGATAAAAGCAATCCACTCATGAGCAACCTATAAAAGGTTTCTTCCAGCTACAGCGAATAATTACAGCAGGTCCTCTTTTATAGAGTAACATCCTTGATTGTCAAGGTAATCCGTGTGAGATCCGTGTCAAAATTGGCCATGCTGTCTGGGTGAGAAGGATGGTATACTCTCTCTCAATAACAGCGACACTAGTCAATCGTGGCCATCTGTGAGCTCATGTACACTGTATGCGGAAGAGATAGCACTCAAAAAAATGGTTGGCTTCACGTGTCTCAGAGGAAGCAGCAGTGCCATTACTGATAGCTCTCACTGTCCCCATTCGGTAGCTGCTGTAAGATAGGGGCGAGCTGGCTTGTGGGTGGGGATTAGCAAGTAACGAGACTGCAGAAGAAAATGAAAAAAGAGAAAAAAAAAAACAGGAACTCAGGCCTGAAGAATTTACAAATACAGAATTTAGCATTGCCTGGTTTGACCAAAACAGAGGTGTGTCTCAGTTACACACAATTCTGAAAATCCAGGCTAAGTCTGTTTTCTTGAGATCAAGCTCAGAATTGCATCTAACTTTTGATTGCTCTAATTCTGACTGAAAATAAAATGGCGCACCCATACAAAATCATTAAGTCCACCACCTAACAATGTCTAACAATTTGTTGAAAAAGACAATATTTTATGAGTAATGGTATTGGAGAGCAATATTAAACATCTATATACACTATGATGTCACAAAAAAATTAATCTACAAATTATTTGATGAAAAAAATTCTTACTTACAAATACTTAAAGTATCCAACCCTGAGACTATTCGTGACAATCAGCCTCAATATATTTACAATATATTCAGCTACTATAAGTCTATTGGAATTCTTTTTTTAATACAATTTGTACAATTATGTTTTTTTTTTATTGTCTTTTGCTTGTATGCTACATTGTATTGCAATTTAGTCCAGGATCTGATTTATCAGTTTGTATTTTCTATCTCACAATTTTTGTTTCATGCTTGGAGTTTCATTAAGTGCTTGATTTAAGGCTCTAGGCCTAGATGCTATTGGAAAAAAATCCTGCCAAGTGTGTGCTACACAAGAAAAGAATCTGGCAAGCTCAAAGGTGTTAGCTGTGTGAAGGTTATTTCAATAATCTGAATGGGCCGTTCAGAAATTCAATTTTAGCACCTGCATAGCATGGCTCTGAATACCAATAAATATTGCTGTATCTTTTGATGTAATTGCACACTTATATCACCAGAGCTGATGATGTTTATAGAAGGATATGGAATTAAGGAGTAGTTTTTCTGATAAAGAACACATTGACTTGAAGCCTGTAGCAATAATCCTTTGTTAAAGCATTAGAAATCGGTCATAGTGGAAGCAGGAGGCTGTGCTGGCATGAAGGCGTAGTACAGGGTTGAGCTATTGCCACACTGGATGGATTCGCATTTCTCAAAGTTGTCTCCACAGCCACCCATGCGTAGCAGCACTGGAATCCTGTTTGTAACTGTCTGAGGAACAAGAGCCCCGGGGAGCATGTGCTTACTTCACCTGCAAACACAGACCTGTCGCCTATCACAGACACGTAGAACATGGCCTGATCTACCTATACACACTCTAAAACTCTCACATACACACTTACACACAAATACTTTCCCTCTGAGGCTCCATATGAAGAACAGAGTGTTCAAAAACCATCTGTCCAAAGAGGAAAATCAAGTTGGCAGGGACAAATCCTTCCTCTAAGTGTCATCACAAAGTTTCAGCTCCACACTTGCAAGCTTTTCACTCTTTTTCTAATGTCAGTAAGCTGGAAATAAACTCCATTATTCCCGGATGGAGTGTTGCAGGTTAAGAGCAGCAGTCTGAGCTGGACAACAGAGGGCCGCAGAGACAGACCAGAGATGGTTGAATGGCATTCGGAGCAGCGGTAGCGAGAAAAATGATGATGAAGTGCAACATTAGTGCAGTGATTAACTCCTCGCATGCTTCTCCGTTCAGTCCCATTTCCTCCAGCATGTCAGCCTGGTCCAACCATTCCACGCGAGATTCCCCCGGCTCGCTAACCGTCTGTGTGAGTGAGAGCGGAGCCAGCGTTCAATCTCTCCATCTCTCCATTACAGTCTCATTTTAGCACCACAAAAAAGGGCTTGAAATTTTCATGAGCTGCAGCTCCATCTCATGAAAGGCGGCTGCACTTATAGCAATGTCGTTTATGGGCAAACAAGGATGCTGTGATGTAACGTGAAAAGATTTGTAGAGCTGACTCATGCTACTGGTGGGCTTTCCCGATCTCATACATGAAAACAAACACAAATCTGACCTGTCTAGCTGTTCTAGTTGCTATGCTGTAGAGAAAATACAGAAGGCAGGAGATAATTTCGACTTAAAGCTCAATAGAAGAAGTGTATAAGTTCTCTATTTCTCAAATATTTTGTGTATGATAAAATGAAGGTGCAAAAATCCTGCACAGCAATTCATACAATGAGTAAGTCTCTTCCTTAGTCTTCAATCTACCCCTATTAATCTCCAGCTTTTTAGGTCAACGTTTAGGTCAATGTTTCACTGAGTAGTAATCCACAAACTAAGCCAGATGAACTCTGACAAAATATCCGATGCAATACCGTAGAGAATTCTGGCTAGCATACATGTCTGGCTTGTGTAGCTACAGCTCAGCTTCCCACACTGTGTCTCACAGTCGACTGGAGAGGTGGGAACCGTGTTGAACACTCTCCTCAGACGCAGGCTTTGGAGAGACCTCTTTGATATGCAGATTCTCATGCCCCACGGACCGCTCGTCACCAATCCGGCTTATTAGCATTCCCCACAACTCCAGTAAAAAATGCAGGAACAAAAACAAATGGTCGGCTTCATTCTCGACGACAGCAGAAAAATTGAATCATTATGAGGGCTAACTGTTGTTTACTGTGAGGGAAAAAAAAGGCAGGAGGACCACAGACTGTTATTACTGTAGAATCTGTATGAAAAACTCACATCATAATTCGATGAATTATTGTTGCCAATAATTCACTACCTCACAGCAAATTAGGCTCTGATGTTTGCTAATACATGTGCAGCATCTACAAGTGAGGCCATTTAGTAAAAAAAAAAAAAATGTGAGAGAAGTGGAGTGTCACAGTACACAGACTGACAGATAGTTGGCCGTGCAACAAGATCCAAGCCTACTTTTCTCAGCCTTCATGTCTTAGATACATAAACAGTGGCTTGTTTTCCCACAATTAATACCATTAGTTCTGTCACACATTTGCTCAACACCACTCAAAAGTCACACCATCATTAACAGTCCCATTACAAGGTATGCGTGCTTTTTTTATTGGCAAATAATTACAATACTTTCTTTCCATGATGGCACCCCAGCATCTCTCATTAATTATTTAGTTTTTAATTTGGCTATTTGAGATTTCCTCTCATTTGAAGCCAAGTGAGCCAACTACATGCCTTTCTATCCATTAAGCTAAATCCAGCACAAGTCAACAAACACCTTTGCTGAGATTGACCCTAAAAGGAGCTATCAATAAAACACGCTGTCCTTCACTGTGATCCTTCTAATTCCCTTCTCTGTTCATGCTTGAACCCAGGGCTGTGGATACACTGGCCTTTTCAGCAATATCCATTATGTCCACACTGCATGCACATCTTCCATCCTGACCGCCCGAAGAGATGAATTGTTTCAAAATCAGTATTGTTGAGATAAAAATAAAAAAGTTCCTTTAACCAAATTACAAATGAACAGTGGTGTCTGCATTTGCTTTACATTCTCTCTGTATGGCATAAAAGAGCACCCAGGCAATCCTTTAAAGCCATAATGATATGCAATTGCTGTAAAACAATTGCAGAGGCATGCTTTTTGCTCATTGTATCTTATGTGTTATGCGAGCCAGAGATCGATAGCCATCAATAGTCTATTAATAGACCAGACGATGCTCAGTTCAGTCTGAAATGCACAAATGTCAGCGAGACTTTACAATGAAAAGGAGGAAGTTCGATAGAAACCGATATCCCTCTCTGTTAACACAGATAGCCTCTTAATCATCTTGGTTTCCCATTGACTGGCTTCTTCATGTGTTTTTGTAATGGGTCTTTTTCAGAGCACGCAGTTATCCAATCTGGCTGGTCTAGTAAGTGGAGAAATGACTTTGCTAGATGGAGGGTCAGAAAACAAAAGCCAGGGTGAAAGGAGATGGTGTTTCACTGCAGTTCTGGTGGCTTTCAGCCTTCTCATCACCACTAACTGATGGACAAAAAGCAAACATCAGATTCACTAGTTCAGCCTATAAGAGCAGGAGTAAATCTCTGTCCCATGCCAATGGATTCTAATGCATCCGGATGTTAATCCATGAAGGACAACTCCAGTGAGCTGATGGTTATCCAGAGCAGAGTTGCTCAGTTCTGTATCACTGTCTGAAACTAAGCATATAGCCTACGTAAGAAAGCCAACAGGGACATACGGCAAGGAACATCCAGCCGGTGCCCAGAAGACCATACTCTTCCGTCACTGCCTTCAGTCCTCCAATAGGGGTTCCACTTGGAGAAAGGGGTGCAGTCATGTGATTTTCTCTAAGCTCATTCAGCGGAGACCGGGTGCCTCCAGTAGGACTGGGCCTTCACATTCGTCTCTGTCAGAATGCAGCATGCCATCCATTCATCAGGCCTGCCAACTGCTGCCGCCCCTCCAGCCCGACACCGAGCACACGCAGGCCTGACTGCATTACAGCTATCCACTGGAGCTGCCCAGAGTCACACTGATGTTTTTATTTATTAGGCCTTCCATTAGCCTGGAGCTATAAATCCAAATGCACTGCTACAACACAGATATCCTGCTAGCCATCCTGATAAGAAGAAATTTGACTTCAAGCCCAGTTCTGCTTATAAACCACACCCAGGCCCCTTCACCCCTTTTGTTGTGCAATTCCAATGTATATGCCTTGAAATTTGGTCCATTGTCTGGACTGGAGACCCCTTTCAATCTTAATATGAATACGCAGGCAAAAACTCCCCTGCTTTATGGCCCAGAGACAGCCTTCAAATGGCTTTTTATGCCCTTCATTTTAAACAGTGACTGAAAGCCAATGTCTGGGTGTGAATGTGTGCAGATTCAAAAGCAATCAAGGCAATTCCAGTTGGCTGACATGCATGAACCCTGGGTTCAATACTTTCCCCAAAACTTAGTATTATTGATCCTCTGATGGTCAATTCAATATAGTCTAAAGAAGTTAGAACTGTGGATCTACAAGCCAAGCAATTCAATAGTGTTCAACTTGTGCAGTAGTGGGGATCTGGGCACTGTCTGATTCAATACAACAAGGAGAAACTACCAGGGCTGAGGCAGTCAACAAATGCAATACTGAGCAGCCTCAGAGAGGATCTTCGAGTCAACAAATTTAATACAGCCACTTTATCCCTTCATATGTTCTGGCAACTAGGTTTAGCAATGGGGAGGTCTCTCAAGCCCCATGGGCATGGGAGTTTATCCTAAATAAACTGGCGTCTTTATTGCATCTCTGTCTGATGCCAAGCCAAGCCGTGCTTTAATTATGACAAATCCAGGCCATGTGCTTCTTGTGCTTGCCAGTAATGAGGGATGCTTAACACTAAATGGCTCAAAATAACCTCTGTCAACAAGAAAGCAACATGGAGAATAACATAAAAAAGGAAAGAAATAGAGATTAAAGAACCTGTCTGTTGTGTGAAGTTTTCATTAAGAAATTTGCTGCAGTTATAACCCTTTGTCCAACTTTTTATTCAACAATCCTAAGAATACTCATTTTGATTCAAATGGGGCTTTCTTAATCATAAAAGCCAAGCACATTAAATGGTCTTTACTAGCCGGAAAGGGCCTGGGAGAGGGTGTGAAGTGCACTATTGTGCATCGCACCAAGCGGATGAGCTGCTCTTATCTAACCCGAGACATTCATCATGGTAGCTAAATTAATTAATGCATAAATTAAGGAAGAATAACTGAGACTAGTGTACAGTAGGAACAAGATGAATGTGATATACGCCGCTCAAGAGGATACAATTAATTTTTCGAGCAACGTCAAGGCGCAGCATCACTATCACCACTAACAAAGTAACTCATTTGAATATCTGCAGTGTTCTTTCCACACATTAGAATGAGGAAATGCTCACTTAAAACCAGGAGGAACAAATGCCTGCGATAAGCTTTTTTAATTGGAAGTTTCTTTTCTTAATTTGCGCTCAGTGACATTAAAACCGGCCATTAAAAGAAAATTCATGAACACACGTATACTGTACATGAAACAAACATTCAAACAGTTCATTTTTAAGAATAAAATGATCACCCAAAATTGATATTTTGCTAATAATTGTGTGCTAATTGCTCTTGTCAGGAAGTTAATGTAAACATGCTGTAGGCACCTCAAGCACCAAAAAATACATTTAAAGCTCTTTTAAATGAATGCACACATTAACCACCTAAATAAATAAATAAACAAATAAATAAATAAAATGCATGCCTTCCCTGCTATTATTTCCTCCTCCTATTATTTCTCACTTTCTTCCCCCTCCTCCTTACACTGTTTCTCACACTCTTTTTTGCAGTATCATTGCTAAATCTATTTAGGAACGCTTCTGGGAGCAATTGAGTGGAAATGGGTTTGTGAACATCTTGGAAATGGCGTCTGTCAGGATAATATGAAGGCTGTGCACAGACAGAACTGTTAAATAGCAACGTTCTTAGAATTTGCTGGCTGGGCAGGTAAACAGGCACAAAAAATATTAAAAAGTCTACCCTTAATGATGAAGATGAATCATCTGAACATCCAAAGCTTGGTAATTAAAAATCTGCAGGTGTTAGACAGAGAGAAGTCCTGTGTATAGCTGCTGTTCCTTTATATTAAGACGTCAACTATGTGACCTACGTGTCTCTCTGCATTTGTTTAGTCAAGTGCAGATCATTTGTGGTCAGTGTTAACCCTCTGAAACTCAAATACATGCTCATTTTACAGCCTATGTATGAAAGACTTTGGCTTTATTTTGCATCAAAGATAACTTTTTTTCGAGCCCAGAACTCTATTTGTCAATGTCAATGAACAAAGGGAAGGGGTGACTTATTCATGCCAAACATGCTTCTGGTTTCAACTTTCACATGGCCCTCCGAAGTACTCATTTTTAATTAAAACAACACTCCTTTCTTGTCTTTTAGTGGCCGTTATACCATTCTCTTTCTCTCTCTCTGCACATTGCAACCCAGAGAGGTGTCAGTCATGATAACATATCTTTCAATTACAATTTTATTGTGACTGCAATTCCTGGCTTCGTCTCCTCGCCACGGCATACCTGCAAATTGTTAATATGAAACGTGGCTCAGCATGGCTCTGATTTCAGCTCTCACGATGTCTCGAACTTTGCAATGCTATCAATGAGCGGCTGGGCTGGGGAGTGGATTTGTCTTGAGGAGTGGGATAGATCTGTCCCCGTTTCCATACTCCACTCTCTCTCTCTCTCTCTCTCCAACCCCTAGATAGACAGGCGGGCAGATTGAGGGCCAAGATTAGCTGGCGTGTGCTCACAGAAGGCCACAGAGATACAGTACTGAGAATGAATAGCCATGTCATGTTGTCAATGTAGTAACCTTGGCAACAGACAAAATTCCTATTTTAGTCGTCTGCTCGGCCACTGGGGTGGTAGAATTGGCGCTCTAGCTATTCCCGAAGAAGGGGGGTCACTAAGACGCAAAAGATGCCTCAAACCCAGGTTGAGGAAAGAGTCCATGGATATGCGCCTTCACAGGAGCATCAATTCAAGCTGGGAAAATGTGCAGAGACACTTAAAAAAATGGCAGCTCTATCATTACACCTCAAGCCTCTGGCTGACTTTGGGTCTTAAAAGAGTAAAGATGGCATTAACAATAGCCAAAATCAACCAATGCAGGACAACAGCTGTGCCAAACATTTCATTTCTATTGATCGATTGCTCAAGCATCAAAAAAAAAAAAGAAAGAAAAAGAAAAGCCTAAAGCCAGGGATACTAATGGAGCGTACCAAGAATGAGCTTGCTTAGAATTTTTTAAGAGGCATTGCTTGTTGAAGTTGGGGGAAAAGTCACACCACAGCAATGACAGCAAAGCCTCACATCTCCCACCACCAGGAAGTAAATGAGGCTCTTATCCTGACAGAACTTCAGCCTTACTAAATTGTTAACATGCACAGTAAAAAAATGTGCTGAGTTCGTGGAAGCATGCAATAAACACAAACTGGGGCGTAAATTCACTCTTTGATTTTTTACTGAAACATATGACCAGCATACACACCAACCATAACATTAAAACTACCTGCCTAATATTGTGTAGGTCCCACTTGTGCCTCCAAAAAACTTTGAAGGTGTGCAGTGGTATCTGGCACCAAGAAGTTAGCAGCAGATCCTTTAAGTTCTCTATGTTGCGAGGTGGGGCCTCCATGGATCGGGCTTGTTTGTCCAGCACATCCCACAGATGCTTGATCGGATTGAGATCTGGGGAATTTGGAGGCCAAATCAATACCCTGAACTCTTTGTCATGTTCCTCAAACCATTCCTGAACAATTATTGCAGTGTTGCAGGGTGCATTATCCTGCTGAAAGAGGCCACTGCCATTAGGGAATACCGTTGCCACGAAGGAGTGTACTTGGTCTGCAACAATGGTTAGATAGGTGGTACGTGTCAAAGTAGCATCCACATGAATGCCAGGACCAAAGGTTTCCCAGCAGAACATTGCACAGTGCATCACACTGCCTCCACTGGCTTGCCTTCTTCCCATAATGCAACCTGGTGCCATCTCTTCCCCAGTTAAGCCACACACATGTACCCGGCTATCCATATGATGTATAAGAAAATGTGATTCAGCAGACCAGGCCACCTTGTTCCATTGCTCCATGGTCCACTTCTGATGCTCATGTGCCCATTGTAGGTGCTTTCAGCGATGGATAGGGCTCAGCATGGGCACTCTGCTCTGATCCACTCAACTAGCCATCACAATTTGGCCCTCGTCAAAGTTGCTCAGATCCTTACGCTTGCCCATTTTTCCTGCTTCCAACACATCAACTTTGAGAACTGACTGTTCGCTTGCTGCCTAATATATCCCACCCCTTCACAGGTGCCATTGTACTGAGATAATCAATGTTATTCACTTCACCTTTCAGTGGTGGAACAGTGTAAGGTTAAGGTCAGTAGAAAGATCTTGCCCCATGCAGGATGTATTCCCGCTGTTTCCCGGATCCACTGCGGCCCGACCAGGGTGAACCACTTAAGATGGAGCAACAAATAAATGAGAATGGAAGGAGAATCTCAAATTGTGAAATGATTCCCTTACATTCTGCTCACTGTACTTTCTACTCCCAGTCTATAATGCACACTAATGCAATATTCATCATACGAGGGACTTGTGTTCAAGGACAAACTCTCATAATCACTTCATTGTTGCGCAAAATGATACTTGCTTTGGTTGTGCGGTGATTATTTGGAGATGTTAGCGAGTCAAAGAGCTGTATTAAAATCTAATCTTCACAAACCAACCTGGCTCACTCTGATGAGCCTCAGGCCATTTATCATTGCCAGAACCTCACCTCCTACTGTTCTCCTCCTCCTCCTGTTCTTCTTCTGCTGCTGCTACTTGTATTGCTGTTGGTCAGCTTTTCCCCCTTTTTTTCTCTGGCTTGCTCTTCCCATGTCTCAGTTTCTTTTTCTTCCTTCTCTCCAGCCGTCTCTCTATAATCTTTCCCTGTACCTCTCTACCTCTTTGGCGTGTATCTTGCCTCCCTCGCCTGCTATCTGCTTCCTCCACATGGTGTTAATCTTAGTCTCCCATGCCTTGTCTCTGAAGCAGAACATTACAACTTCATTCAGTCACATGGGTCAGGATTGTGCTCAACATCACCTACAAACATGGAACCATGGAGGGGGAAAAAGCTGATATTGAGAACAAAAGAAATTATTAGGCCACCATATTCCACATAATTCATTACTGTGTTTCATTAGTGCACCGCCTGCCTGGGCTGTAAAATTGCCAGAGCAGTAGGATTTATAGGAGAACGTGTGAACCGAGGCAGTGTGAGCACAATAAGCTATTTACATTTGCTTATGTTCACAGCAAAACAATTAAGTCCAGCCTCCCTGTAGTATTTACTGCCCGCATGCCATATTGTACCTATGAGCAATCAATGCTTCGCCAAATGTAAACATTCCTATTTATACTTAAATGAGGCATGAATCGCGCACAGAACATGCTGCGTGTAAGGGACAGAGAGATGCAAATAAAGCCTGCGGTTTTACGAGCCGGAAATGCAACACTGCATTGAATTCATGGGTATTTAAAATGTAAAATATTATCTGTTAATGTTCTAGTGTGTGTAGTAGGACTATCAAACTGCTTCAAAATTGTGTTTGAATTTTAAAGATTACTGATTGTGGTTGTGGTTTTGTCTGTATTGGTATAGAGCACTATTACGTGAAAAAAAAAAAACACTTATTATACTTTATATGATCCACACTGAATGAGCTGCAGAAGAGAAATGCGAAAAAATAGAGAAAATCATTTCTATTGTGGTGTCAACACTTTAGGTGACAATAAACACAAAGCTTGACGTTGCATAGCAACTCAAAATCACTCACACTCTCTTTTTCAGCACCTTTTCACTTGTCTACCCTTGCTGTCATGGATCCATCAGTAATCATGTGATGAAGTGTTATAAAGGCAGAAATATTGTCAAATAATATTCGTATCGATGGGAAAAGCTAATGAATGTGTAGACTGTGCTTTATAGCTGCACTGAAGGCTACTTTCATTGAGATCATAATCACTTTAATGACTCTCAGCACAGTTATTATTAGCTCAGACTGAGGTCCATATCTACAAAATAACAAGTAAGCATCTGTATTTATTTTTAATTTAGTAGTGAGATTAGCAAAGATTCTCATATTCATTCAGAAATAGAAAAGACGTGCAGCATTGGATGAACCTGCTATGATTGGCTCACAGGTTGGTCTTTCCCGATATAACATTATACTGCCGCAGACAAAACAAACATTAGCTATAGAGGCACACTTTGTGTTAGCACCTTGTATCATACAAACCACAAAAGGAAACAATACGCCATCTTTTACTTAACTTTATAATACAATACAGCTAGGACAAATTCCAATTCCAAATGCCTTCCTATTTACAATATATGCTCACTACACGGGGTAGGAGATAATGGCCTGGTGGCAGATATGCACTCAATGATACCTTTTATAGGAACACCTGTACACCTGCTCATTAATGCAATTCTCCAACCAGCCAATCATGTAGCAGCAGCACAATACATAAAATCATGCAGATACAGGTCAAGAGTTTCAGTTAATGACTATAATGAATATATATACTGTATTTAATGTGGCATGATTGTTGGTGCCATATAGGCTGGTTTCAGTATTTCAGAAACTGCTAATCTTGTGGGATTTTCATGCACAACAATCTCTAGAGTTTACACAACAACATGCACTGAGCAGCGGTTCTGCGGGCATAAACACCTTGTTTTCAAATGGCCAGAATGGTTTGAGCTGATAGGAAGGCTACGATAACTCAAATACCCAGTCTTTACAACCGTAGGGAACAGAAAAGCATCTCAGAATGCAAACTACACTGAACCTCTATGCAGATAGGCTACAACACCAGAAGGGGATCCACTCCTCTCAGCCAAGAAAAGCTACAGTGGGCACAGGCTCACCTAGAATAGTCAGTAACAAAAACGTACAATACAATACAATACAATACAATAAAATACAATAAAATAAAATAAAATAAAATAAAATAAAATAAAATAAAATATAAAAACAACCACCAACAATAAAAAATTGTAACAGCACTTTTAAAACTTATTAACTACAATTTGTAAATATTATAAATTCTGACAATCATAAAATTGCTGGGATCAAGCAGCACAATTGACAGTTTACTCAACAGATCTGTCATTTTTCTTCCATTTTTCACAACACTACATATTAATATATGCACCGCACCACCAAATAACAACTCACTGTGTGCTCATATGTTTCAGTCGGTGTGATTTCTCAGATACAGTTCCCCAGATGCCAGCAGTCTCAGGCAGGCAGTTTGGAGGAGGCTCTTTTTCTTGTGCGCCTGACTGATTCATTTCACCCAGGCACACAAACACATATGCACACACCCACACATGTACACACTCATCCTTTAGTTCTTTGTTCCTTTAATTCCACCAAATTCTAATGCACGTTGTCAGCAGGCCTTCTTTTTTTTGCTGTCATCAAAAGTAAAAATAGCAGCAGCACTTTAGGCTAGTTTAGCAGCGTGTGTATGGGGAAGTCGCTCTGACAGTCTGGCTTTTGAATGAGAAGGACTAAAGGAGAAGGATCTTTGATCAGATGTCCCTTTCCCCCTCCAAACATTATGTCCCTGCTGTCTGATGACCCAGAGATCTTAAACAGGAGATGGCAGTGTAGCACAGACAAAAAAAGTCTATAGTCAATACTTCTAGAGACAAAAACAAGTAGATTGGAAAATATATTAACATATGCATAACTTGTCACTTTGTTAAAAGGCGATCTGGTATTAAAGGACAGTCGTATTGGTATTGAGGACAGCTGTAGCACGTATACCTTACATACATACTGGTGGCAAAGCGTTAAACTGTGAAGATGATTGGCTGTAAAGGTGCAGCTCTACAGATGGAAGAGAGTAAAGGGAAAATTCATGGAGCTCTAACAGAGCAAGGCTAAGGAGCCAGGAGCAGTTATATAGACAGCAGCACATCTGTGTGCCAATGAAATATTCAACAGCGCTCCTGCTCGACGCAGGAAAGCCCAATCCAACTCCTCACACCTTCTGCACCGTTAATCATTTATCAATAACGCTCATGCTGACTGGCCGGGGAGCCGAGCTCGTTAAAAGCAAACGCATGACACAGGGAAGAGGCGATCATAAAAAAAACATTCTCTCCGCCGAGCTGGACCCCGTCTCTCACAGCACGGGGTTTTGCGAGGAGCTCACTTCATCAGAGCACCTTTCGCCCCGCAGGGCTGTGGAGGAATCAAACAGAAGCAGAAGTATGAGTAACACATCCCAAACCACAGCACAGAGCAGAAAAGAAGATTTAAAAAAGAAAGAAAAGAAAAGGCCAGGGTGAACAATTCTTTAATACATTGTCATAACATCATAATCACTTTACTTTTGTTCCAATCACTGCTTGCCTCCTGTTAATCAAATACAGAGGAAAAAAAGATTACAGATTAGTAAAGTGCTTCTGTGTTTGAAGCTTCACTACAGCAAAGGGGTTACGCCTGACAAACACTTTTCACGCCATGAGAGATGCGATACCCTTAAAATGACTTCTACGTTACTGCTGCCTTTGAAGCGTAACATTACAATAAAGCTGCTCCGGCATTCAGAGCAAGACAGCAGAATAAAGTTCATAAGCAGGAGGAGGACCTATTAACCTTGGACACTGTTTTAAATGTCATCATTTTTAGCTGACACCACAAAAAGAACCTGGGTAAGCTTCTCTCCGGGCGACGCTGCATGTAAATCACTTTCTCCAAAGGAAATTACTTCCTGCGGCTCAGCGTTATTAATCTAAATTCTCTGTTAGTCAAATTGTTGCACATAATAAATATGGAGCAGCTTGTGATGCTTATCTACTGTGACATTCCATTCTCGGAAAACATTTTTTTTTTCTTTCTCCCCATGTTCTTGCTTTATTCAAGTCTGGCTGGAGCGGCTGAAAGAGACAGCTTTAAAAGCAGGAAGTGAGAGGGGGCAGATGAAGATGAGACCGTCCCAGGGTCGTGCTCGGACACAGACGGCAGCCATGCGAGCACTGGAGAGTGGGAAGCTATCCTATGTTTCCCTCTCCTGTGTCTTCATCTGGGCTCAGGGCTCTGTGGGCAGACTGCACGAATGAATAGCATGTGACCGTGATCAGATTACAGACACAAGGGGAGGGAATCTGTAACTTCAATTTTAGGAGCCAATATAAAAGTATTAAAATGTTTATTAAATTATTATAATTGATTATTGAAATCATGATGCATCTTGATTTTTGATTTCCATAGCATATCTGACCTGTAACATTATCACTGTCATACTTCATCTAAATCCACTTACATTCGGTGCTGTTGAATTCTGGAGATGTTGATTCATTTCCAGTAATAGCAGCTCTTACAGTAGTTCTGGCTGTAATTCAAAAGGTTTATAGCGTTTTGTAACAGTCAGTAAGATTTCAGATACAGTAAAGGATCTGTCAGGATATCTAAAGGATGGAGGATTTTTGCTTTCTAGCTTCTTGGTAACATGACATTCTGTCTTAGTTTGTCTTATTAACTTCAAGAAAGACTGGTGAGGGAACAGCTGTTTACAGCTGCTGTAGCATAACATTCTGTAGCATAGGATGTTCCACAATATTAAATGTAACTATAATTGAGTAAAATGTATGATGTATCATTTATTAATAAATTCAAAATTGTAAGAGTTGCCATATCACTGTGGTATAAGAGGAATAAAACACTTTGGCATGCCCTGTTATAGAAAAATAATCAATTACAGGGTGCTAATAGTAACTTACACCATCCTGTCCTTAATTATTGTTCTATAATAATACAGTATACCCTGTCATGTTTTGTTACTTACTTAAAGCATTTAGTGCTTTTTTCACACTGGTAATATTGCTTAATTAAGAAAACACACTGTAAGGTAACATTTTAATTAATACAGTGTTCTTGTGGCTACATAGCACCTGCATAAGCCCTTCAACTGACATAAACCTATATAACATTTATAAAGGCTTATTCATACTGAAAGCAGCTATAAAAACACTGCTTTGATGTCCACTAGACAAACCCCTTGATGTCTACTAGACAAACCCAATGTGATGTCCACTAGACAAACCCCTTAAATCAAGTGATAGATTTTCATTATTAGCTGTGTTTGTGCTGAGTTATATCGGTCAGAGTGTTCTCTTACAGTCGTCATAAGTGTTATATAAACTATACACTAAACTTCTTCTGGAGCTCTCCTTCCATTTACAAGATACACAGTACCTTCAGAATGGAATACACTGAATCTTAGCCCAACATCTTTCACAACTATCTTTGCAGCTCAGTGTACCTCTGGTATATCAGAATCACACAATGGTGATGTTGTGACATAGCTTGCCAAGTAAACCTCATAAATCTACTTATACATTTTTTTTTATGAAAGCCTATGACACCCTTTGTCTCAATTTAACGACACGTTACTAACAGTTATGTATATTTTCTGTATCTAAATTAGAGTATGTTTGGTTTTGATGTTTGATATGTGACATCATCACTCTGATAGACCAAAAATAGACCAGAAATACATCATGCTACAAAACCAGGGTTTATGATGGACTAATATGTATCAGCCTGGAATGTGAAATAAAATTTGCAAAATCTGTCTTTATATGAGCTGACATGCTGGATTAAGAATTTAGATATATTTATGTAGATTTATATCAGTTGTTATGAATGGGTTTTTATAGGTTTTATGCCACCCTACACGCACCTCCCTTATGTAAAATACTATCAAAAATATTTATGATGATTTGTGCATCGTTGCGCAATATTCCAAGTAAGAAGCACGACACACTGTGATTCTCCCATACATTTCAGCACACTTAGTGTGGAGATGACGTTCGGCTGGCTTATGCAAACAATATGATGTAATACCAGAGCAAAAACACATCGTGTGGAAGCTTCACTTGCCATGTCATGCACATGGCACCCCGGTGAACTCCACACCCAAGCCTGTGATTGGTCATTACAAACGAGGCGTGCCCAAGATGATTCATTCCAAGATGAATGATCTGAAGCACGGCACTCTTCTTCGTGTCTGAAATTTTAATAGCACCATCTGCAGTACTGAGAAGCATCTAAATAACTCTAAAAAAGTCTCAATGGTCCTCCGAAAAGGGAATGTGGCGGTCGGCCCAAGAAAAAAAAAAGAATACAAGAAAATATGCAGTATGAAATGTGTACTGCGAACCAGCAGCGCAAACAAAAACATATAATACAGTGTTTTTTATGCACATTTTTCTGCACAAGTCAAAAGCATGTCCACCCATGAACAGCAACAATTGGTGAACGCAAATATATGCACAATACACCCAGACTGAAAAAAAACAGGCTCTCCAGCCTATAGTCCTGGCAGTACTGCATCTCTTCCTCTAGCCAATAGGGGAGCTAATAAATTGCTGGCCTGGTGTATTAACGTAAGCAGCTTTGATAGAGAGATCATTTGCATGTGCTACGACGCCAAACAGACACGAGTCTCCCAGTCCAAGAGGAGACTGCTGCTTTCTGTAGACCACCACTGTGGAGCAATGTAATTGTCATGCTGGGAAGATTTGCTCCTTGGTAGTGTCTCACTGCACTGTGTGTTACTCGCATGGCAAAAGGGAACGGTGAAGTGGATGGTGGCCGTGTGGTGGCACAGCGGTAGCAGGAGTAGGAGCAAGGGGAGAAGGAAGAGGAGGAGGAAGTGGCAGTGGCCGCTGTTCACAGCGCTGATTATGCAGGTGTAATTGCACACGCACAGGGGGAGTGCAGCCTCAAGGTCAGAGTGGTGTGGCTCATCAGCTTCTGCCCGTATCAGTTTAATTAACTCCTCCGAGGGGTCCGCCAAAAAAACCCTCATTAAACATGCAGCCCAGAGAATAGACGCACATATGAAAGGGAAGCCTAGCGTCTAGCTCAAGCTGATGTATGAAAATCCTGCTTATCCGCAGCTGAATACACAGATCCTGAGAAATGACTATATCAGATCAGATTACATCAGTGCTTCTCATTTTAATGCACTAGCTCAGTATATAGGAAAATATTATGGTGATGCATCACTTTTTGCCATTTTGTCATACATCTTTTGATCAATAAACAGAGATAAGATGTCAAAGGCAGACTTGCGAGAGGACAGAGGGCAAAGCTCGGAAATTATTAATGCTACTGTTCACATGGCTTGGATATGTCAATATTAATCCACTCAAGGACTGAAATGGTGCATGGACAGATATAGACAAAGTAAGCAGTCTACATGGTCAAATAGAATATACAGTATGTAAATGTTACTCAATCAGCTAAAACAGGTAGACAGGGTGATGTCATTGAATTGTCAGGTGCACCTTGACATGATGAGAGGACGCCCTGAGAGCCAGCTGTAGCCATATGACGAGCCTGACATGATGCTGTTTGTCTCAAGGCCAGAATAAGCAGTGTAGTCCTTCTTAAGTGCCTGGTCGAACAGGACTAGGTCTAAAAAGTGCCATTAGCTGTTACTTTATGAAGCTATTATCAAGATGTTGGCAGGAGACGATGTTGTTGGTGGGGGTCGTTAAGGACAGATTGGTATCGCGTTGTTTGCTGATCAATCCAGAACTTTAATTAGCAGAAAGGTCAGGCTGGGTTGACCCGGGGCGGCAGGTACAGCTCATCAGAACAGGGCTTACAGGTAAGTGCAGCCCTAATCTCCCCACCCATCGCACTCAAATTAAAGCCGTAAATGGGAAATTGATTTCTAGCCCCGTGTCCGCTGCAATATCTCCCTTTGTCTTAAGGACATTAGGCAGGTTCACTCCATGCCTAAGCACTTCTTTTAAACTTCCAGTATTGATACTGAAAAGAACTGGCATTGGGCCAAATCAACTGATCCACCGGCGCTCTATTCATGGTTCCATGAACGAGAAGACAGGATTTTCACACCTGGCTGCCACTGGAGTGGGGAGGTTAATGATAGAACTCCAACAAGTCCAGCAAATCACAAGGCAAGAAACCCCAGCACTGTAAGCACCTGACAGTCTGAAGATTCCAAATCCCTTGAATTTCTCTATCTCTTTCTTTTTGCGCTACCTTGAAAGAAGAACTAAAAAAAAAAGTATGCGTGAGTCAGCAAAACTGGTGAGACAGACATGCGAGCGAATCGTCTTGCTCTCTCAGAAATCATATAGAGTCTAATAGAGTGTAATCCATTTCCCACCCAATATGTCAACTCTCCTGGATCTCTCTTTGGCTGCTGCGCTGTCGATGCCTCCACTTACAGCAGCGTGCCATTTGTCATTCTAATGAAGTTCTCAGAGGGTAAAAATTTCCCCCGAAAACATTTCTCAACGAGTCAGCAGGTGGGAACATAAAGTGCGCAGCAACGTTCTAAGTTGTATCCAAACACAGACATGTAGGGGTATGCTTTGGACAAGTCTGGAGTCTGGAACATGCTGGGACAGAGCAAAAAGTGCATCACATGTAATGAGATGCCCCAATTACAGGGTTTAGGGCTCCATTTTCATCCCTCTGCTCTGCTGTGTGTCTCCTCTAGAGGCAAAAGGGAGCTATGGCACAGGCAGGAAGGAGCCAAGCAGAGAGAGAGTGATAAATGTGCCAGTACGGCACAGCTCTTTTCTCATTTGTTAGGCAGCCATGTGTGAAAATGTTAATGAAGGCCTCCATAATGTCGGAGATTCTCACTATTAAAATTTCCTTCACGTTCCCGGCTTTCTGCTTACACACCGACTATTGTGTGCATCAATCCTTCCACTGTCGAACTAATAATAGGTCTAACTGCCTCCATCAGCCAGGGAGATCTGCCTCTCAACTTCTCTCCTTCTCTCCATCTCTCCTTCTCTGCTGCTGCTTGCTCGACACCCACAGCTGAGAAAACTTCATTAATACCAAGCAGGCAGGACAGTGACATTCTGGCGTCCATCATCTAGCCTACTCCTCATTGACTATGCAATATTAAGAGCATATACGCTGAAATATTTCTCAGGTCACAGTCGTGCACTACAATTCCTTTTGGCTTTCTTCATAATGCATGAAGCAAACAAAAATAGTCCTCATCCCATCGTGTTGCCACTGACCCTGAAGACTTCTTCATTTATTGTATTTATTTATAACTAAGTAGGCTACATACTGTATTTTAAAGAAAACTTGCTTGTGTTCCAGATGCTCCAGTCAGATCTGGTTTTTCAGAGTGATATCCCAATGCCTCTCGGATTAGCATTTATTCCAGGCACATGTTTGTGTAATTACTATAAATAGAGTCTAAGGCGGTATAGGTGGCAACCTTAATCTTTCAAAGTAGCTCCTCTGTACAGGACTGTGGAGCAATATGTCATGGGGAAATCACAGAGCCAAGGTAGCACGTCATACCTTTTCGAATCGATCAGCTTAGGGAAGCAAACCAAGCCATGCATATTCAGAGGTTATGATTCACGGTGCCATTTTTAACAGCAAAATTGGACTGCACTTGGATTTCCAATGCCAATCCCTCATCAAACATAACTGTCAGACTCTAGACTTTTTTTCATGACATAGCTCTGACCACATGGTCTCATTCTGTCTCCCTCTTGTGTCCCCTTTTTGTCAGCTTTTTTTGGCTCCAAGTGCTGCCAGTGAGGCGAGCGAGGAGCAGGTGGGCCAGCCCCAGGGTCCGGAGTCCTGCCAATTAAAACACATAGTGCCTACACACCAGCCGCACTACACAACACACACATACTCTCACACAAGCCCTCACACTTGTATTCTCATGCAATAGGACAGAAAGTCTTCGTCTGTGCGGGCCCCTTTCCCAAAAAAAGAGAAGCTTCCATTCCATTTTAGGCTCTGACGTTCGTTAGCCATCACTCACACCCACCTGACAGAGTATATTCTGATAGTCTGGGCTGCTTAGTCTCGCAGACGTGATTCAGACAGCCGGCTCCGGCGCGGATTGAGACAGAGCGCAGGGAGAGAGCACTCTTACACGAAACTCATCAACAAGCCAGTCGGATTGCTGAAACAAATCTAAATATTTGTTTTGTTTCCATATTCCCTCAAGGACTAGCAGATTTATTTCAACTCTGCCTCAGCAACACCACACCCTCTACAACATCTCATGAAAGTTAAGGAGGTTATACCATACCTTCATTCCTGAGCAGATTTTGTCGGGAATGCAATATTAAAATGAACAAAAGTGTTCAAAAGTGAGTACTCAAAAAGAACTCTTATGTAATAACCATCACAAACACATACAGAATAATCTGCTCCCTGAAGATATAAATAGTGCATTTCCTACAAATGCTCATGGATTTTTGGACAATAACTAACTATTGCCCAATGTTGCACATTAAACACACTTATATCTTATCTAGGGCTGAAAATCAATAAAAAAAAAAAAAAACTACTTCTGTACTGTAGTCTATTCTGCCAAATACTAATAACAACAAACAGAAGAATGTGTGTTTCTTTTTATTTTATATAAAGCTGAAGAATACTAGTATTAATTTTTTTTATTTAATCAATTTCTCTGTTTCAGGATCGTTCTAGTTATGTTTAAATATGTTTTTGAACATAACTACACACACACACACACTCTGAAGGCATGATCAAACAAACTGTGCAACTATGGTTTCAGCACAGGTCTGCGTGTATTCACACCCTGCACTGAACCTATTTTAATGATGACAAAAAACAGAGAGCACACAGCTCCTTGTGTATGCTGCCACTTTATTCTTATTAGCTGAGAGGGCACAATCTTCTCCCTGACCCATGGCTTAACAAGTGTGTGTGTGTGTGTGTGTGTGTGTGTGCGCATCAAATTTACATTACCAATCCCATTCCAATTAACTTTGAATTGGAAGGCTTGTCTATTTGTCTATTTGTTGTTATGCTTATGGTGTGAGTTGTGTATGTCTCGCTAGGAGATGAGAAACTTTCACATTCTGTCTGATATTCACACACACACACACACACACACACACACACACACACACACACACAGAGAAAGAGAGAGAGAGAGAGAGAGAGAGAGAGAGAAAGAGGCTAAACACATGCTCCACACACACACACACACTCAGATATACCAGACTCCATACATGCACACTCCATACACGCATGCACACACCCACACACACAGAGAAGACTCCTTTCACAGACAAACGCACACACAGACCAAACTCCACACACACACACACACGCACACACACACAGAAGACTCCTTACACACAAAAATGCACGCACAGACCAGACACCAAAGACATACAAATGCACACACAGACCAGACTTCACACACACACACAATCACATACACACACATCTAATGTACCAAATTGTTTTATGTTATGTGCTCTGTATAACCTCCTCAAACTTTATGACCTTTTTCCCCATGAAACTTACAAAAGAATGATCTTGCTGCCCAATCGGCAATGTGTGTGTGTGTGTGTGTGTGTGTGTGTGTGTGTGTATGGAGTATTCTGTGTGTGTGTGTGTGTGTGTGTGTGTCTGTTCACTTTATTATGTCGGGCTATAATAAAAAGTCTGAATGAAGAGGTTCCTGCCTCTGAGAGGGTCTGACTTCTCTGTGGTCTGAATCCACAGACATTTCTGACCAGCTGTGATTTATCATAAATGACATTCAGCGACTTGGGGTGACATTCTGGTTTTATGAGGACCGGGTCTTTTATGTGGCCGAGATTGCAGAGACGACTGTCCACCCATCCTCTTTTATGTAGGGGCAGAACATAAATTTCTCCATATCACTGTTAGTGATGACAACAGCCCATCTCTGGGAAGGTATATAATGATTCAGTATTATAGACTATTAAATAAGTAAGAAATAAAACACTTCAGGGTGTGTTATTATACAAAAACAATCAACTACAAGGTGGTGTGACACTACCACCCTGAAGTTTATTATTTTCCTATAACAGCACATCCTGAAGTGTTTTATTTGCCAACATTAACTTTTTTTTAAATGAAAAAAGAACACATCATACTTTTTGTCCATTCATAGTTACATTTATACCACAGCGCTGTTTCTCAAATCAGAATGTGTGGATTAATTTTCTATAACCGCAGCTCTGACAGTAGTTCCGACTGTAGCATAAATGACAGGTTTATATTCTTGTGTTTGTTTTACAAATTATTATTTCTATAGTGACATCTCATATTATTATTAGACGTTTATTTAACATTTATGGAAGGAGTCTCCAGTGTCAGGGCTTTGTAACAGTCAGTAAGTTTTCCACCACAGCTTTCTGGTTTCAGGTAACATGACAATCTGTGTCTTATTAACTTAAAGAAAAAAGAGAGGCCGGTCACATTATAACAGCTATAACTGTTTAGCCTCTCCTTTTTTTTTTTAAGAAAAAAAGGCCCATATCTAAAAGAATTTCCCATGTTGGTAAGGTTGCAGCTGTACCTCTGACTCTTACAAAGCCCTGACACTGGAGACTCCTTCCATAAATGTTAAATAAACATCACCATATCAACAATTATGCAATTTTTAGTCTGTTTATGTAAGCCTCAATGTATGTAGTTACTACAGAAATGTTTTAGAATGTATTCTAATGCATATTACATATATAATGTATATTACTTTTGGGTGTTTTAGTTGTAGGCATGCTGCTTACAGGAAATTAATCAACACCTTCTGACTAATCAAAACAGAGAATTCAATAGCGCTGTGGTTTATACACAAACTCTACTAACCTTCCTCAATGTCCTAATGAACTGGATATTTGGAATGCATTGTGGATGTTCGATACACAGACCTGCTGAGAGTGTGTGTATGTGTGTGTTTGTGTGTTGGTATGTGAGTGGGTTTGGAGAGGGGCCTCTAGTGGCCCAGCAGTATGGAGAGCCTTGAAAGTGTTTGTAAGCACTGAAGGCCGTGCTGCCTGCCCACCACCTCAGCGGCTGTGCGCGTGTGTGTGTGTGTGTGTGTGTGCGTGGCTATACGTGTATGTACGTGTGTGAGAGCAGCTGGAGGTGGATAAGTGGGGCAGCCCATCGTCGACCACCCTGCCTCCCTGCCTAATTACCTCTTTGCCTCGGCACTGTTTGTGCCTGTAAATAAGGCCGGGCTATTGACATAGACCTGCGCCTGTGATGTAGCGCTCATTAGACCTGAGCATGGCCTTCTGACCAGACTCCATTAGGCCCTCGCGCAAGACAACACACAGAAAAAAATACGCAATGAGACACAGAGAGAATTATAAGAGTGAGAGTATGATCAAATGTAGCGAGAGCAGAAGCAGGGACCAAGCCCTCTATCACAGCCTTAGTTCCTGAGGGATTACTCCGCTGGGAGCTGAATATCCAGCGGGAATTTCTGAGAATAAGACTTTTCTAGGCTGCAATCAGAAATCTGTGGCAAATACTGTCTATTGTGATACATCGTGTTCGAATGCTGCCAGAATGAGTCACTTCTCTTTAAATAGCACACATCAGCTTAAGCACCATATAATAATTACACTGAATAATATTTTGGGGTTGGGGGCCATCATTCTTATCCAGCTCCAGCAGAAAAAAGGAACACCGTGAAAATAAAATGAAAGTGCTTTACACTGGGTCAGTTCTTTAAGCGTGACGGCTACATGGGCTCTTCCCGTAAAGCGTATGCCGACTCTACCTTCCCTGCCATGACAAAGATGGAAAAAGCTATTTTACTGAGGGCATTTGTTTGTTTGTTTGTTTCTTCTTCTCTCTTTCATCTGTGTCTTTCAAGGCTACCCCCTTTCACTCCCTCCTCCATCCCTGGAGAGAGCAGGAGCGCGAGTGGGACGAGCAAGAGCCCAGCGTGTCCCTTTGAAGGAAAAAAAAAAAAAACAGAAGAATTGAAATGGGCGGCTGCTGAAATGTGAAGGAGGAAAAAGATGAAGCGAGTCAAGCTGCCTGTGAGGACGCATAGGACAGGCAGAAATGAAAAACAGGCTCGGAATGAAAAGAGGGGATGAGAAGGGGGAAAAAGTGGAAAAGGACTGAGAAAGAAAGCAAAGTCGTCCATTCCAAAGTGAGCAGAAGGTAACAGAAAGTACTGCACAGTCAGTCGAGAGAAAAGCACACAAGCAGGATCAGAGACGGCTCAGAGCAGGCCTGCTTTAATACGACTCAATTCACTCACTATTATTGATCCTAAATGTGAAAAATAAAGAATGAGGACCACAAGGAGGCAGTAGAGAGGACCTGCGATCACAGTTCTTTTTCAAGGTCAATACCAATACCAAGTTTGATAACAAAATGATAATATGCCAAAATAAAATGAAATAAATAAATAAATAAATAAATAAATGTAAAACATTTTGACACCTTGGAAACTTCAGGTTCTGCCTTTTTTAAATGAGTTAGTGATAAATAATTATTAAATAATTTTTAAATTATTTAATGATTAATGATCATATACAAAAATAAAATAAAATAAATGCAAAATGCTTTGAGACCTTGGAATTCTAAGGTTCTCTCATTTTTTTAGTTATGCTAAGTTTATTAAATAATTATTGACATAATGCTTCAAAGTATAAAAGAATATATAAAATTGAAAGGTTGTATGTGATTTAAGCTAAACTGTATAGTGTAATATATTAAATTAAAAGAATTATCAGATAAAACCTTATTTAAACCTTATTTAATTATCTGATACCACACTGTATTTAAAACAAAAAAAATTATACCATTTTATCTTTCTGTTTTGTACGTTATTTTTAAGAGCATAAGCTCACATGCATTTCTGAATAAAACTCCCCACCTGTATATTTAAGTCATGATAAATCAGAATTTGCTGGCAATAAACATTTTCCATTTTGCCTTAAATGGTATCAATTTCTTATTAAAGATAGTGTAAGTCTCTGGGTTTTTGGATATATACACCGATCAGCCATAACATTAAAACCACCTGCATAATATTGTGTAGATTCCCCTTGTGCCGCCAAAACAGCTCTGACCCGTCAAGGCATGCACTCCACAAGACCTCTGAAGGTGTGCTGTGGTATCTGGCACCAAGAGGTTAGCAGCAGATCCTTTAAGTCCTGTAAGTTGCGAGGTGGCGCCTCCATGGATCAGACATGTTGTCCAGCACATCCCACGATGCTTGACTGAATGGAGATCTGGGGAATTTGGAGGCCAAGTCAACACCTTGAACACTGTCATGTTCCTCAAACCATTCCTGAACCATTTTTGCAGGGCGCTGAAAGAGGCCACTGCCATTAGGGAATACCATTGCCACGAAGGGGTGTACTTGGTGGTACATGTCAAAGTAGCATCCACATGAATGCCAGAGCCCAAGGTTTCCCAGCAGAACATTGCCCAGAGCATTGCACTGCCTCCGCCAACTTGCCTTCTTCCCATAGTGCATCCTGGTACCATCTCTTCCCCAGGTAAGCCACATACACGCACCTGGCTGTCCACACGATGTAAAAGAAAACATGATTCTTCAGACCAGGCCACCTTCTTCTATTGCTCCATGGTCCACTTCTGATGCTCACGTGCCCATTGTAGGTGCTTTTGGTGGTGGACAGTGGTCAGCATGGGCACTCTGACCAGTCTGCGTCTACGCAACCCCAAATGCAGCAAGCTGCGATGCACTGTGTGTTCTAACACCTTTCTATCCTAGCCAGCATTAACTTTTTCAGCATTTTCTGCTACAGTAGCTCTTCTGTGGGATCAGACCAGATGGGCTAGACTTCGAACATCAATGAGCCTTGGACGCCCATGACCATGTTGCAGGTTCGCTGGCAATAAACATTTTCCTTTTTGCCTTAAATGGTATCAATTTCTTATTAAGTGTAAGTCTCTGTGTTTTTGGATATATACACCGATTTTCCAGGTTCCAGGTTCACTGGTTGTCCTTCCTTGGACCATTTTTGGTAGGTACTAACCACTGCATACCAGGAACACCCTACAAGACCTGCAGTTTCGGAGATGATCTGAAACAGTCATCTAGCCATTATAATTTGGCCCTTGGCAAAGTCGCTCAGATCCTTACGCTTGCTCATTTTTCCTGCTTCCAACACATCAATTTCGAGAACTGACTGGTCACTTGCTACCTAATATATCCCAACCCTTGACAGGTGCCATTGTAATGAGATAATCAGTCTTATTCACTTCACCTGTCAGTGGTATTAATTTTATGGTTGATCGGTGTATATGTCCAATCACTAGCACAAATAATCTGTTGCTAACTTTTGATGCTTAAGCTTTGTAAATCCTGGTGTAGTTCTGCCCATTGAGCTCAGTTAGCATTATCCCAAACTGACATGTCTACAGGAATGTGTCAAAACAGTGCTAGCCTGTTTAAATAAAGTAGTAGAGGTTAGAGTATTGACTGGTCAAACTTTCAATACTTTTTCTATTCCTCATCATAACACAAATTCTTAGCATTGGCATAATTGCCAAATCAAACTAGCAATCTATTAGATCTAGAAGAGTAATGAGTAAAACAAGAGATGCGTTGCACTCACTCACAGAACAGCAACCCAACAGGAAACCTTCAATGACATCAGGCATGGTTTATCACCGTTTGAGAAGCCACAAAGGTTCCTGGGATGTCTCAGGTGGTTTTGTAATTAAGATCTACTTTCTTTGTCTGGCCCACTTTGTTTTTTGCTACTCAGGGAAGTGTGGCTGTGGCGCTCAACGCTGTGATAATGTCATAATTATTCAGCACAGAGAGGCTCAAAGGAGGAGGCTGTGGTGATGGATTCACTACTGCAGCGAGGGACAATAGTTTGTATTTTAGCACAACAGCAACAATTAAAAAAAAACTTTCACTTTTCTTTTTGTTGCATTCCTTCTGTGATGAGGCTGTCCGTTATTTGTTTGGAGCTTGATGCACTGTGTGCGTACTCTGGGACGCCCGGTATATAACAGGCTGCTATGTTCACCTCTCCTCCACCCTCCTGCTCTACTTGCACTTGGGTCTCTGAGATGACCCTCTCTGGCTGAAAAGTGCATATGGAGAGAGGACAGGAAATATTAATCATGTTGTTGACAATGAGGCCATCGTACATGTGGCTTGGCTTCTCGAGTCGAGACGCATGGAGGCATGGACTCACTGCATGACCTCACCTCACCTTCACCTCCATCTTTCATTCATCAACAAGGTAAAAAGAGTTAGTCTTGTTCCTGATCTGCAAAGTTTACCTTACTGACGTTAAACATTTTTATCCCACAACGCTCTTAGATTCTCAATTCTGATTGGTTCACTTCCTGTAACAGCAGCTCTGACAGTTCCGGCTGCAAGACAAATCCCACTTTTATTAATATTAATAATTAATTACTTTTATTATATTGTGCTCCTTATTATTTGCTATCATTTCTATAATAATGCATTCACAGGGATGCTCCACATAATCTAAGCCTAATAATGTGGTATTTAACAGAGAAAAGCATATAATCATTCATGTAATGAATGAGACATTAATTTAACATTTATGGAAGGAGTCTCCGGTGTCAGTGCTTGGTAACGACCACCATGAGTCTTCAAGACAAAGGCTTGAGTGTGTTTTTTGTTTGTTTTGTCTTATTAACTTCAAGAGGGAGAGGAAAAAAGAAACCAATGAGGGAATGACTGTTTAGTTTATAGCTGCTATATCACAAGTTCACAGATGCTCCACAGCGTTAAATGTAACTATAAGCAGATAGAAAGTATGAGGTGTTGTTTATAAATAAATAAGAATTGCAATCATTGGTAGATGTCCATGGTACAAATGTAAAACCATGTATTGTTATTTAAAAAAATAATCAACTCCAGGGCTGTAACAGTAACTTGCTGCTGATTATTTCCCCCATCGTATTTTATTCCTTACTTTAAATTAAGAAATGAGAGCTGTGATGCATGAAGACATGCTCAGGCTGAGAATGTTGTGGATCATGCTCCTGCTGCTTTGTGGCCAGTCAATAAAAGGCCGGCGAGGAGCTTTCCCTAGAGGGGCCCGGAGCCCTCGTCTCCTCACGCTCTTCTTATGGGCGATAAAAGACTGTTTATTCACCCATCGCCAGGGACTAGCCTGCTGTCTTGCCCTCTCCTTCGCTTTCTCTCAAAGGCTGCAAACTCATTTTATCCCTCCATCTCCTTATACCTGCATCTCTTTCACAGGGATCCCATTCTCTCTCTCCCCCTCCCTCTCTCTGTGTCACTCCCTCAACCCTTTGTAAGCATCCTCTTTTCTCCTTCCCTTGTGTCTTCTCTCTCTCACTTCTTTCTTACTCCCCTCTTTGTTTCTCAACGGGTTTCCCCCTCTAACCTTTCTGTGGCTTTTGTGGCTTCTATAGGCTCTCTGTGGGGAAATGCAGAGGATGTGGCTTGGCTGAGAAACGCTGCGTCTCCAGCTACATGCCAGGAAACATCCCTCAGTCCATCCTCACGTGGCGTACACAGCTCCTCTCGGGTGTACTTCCAAACCTTAACTTCCAGCACAAAGTGAAAAGTACAATTGGGCAACAAGATGGGCCGAGAAATTTGACTGACGTTACAATAAAAAAAATGGAGGGAAAAAACTGGCAGTTAGAAGTACAGAGAATCTTTGCTTAGTGCTCACACACCATCAAAAAATCAATTCCAGCCTACCAACTCAATAACCTACACACATAGTACCTAATGGATAAAACATGAAAGGTATTATTTGTTAAAAAAAAAATAAAATAGATTGTTCCACTAACCAGAACGGCAATTGTCTGTGAATAAGCCACCAATAAAAGAAACTATTTACATGTCAGAATAATGTGTCATCTTGATATGTCTACATAAAGGAAGTCAGGTATGTGGAAAAAAGTGTATGGAAGATATCTTACACTTTATGTGCTTTAAATTGAATTCAAGACAATTTCTAAAAAAGTGAAAAAGAAGAAAAAGTTGCTTAACATTCTTTTTTTCCACCAGGCTCTCTGCAGGTTATCTCAGCAAGCCCAAGGCTACAAAGAAACACAAGTGTGTGAAAAGGGTAGGGTCTCTTTACAAAGACTACTAAATGAGATTACCTTATGGTTGTTTGTTTTCCATGAAAATACCTACTCAGCTTCAGGTTGCAGGAAGCATGTGTAATTATTTTGGGTTGAAATTTATTCTGCAGATAAAGGCTGTGTTTCTCTGTTTCAGCATAGTGTTATAAATATATCATGGCAAGAGGCCAGCTATTCTTTACTAATTACTAAACTACAGAAATGACTTTGTATCGGAAAGGTGAGTGTGTTATATGTCAAATTAAGTGAGGAAGTAGGAGGGAGAGTATATAGAGGGGAGAAAATACTTTGGTGAAAAGCTCAGCAGATGCCAATCAGGACATGTGAGCCAGCAAGGGGTCCTCTGGGAGATAAATTAGAGTTCAATGTGAAGGCAAGGACGCTCAACTTGACGATGCTTGAACAGACCCACACACGCACACACACACACACACACACACACTTGCACACACACACACACACACACACACAACACAGCGCTCTAAAGTGAAACACAAGCGATTCAAAGAGCTGCATGCTGCACTGGGACCCAGTAAATCCACAAGCTCGCAGCTTTTCAGGATTCACTTCTGAGATCCTCTCCATCTCTCTCCCTGACCCACATACCCACTGTGTGTCACTCTGATTCTCATTCTCTCTCTCTCTCTCTCTCTCTCTCTTACTCTCACACACGCTGCTTCTCTCAGTTCATTTTCAGCCTTCACAAATCTGAATACACACAAACAACCCAATGGTATTCATCATCTGTCTTCCTCATGCGTGTGATGTGGAAAACACGTCTCTGCATCTCTGCTGCTAAGCGGCTGTCCTGCAACAGCAGCCTACTCTACACTGACTTATTTCTACACCGTGCCACTACCAATGAATGATATATCTGAAAGGTCTTGATATCTTTCCAGGTCACGATAAGTACGCCTGATATCTACCTGGACACTAAAAACAGTCAGTATGCATACATGCTACCAAAAAGATTTCCATCATGCTCAAAATATTACAGCAGTCTATTAGAAGTAGCACTACATGTAAGAAATAAAACAATTCGGGGAATGTTATTATAGGAAAATAATCAAAACCAGGGTGGTGTAATGCACCAGACATGAAGCAGAGTTACTGTTACTACACTGGAGTGGATTATGTTCCTATAACAAATATATTATTCCTCTTATATCACAGCAGTTTGCACACATAAGTTTTTATTTACAACGACTGTTATGGAATATCCACAAACAAGTAAGTTCCTGTTTTCACTTGTGCTATACCAGCTATAAAGAGTCGTTCCCTGACCAGGGACCAAAGCGCAAACTCCTCTCACATGGTGGAAAACTTACTCACTGTTACAAAGCACTGACACTGGCGACTCCCTCCATAAACGTTATATACACGTTTCCTTACAGAAACCATCACTATATCAACAATAATATGTTTTTCTTTTTTAAATGTCATGTTTTTAAATTAGTCTTAAATTATGTGGAGCATCTGAAATACAAGCCCCTGTGTGAGCTGTTACTATCGAAACGATAATGTGTTACAACAAGCACATTAATATAAACCTTGATTTGACCTGCAGCCAGATTCAAGTATTCAGTATTACTGTGGTGTGATATGCATTATCTCATAACACACTGATAACTGTGTCGCTTTTGTAAAAAAAAGGCAATCATGATAATGCAGTATCACAGTTCTGTTATAAACTGTAGTGCTTCGGATTTACTGCTAGAGATTACATTTATGACACTATTTAGGATACAAATAAAAATCAGGATACAAGTAATGAATCATTTGTTCTGTTTATTTCTTTTATTATAGTAATTACAACTTCTGACTTTTAAAAAGCTTTCTCACCTTCACTGAACTTTTTTCACTATCAGAATTTTCTTCATGGTGTGTGACATCATGTACCAAACAAACAAACCGGCTGCAGCTTCAACAGGCATAAAAAGGCAGCAGCTTCAACAGCTGAAATAGTTCAGGCTATAAAGTTAATATTTGTGTCTATTATTTGTGTCTAAACATTCCCCATCATTTTCTAGTATTGATCAAATGGCATAAATAGCACAGTTGAATTTTCTCTGTTGAAAATATTTAAAGATGCATTGGACAAGATTTTTCTTTTTCACAGTTACGCGAGTTCAACATTTGAATGATTCCCACCCATGCTCATTAAGCTCTGCCCCCAGGATCTTAGATGGCCCATATAGTGTTTATAAAATGATGACAGGAGGCGCATCCAAACATAAACCAGCATTCTGGACCCAGAAGTCAGTTTTCCTCAGCGACTTATTACACTTTTGCTAAGGTCACAGCTTAACCCATTGTATTTTATCATGTTCTGTATATCTTCCAGGTTATTTGTACAAGTAAGGAATAAAAAAAATCTACTACTGCATCTTTATGTACATTTATTTAATCTCATTTCAGGAAAATTTTAAGAAAGATAAATAATTTGGCTAAAACATTAACAGATGTACATTAAGCAGTAATGGGATGTATATTTTTATGAACCCATTTTTATATGTATAATTTTATATTTTATATAACATATACATTTTTGTTTTGATGTAAATATTAGCAAAACAAAAAAAAAAACAAGAGTTCCTCAGTTGCTCAGTCCAAGTCCATCTCTTTTGCCTCTGCTTGCTGATGCATTGTGGGTCCTGCTGTCATGTCATGCCCTCTGTATCTCCCTAACAAAACTATGCCTAATTATATCTTCCCACCACAGCTCAAGATCTAGGCCTGTTTCACAAACTGACCTGCAGCAGGGCAGCTGTACAAGGCCTGGGCAAAGTTATTACTAAAACAATACGAAGAAAGCAGAATGTTCTCCTGCTCAGGGGAACCCGGTTCTTCTGTTACAAACAGACATTAACTACTCACTGAAAACGTAAGCCTAGGTATCTAAAACTAGCTACGTGTCTAGTGTTAGCTATGTTAACAAAAGGAACACATGGCTAGCATCTCACTGTTTAGCTAGCTAATGTAGGCTCATGAAAAGTAGTGTTTTGTATCTTACTTCTAAAAAGTGACACTTAATTAGTGAAAGAACAGAGGGCCAAGTGAATTATTGCTGTGTTCAGTGTTAATGTCAGACGACTTTGTACTTTATGACTGTTGCAGCCACAGCAAACAATATGCATTGCTGATATCGAGTCTTTAACACTGAACGTCACTTGAAAATTTTATGCATCCGTGTTTCAATAACGAGAAGTCAGTCAGTTAAAGACTATTCCTGCCAGCCCACTTGATTGTCCAGCAGTTATCGATCACCCCAAAGGGACACTTGATATGCTATTACATCTAAATGACACTGACGGAATGGTACCTCTGCAAAAAAAAAAAATGGACACGGACTACTAAGAGAATCAATCATTTTGAATGGAAGCAAATTGCTTGCTGATGATTTTCTCTGCACAATTTGCATTCGCAGGGTCGCTGCTCATTGGTTGCTGTGATGGAGTGAAGCGCTGGAGCGGTCTACACAGAGCACAGATCAATATATTGCACACAAATGGCTCTCCAGTCCAGGCAGGGTGCAGCATCACTGCTCTGACCCATGCTGTTATCACAGAGCAGCAGGCTCCAGGTCAGGCACTAGTGTGGAGCACAGGGGTCATGCTGAGACCACCTCCAACACCCCATGTGCGCACTGTCTGGATCAGAGCTCAGTGGTGTGAGCCACCTCATTACGAGCAGCTCCAGTGACCCCAGGCTCATGTCACCCCCATAACAACGCCCCTGCTGCGCAGACCCTGTCATTAACATTCACCACAGGGAGAGAAATGCACACCACAACAACAACAACAACAGCAACAAGCCAGAGGTCCAAAGTTCTGCTGGCGACTAACACCTCAATACCCACCTCAATCTCACCTCAACACATTTCACACTAGCACAGAGATTTAGACTGATGGAAATGATGAGATTATCATTCAGACATTGCCAAAGGGTAATCAAACATTGTCTTACCTGTTAAAAGGTGGAAGACGAATGAATTTTCAGAGGAGATAAACATCCCGGAGAGACATAGAATAAAGAAGAGAACAGTAAAGTTAGTGACAGATTTATACTTCGCAAAATTCTAGTTAAAGGAAAAATCCACATGGAAACACATTATATATGTTTATATACTCTAGATATAGAAATATTTGTGATGTGTTTAGATGTCCGGGTGCTAATTTGTTGGTTGGTGCTGTATTTTTGTTATTCCAGTGAGTTGTGTTAGTGTTTGTCTGTCACAGTGTTGTCACAGGTTGACATTGCTAGCGCATTTACAATGGTGTTTCATAGGAGAAAGTTTCAATAATCTCAAACATAAGGGATTATACTGTTCAGGTTTCACAGTAAGAGCTAGATGTTCAATGTCATTAATGAAAAATCCAATGTATAAGTAGTGGAGACTACAAACACTGGATTCAAAGTCCCAGAATGCAATGCAACTACACGATACAATTGCACAGTTGTGCTCGGCTCAGCTCAATTAGTTAGTCATCTATGACATTCATGATGCCATTAATGGCAGTATTAACATGAAAACTGAAGTTTTGGAAGCTGATCTGCTGATCAAAAGAAAAAAATTCGGGAACTCGGGATGGTCTCCTCAGTTCCGAGCTCAGTGATGTTCAAGTGACGTCAAATCAACATGGCTGCGCACAACATCAGCAGCAAACAAAGTGGCACATCTTACCTTTAAATGAGTTATACTGTATATACGAGTATTTGCTTTAGATCAATTAACATACAGACATATTCACTTGTTAAAGCTATAACACTGACCATACAGATAGCTGTTTTGAGGAATAAAATATACATCAATATACATCACAAAAATATACATCACAAATGATGAATACGGAGGTGTCCATGGTTTTTTCCCACTTGGTAGCTCAAATGCAGGGAGGTTTAATTTGACATAATTCCAATCACTGACTTCTTACTTCCAAAATCAAACAAATGCAGTATAAACCCCACTGGCGGTATCCCACCATCAGCAGGTAGTTGACCAGCATTGTGGGTAATGTAGGAAAGCGTTAACCAAAGTGAAAATAGACCAACATGTCAATGAAATAAGTGTAAAATAAAAAAGTGCACTATAAACTCTATATTTAATACAAAATAAAGCCTGGATGCCATTGAAGTCACAATTTAATTCTAAAGATTAATGTGCAAGTTGTTTAGTGTGGATTTTCCCTTTAATATCATATTTAAGGCTGAATATTAAGAAGGATATACATATGTATAAGTCGAAAGGTACTATCAGAAACTCCAGAACTCATAGTATTGAGTTTTTGTCATCAATCAAGCTGAATGGTCATGTGATAATGTCTTAGCACTTAGGATTATGGTTTGAGGGATTTGTTTGCACTGACAATGCTCTAATCAACTGAAAATATTTTGGATATTTATTACTTGATGTCCTATTAAATTTAACTTTTTTTTGCATTGCTCGGCTATCTTGGATTTCATTCAATGTTGAAGTGCGATTTTTGAGCATTAGAAAGTTTTGTGTTTTTTCAAATACAGAATATCCTGATAATTTCTTGATTAAATTACATCTTTACGGATAAACATCATAAACGACACACCCATACCTGTTCTATAACTTTTCAAAGAAAGCATTGATGTACACAACATAAACTACACATCTTACACACAGGAAGAGAAGTGCGAGCTATTCTCTGACACACATCATCTACATTCAACAGCCTCGAAAGTAACACACTCAAATTTGTCATGGTGGCTTGCGAATGCATAACAGCGTCCAATAGCAATTATGACTAACAAGGGAGCGTGTGTGTGCGTGTGTGTGCGTGTGTGTGTGTGTGTGTTGCCTTCCAGCGACTTACACCTTCACAAAGTGAAAGCCTCCTAGATAAGAGGAAATAAGGGGCGGTGCATGTGAACTGCATAATGCAACCATGGACAGCCCCAGGGTCTCCTGTCAATCATTCCGGTTTGAAGCAATTATCATAACCTGCGAGGCAGGCCACCAAATTTTCACCAACGTTGCTCCTGAAACCTCATTCCTATGCTAAGCCTGGTTGTGCACTAAATGCTCCATTCTGGCATCCATGTCACTGGCCTTTTTTATTTATTCATGTGGCTGTTATATTTCTCAGCACATGGAACAAGTCACTGTTAACCATATCTGCTGTCAGATTTCCTTACACCTCTATCTCGTAGCAAACACAGATAAAGGACATGAAGACGTGTTCAATTACTCTCTAACGTATATGCAAGATGTGAAACATCCCCGATGATGTTTGTGCTTATTATTTTGCATTGTTCAATATTCCTCATTCTGAGATGATAAAAGAAGTTTCTTTAAAACCAACACAAACAGCCGTAATGAAACAAGCACGCCTTGTCCGAGCGATACTGAATTCCATGAATAAATGAATGAATTAAAATATATCTAATCACACTTTAGGATCCACATGCTTCTCGTCTCCTTTTCGTTTGTCTATGGGGCTAGTAGTAGACGCATGTGCAGAATCTGAGAGGCACTTGCTGAAAGCTCTCTATGGCAACACTGTGCCTTTGGCGCATGCTTCAGTGACAACAATTCTTTTTTCATCTGGCAACTGCACATTATTGTTACCACAGCCACAGAGGAATTGTAATTGGCTGATTGATTTTCTTTATTGATCCCCAAAGGGAAAAGCAGACAAATTGTGTATCATGGAAGAATAAACTTAGGTGCAACAGTTCTCAAATCTAAAGCTGCACTATCACACAGCTTCATGCAAAGCCCACCGCGTCTTTTTTACATGACTGTCTCTGCTTTCAGTGAAAGTACATTTACAAAAAAACAAAAAAACAAAACCAATACATAGCTGTCGGCTGATGGGAGGAGAGGTAAGATTCAGACGTGTTGTTTTAATGGGTGGACAGGCTGTCATTAACCCCAGCATCACCCCATTAATCATTATTACATCGCTGTAACTGCCATGTACACTCAATCAGCGCGCCTCTGTAAACATTGCTCTTACGCACAGACAAAGCGAGGTGCGGGGCCAAACACAACGCTCAATCATATCATTCCAGCTTGCCTCTCCGACACACAGACAAGCTGTTTTACAATGAGGCTGGAGACTGCAACATGCTCTAATTGATATGACCTTTAATTGCCTCGTTCACTGCAAAAGGCAAGGGGAGAAAGAGACATCATGCCCCTCCGTTGTGGATTGAGTACAGGAGCAGAGGGCAAAATGCAGGGCCTACATATTCGGGCCCCGTGGACATAATTAAACCTGCGTAACACTTACACTCTGCCCACGTCCACTGAATGGAGCTGCACTCTGCGGAAAACACTCAGACACAGGATTACTGTGCAGGCCATACAATCAGTAGGAGCGCATCTCTTGCATAGAATAATAATGCAGCAGACTGGCTGTTTCAACAAGGAAGTTTAAATTCATAGCTTTAATGCATATTTAACTCAATTCCCTTAACGTTTCACAAAAAGCATAATGTGGGAGGGGATTTTCATTCACTTCTGCATTGTAAATCTCTCTGTAGTAAAACATATTTAGCTACATGTAATATTTTCTATGCTTTCATACTCATTCTCTATTCAGGTCATTGTGATGAAAATTCATCAAGACAAGACTGAAAACCGATGCAAGATCAGCTTCCTGAACCCTTGGCCTGAACCCATATCACGTAACGGCAAGTCGCACTGGAGCACTCACGCTCTCTACTCTCCTGCTCTGCTGTGGTTACACTTCTCCTGCCACCAGTGGTCCAGATGCAGGTGTGGGCTGTCTAGACTTGAAGCTCATTTGCTTTCCCACCGCTCGCCAGGCGCTGATTGCTGAGGCTCGCGCTGGGGCTGACGGAGCCGAGCTGCAGGGAGGGGATGCGTCCTGATTGAGAGCGTGCTTTATTACAGCTAGTGCAGCCTGGGAACGCGCACGCAGAGCCCTCCACCTGCACGGTGCCGAGAAAGCTGTGACGCCACTCGCATAGCTGAGTGCACACACTCAGGCTGAGGAGCAGTAAAATGAAGTGCAGCTGGGAGCGGGGGAACATCCTGGACGGACAGACTGTTTAGATTCATGCTTATGAAACTGTTTGGACTGTTGTTTTTCTAAATGTTCAAATGGTGTTTATGGTTTTACTAAAGGCATGTGCTGAAAGTCAAATTGGAAAAAAAAAAAAGTCCATTAAGCTTATGAACCAGCCTTCTGCTGGATGGGAGTGAAGGTTGGCATGTTGTAGTGGCATGTGTGGAAGGGTTCAGCTTTCTCTGCCAAAACAGCCAGTCCTCTTGTCAATCCAAAGCAATCCAAGGTTCTTCAAGAGGGATTCCTAGTTGCCAAATCAATTCCCAAATCTGAACTGAAAATGCTTTGCGGCTTCTCAAATTAGAGCAGCTCTACATGCTCAATCAAATACGACAATCCAGTGAATCCGTCAAATCAAGAGGAGTTATAGGTATGACACACCCCTTGCCTCCACTTCACCTCTGACAATGAAAGCTCAGCACTTTTCTCGGTTCAGCGTCTCATCAAGTCCCCACTGGACACAGATCTTGGTTATACAGCACAAATTCGTTCCTCACATCTACAAATGTCCATTAGGTGAGGTCAAGCTCTGTTACAAGGCACTCCACAATGTGGAAGAATCTCATGACACTTCATCTGACCTTGCCTCTCAAGAAGGCAGACTATAATGTGCTGTACACGATGGGATGATGTTGTATATTTGCCCCTGTCCACCACTAGACAGGAAGGGAGGAGGTAGACTTCAGAACAATGCACAGAACAAACAGGTTTTTTTGAGCCATTTTTTGCATAATGATGATGCCTGTGGGCCAAATGATTCATCTGAAAGCTGTCTTCTGTTGAGGAACTTAAAATAGCGTCCTCTAATTGTAACAAAATTGGCTTAGCTTAAACAGTGCAGCTGTGAGCCTGTCTGTCATTTAACTGATTACAGCACGTGTGCCAACCAATCAGGTGTCTCATCATGCAGGCTCTGCGGTACAGGATGCATCGCAACACTTTCTGACAGAGTCTGAAATACAAAGTGCTCGCGCCGGAGAACATTCTTTGCGAGGGATCGGTCAATCAAAACTAAGCTCGTTCTTTATGCGCTCACGTGGGGAAGTTCAATTAAAAATTATTGTGAAATGGATGCTAATCCTTATTATGCACTTAATTTACTGTAATTGAAAATGGGACCCTTGCATTTCATCCAAGAGACAATTAAAAGCGGCAGCAAATGAGCAATCAAATGAGCGAGTGGCTGAGTGAGGTAGACGGGAAGACAGCAAGAGAGTGAGAGAGATAGAGAGAGAGAGAGAGATCTGGGACCTGGAATGACGCTGTGTATCAAATGAGTTTCCCCTCGCAGCTTGGGCCTAAAGACCGAGTTTTCTTCTACTTACACAGCTGCTGCCAGTGTTGCCGCCATCATATCAGTGATGGAGGCTTATTGACACACATGCTGTTGACCGCAGGGCTAAGGTCTTGATTACTGTGAGCCTGATGGAACATGATTGAATTCCTAATTCTGGTAATGCAAGGCTATTTTCCACAAAAGAAAGCATGCCTTTGGGCTGGGATTTGAACACTGATTTAGAAAGATGGACTCCTTTCACAGGATCTCGTAGCTTAGTGCCGCTGCTCTGAGAAGGTGACGCTCCAGTCTTAGTGGTGAATTTAGACATAAAACCACAAGTATGTACTAGGGCTAAAATGATATGGTGTACTGTATCATATCGATCGATATGAGGCTGATTCAATCTGGGTTAAAGCAGCATTCATATTTGAAAAGTGGAGTACACATGATTCAGAAACATTTGAGCGACAGAGAGCTACGTGACTTTCACGGCACAGCTAGCTAAGAGCAGAATGGGAAATAAAGCGCCCCATGCTTAAGACAAGCCTTCTTAAGAGTCACACTGGCAGAGCTGCCAAGGTTGCATTTTTTTACTCTAAACTGGTCTAGTTTTGAAACAACAATACTCACTTCAGAAATGCGTGTGCACCACAGTGAATTTGTTTCCAACACAAAGACTTAGAAAAAGAAGAAATATGCAGGTCATTTTTTTCCTTTTTTATGTTGAAGTTGGGGTGGAAATTTAGCTGAGACCTGGCAACCCTGCACATTCCCTTTCTCTTGGCCAGAGAGTACAAGTTTAATGAGCCATGTTTAATTTCACATAAACACTGTGTCATTATTAATGACAATGCTTAATTTTCCTGCATTGAATATGTATCAGATCATATCAAATTTGAATTTTGTGTATTGTTACATCCCTAGTATTTACCATGTTTGTTTGTCTGTAAATGGAATTTACACATAAACCAAATTCATATTTCTGCAGGTCAGTGTTCAGTCCTCATGCAGTGATGTATACACCCAACCTCAGAGACCGCTAACAAAGAAGCGTTCTAAAAGAAATCAGTAAACTGTATATGTATGTGTATGTTAAGCCCTGACCTGTATGCCCCACTACTGATTGAAGACCTTGTAGCTCTTATAAGAGGGCAGTAGCATACAATGCTACTGCTAACACTAATGAAATTTTGAGTCACGAGTCTTCATTATTCAGCACTGAATTAAGAGGTTGCTGAACATCTATGCTAATGTAGCTGTGAAGGTATTTGTGCAATAAGCACTTCTGAATGCAAATTATGCCGGTATATAGTATACACTGTACAAAGCATGGCTTGTTAGCTCGAGCAAGAGGGGGCAGAAGCAGTGGAGAGAAAGAAAGAGAGAAAGAGCGAGAGAGATAGAGAGAAAAAGGAAAGGAGGTTGATCTTCCAGAGTAGACTTTCTAATTACTGTGCACAATGTGTGATAAAAACCTGGGTCTATCTTGTCCCTGGGCATTGTTTCATCCTATTACCTTCATCTCAGTTTTCTCAAGCTCATTACAATATGCAAAAACATTGCTCCTGGGTGTTGCCATCTGACACAGTCCAAACATATTTAGGCCTCTCATTTGAAAACAATAGAGCTATGACCCCTAATAAGGTGCTATTATTTATGAGGTCCAGAACAAAACACAACGCTCATTAATTGATGATATACCCCTGTTATTCTGCGTTCTTTTAACAGCCATTTAGGAGTCTTGACAAGCACACTGATGTTATCAGATCTTGCCCAGTGAAGTGGTTCACATTAAAAGCCATTTCTCCAGCATCACGTGATGTGTGGCGCTAAATTAATCATCCTTGATTCAATAAGCACGATCATTCATTTCATTTTCCTGCATACAGTAATCATAGTGTATAATACAAGCCATAATAACTACTTAAAGTGCTAGCTTTAATCAGGCGAACAAGTAGGAATAGTTGGTTTGTGTACATTATAAATCACATTGTATAGATTCTTTGACTTGTCTCTAGCTGAAATCATCAATCAGTCTTCATCCATCTTATTATTCAATCCAAGTCAGAATTAAAAGTGGAATATTGAATAAGAGGGACGTATCCACTTCCTGTCAGAGTGAGTAGAAAACAGACCAATAAGCACATGGATCAGGATTTAGACATAATGAATCATATTCAAAGCCAACATGGCTTTCCACAATGCTGAAGATGAAAACACAGGAAGTAAGGGAGGAGGCCTAACTGAGTTCTGTGTTTCAACGCACAGCAGAGGAAAACCTTCAAGCCTTCAAGGTCACAGGCAGGGAGAGAGAAGACAGAAAGCACCAGGGACACTGTAAAGAAGAAGGCTTAAAAGAGAGAGAGAGAGGGAGAGAGAATGCAGCCAACGATGATGAGCATCAGTAATGTATAGGAGGAGGCGCAAAAAGAAAATCAAAAGCAAAGGACAAGAAAGCACTGTTGAAAATGAAAGCAGAAGTAAATGGATGGTATCGGGGGAAAGTGGACTCAGAGAGCGAGCGGAGGAAAGATGAGGCTCTTTCTCTGGGATTGAAGTAAAAGAGGAGTTAAGTTAACTGAATGCTACAGACACGACTGAGTGAAGTGCATAGCACAGACAGGCGTAATGGGAAAAGTACAATAAAAAGGCTGTCATAAAAATGTCAAGCACTGCATTGTTTTAGAAATTGCCCTATGTGGACATACATTGAGGCGTGAAGCTACAGCAAACCTATTATCTGCTTTTTCTGTCACTTTGGATTTTCTCGTGCAAACCTGGGACCAGATTCAATTTCAACACCAGATATGTCTGCTTTCCAGATCATTGCTGCACTCACATTCAGTTCTGCAGTGTGGAAGTCATTGCGTGTGTGTGTGTGTGTCAGGGAGAGAGAGAGAGAGAGAGAGAGAGAGAGAGAGAATGGATGCCACGAAGACAGGATGGTTCTTATATTTCACACTTTTCAGTCTGTCCTGAAAAACACTTAGCACCAGATTTTCAGTGGATCTCTCAGATGTTAAAGGCACTCCGGCAACTGCAATAAAGTTTAAACGCTACACAACTGTCGAAAAAATCATCATCTCTGTGACATTTTTTTACAGGATACAATCGACTTGATCTCAGAGTGTATAATTCAGTGTGTAAAGTGAGGGAGCAGAACTCAGTAGAAGCAAGTCCTGTGTGGCTATGCTGTCTTAGGCTTTAGCCAGAGAGCATGGGCCTGTCATTAAAAATCAATCATGACAGCAAAGAGGAGGGGAGTGGAAGAAACAGCCAACATCTGAGCGGCGCATCTCATTATGGGCTGAGGAGCTGCGGCCTCCTGCTTTGATCTTCTTATTTACCAGCAGCAGTCTGCAAACACACCTGCGAGTGCAGGACTTAAATCTGGAATAAACTTCCAGGCATCCCCTCCTTCCATTCAGTCATTACTGACTGGTCACTCCAGAGATGAGCTCAAAGCTGACTGGGACACTGTTGTGGTTGGATCATGACTGTCAGGGGTGGACAAGTCAGTAGCCCGGATACCCGTGACAAACAGATTTTATGTCCAGGCTATTCTTTTTTTCCCAAAAAAAAAAACATGTTTAAAATGAATGTGTTTCCTGGTCATACAACCCACTTTGATGCTGCAACTACACACTACTATACTATACACTACACACACTAACCAAGATTAGATGGCTTAATTATCACTTACATATGTCAAGGCAGGAAACAGTTTTGTGAACGAGCAGGTGATGAAACCAAGCAAAATACACTTTGATGCAAAGCTGTCATATACCTCTCCTACTACTAAACACAGTCACCTTGTGGTTAAACGTATCGAGAGAAAATAAAGACGACAGAAACACTCAAATAATAGTTGTTTTGCAAAGACAGAACACTACAGCTCATAGCGAACCATTCTTGTTTGAGGGTGCAAACATGATGTGTTACACTTTTTTTTTAGAACAATAATAATAATTAGCTAACAGAAAAGCATTTGCCCTCACATCAAGAGATCATGAGTTCAAATCTTAACAATACCACAGCCATCCATGGCTGGGAGTTCAAGAGAGCAAAATTGCCAGTGTACTGTAGAGTCAATCAGAACAACTCTAGCCAGTCAGGGGCATCTGTGAGCTCATGTGTATGGAAGAGGGCAGACAGTGCTTTCCTTCCTTCGACGTAGCATGAGCAGCAGTTTGAAAAGGTATGGGGTGGGGTTTCACGTGCCTCAGAGGAAGCTAGCCTGATGTTTATTGTGTGTACCTCAGGTTTAAGTTTCATGACACACTACCTGGGTTGTGTAAGAGAGAACATGTGCAGTACACTATGACAACCAAATGAAACTGGGAGGAACTGATAAATGTTGCAATGTTTAAGGAGAGCACATAAATGCTCAGAGTTAAAAAAAAAACAAAAAAAAAACAAGACCTCTAGCTCTATAATTTCTGATCACAGTCTTGGCAAATCCAGGAAAATCTGTCACCTCATGCAAACACAGCACATCCTAACACGTGAAAGCAACTGCACAGGAACTATGTCTTCATTTGACAGAGCAGCATATGGTATGTAAGTACAAAACTCGCTTTTTTGCTACATGTGAATAGCTGCCTTAATTGAAGTTGTTGCTCTGTGACATAAATTATGTGCAAACCAGTCCCAGTGTAGCTGTAACAATTTACTGTGAAAATTTCAACAATGCACACAACTGCACTCCTCCCTTTCTTTCTTCTTCCTTTTCTGAAAAGATGCCAGGTTGTAATAAGGAACGAAGGAACTAAAGCTTAAACCAATCAACTGCCAAAAGCGGCAGCACAGCTACGAAAGCCGTTAATGAAGCTCTCTCTTGCCGGAAGAGTCACCTCAGCATGGCAACCCACAGGAATCTGGCTCATCATGTCATCCACCATGCCTCCCACGTTGAGGAGCCAGGATACAAATGACAGGTAATTAAGACACATAACAGCAGTGTGTTGTGGGTAGGGGAAATCTTCTGTGTGTTGACGGCCTGATGAAACATTGAAATAGGCAGTAGTGACTCTGTATAGTTTATTAGGGTGATAATGCATGAACTTGGTTATTATTGTCAATATTGTCATGAACATGATGGTCAACTAATTGAGTCTACCGAGTAAACAGGAAATGACAGGTGGAATTCATACGACGTGGTGGGCGACATTTTGGCCACTAGGTTAATACTGAGCTTTTAATACATGCCAGCAGTAACTCACCCTCTCTGGTATAACCAGTCAGGTATGATTGAAGCAGCCATTATTCTAGTGATGAGTGGGAAACGATTTAAGCTCTATGTTATCAATGTAGAGCATTTTTAACTTTAGCGAGACAAGAGAAAATAAGAAAAGAGCGGAGCATGAGAGCATACCACATCAACCCTCAAGCTGGGTACCTGGAGCTCCTCCAAACTAACCCGGAGAGACGTCTTTAAGCAGACCTCTACCACCCTTTAAACTCTCCTTTTTGATCTTCTCTTTTCTAAAGGCCGAAGCCTGGCCGCCTCTATTGCTAAAAAATTCGATCCCAGGCCTCGACAGCCCCCACATCTACAGCGCAACATTGTTTCATTTCTCCACATGCATCACAAAAAAGGCTGAGGCATTTCTGCCTCCGGTTAATGGGATGGTTGGCCATGGAAGCTGCACATTACTCTGGTTGGGCAGTCTCTCGATGGCAGTGCGGGGATTGCCTCTGTTACCAGCATGGTTGCTTTTTTCGCCCCATTTATTTACTACCTTCTCTCGGTATTGATCCACTCTGCTAAGCTCCTTGAGGAACAAGCCTTCTCTCGTACTCTCACGAAAGGCTGCTTGACCTAAACCAATTAGCAGGGCCTGTCAAATAAGAAGAGAGGAGTCAAAAACTCCCAGGGTGCTCCGCCATTCAAGGAGGGAAAAATATATCTCTGCCACAATCTCAATCCTATGACCTTCCAGAGCTCCTCTTTGTCCTCTAGTGTCTCTTTATGTTCACGCTTCAGTTCCACTTGTTAGCCACTGTCAGTATTATCCACTCCATGTTTCGTGTCACTTACAGTCAAGTCCCATCTGCAAGGGTGCATTCAGACAGGTCTTTGTATCTGATTTTTAAGTAGATCTAAAACAAATCTGAGTTTGGGAGGTCAGAATTTCCCAGTACTGGCTACCAATGAAAAAGAAACTTTAAATATCCAAACAGCCATCTTACCATGTAACAAATTAACATTAATATGACATTATACAGGGAAAGACATTTCCTTACCTAGCTGTGGGAAATCGGTCTTAAAAATGTGTTTGATGTTCAAATTAAGTGACACTTAGTGCCACTATCATCATGCATTAATCAGTACATATTTTAGATAAGTGGACATGACTTAGGCAGAAGAAAATCTCATGAACCTACTTAATTGAATCCATTATCATCTAGTTTTAGGCTAAAATGTAATAAACCTAAAAAATTTTCTAGGGAATTTATCTTTAACAATGACAGATAAAGAAATCTCAGCTATCAGCACCAGTAGAGACATGTATATATATATATATATATATATATATATATATATATATATATATATATATATACATATATATATATATGCGAAACTCTACACAGACAGTGAGCCAAGCTCAAGATTGAACCAGAGCCTGGAAAAACATTGCTTGGTCTTTTTCTAATTTTCAGCTGTCCAGTTTTGTGAACCTGTGCCAACTGTAGCCTCAGATTCCTGTTGGTTGACAGGAGTGGAACTCGATGTGGCCTTCGGCAAATCCACCTCAAAGTCTGATGTGGTGTGCATTCTGAGATGCTTTTCTGCTCACCACAGTTGTACAGAGTGGTAACTTGAGTTTCTATAGATTTTCTGTCAGCTCAAACCAGTCTGGCCATTCTCCTCTGACCTCTCTCATCAACAAGGTGTTTCTACCTGCAGATCTGCATCTCACTGGATGTTTTTTGTTTTTCACACCATTCCGTGTAAACTCCAGAGACTGCTGTTTCACAAGATCAGCAGTTTCTGAAATACTCAAACCAACCTGTCACCAACAATCATGCTGTGGACAAAGTCGCTGAGATAACATTTTTTCCCCATTCTGATTTTTGATGTGAACATGACCTGAATCTCTCGACCCGTGTCCGCACGACTGTACACATTGCGCTGCTGCCACGGATTGGCTGATCTGATACTTGCAGGAATGAGCATGTGTACAGCTCTTCCTAACAATGTGGCCAATGAGTGTATACTGTTGTATACTTTTCATAAATATACACACATAAACACACAGAACTAGTGTAAAATTTTTGAAAGGTGATTAAAGTTCAATAATTACATAATAACAAAGAAAGCTGTACAAAGAGACAAAAGGCTTGGAAATCATAGAATATATTATTAGAATATTGTTTTCCACATAGTGTTAGACATTTCAAAGAAAGTCAAATGCTACATAAGCCTCCCTAATTAGTTTCGTCTTATAATTAGACATCAGTGCAATGCATTTGCTTGTGGGAGATTTAAAATTCCAAACACTTAAAAATGGAGAGATTAAAAATGCTAAACATGCACTAATGCCTCAAATCACCCTTGTTTGTACAGATTTATCATACTTCACTTTTTTCTCTTACATAATTCTACTCTAATTCCCCTGACTTCTCAAACATAAAAGCAGGGAAAGAAGCTTATCAGCATGTTTTCACAGGGTCATCGTCACTCTTCCCATGAGGCCCAGGCTTCAGAGCTGCTGAGTGACTGGATGAGCTTCTACATTCTCTGTGTCTCATCCAGCAAAAAGCTTTATCTTGTCCCACTGTCCATCTCAATACCCATCAGGATCTCTGGAATTCAGTTACAGACACCTCTTAACCAAGTCTTGTTCTCAGCCCTGAGATGGGATGAGTGGCTGTTCTTACACCTTCCCATGTGTCAAAGAAGCCAGAGACTAAGGGGTGATTTGGCCCCTCAGCTACTAGGACTGCACAGCATCTTGGTCAACCTCCACAGAAGATGATTTTGAGAGGTGAAAACTCATTCATGAGTAGCAGCTAGCTCAAGCCGTAATGAGGCAGCGTTGGAGTATTTCACGCAGGCGGTCCTCTCAGGAAGATGGAAGCATTAGGGAGAGCCATCCTTTGGCACAGAAGTACACAGAAATAACTCCTCGTGACAGATGATCTTTGTGGGTGTAGGCCAGGAGCCTGTTTGTGTGTCTGAAAATGGTGTGAAATGCTGGCATAAGCGTCAGAATTCTAGTTCAATCTGGCTCCAGTGTTGTCTTGGGTTTTGACACATTCCATGATTGGCACTTGCCTGGTGTGAAATCAGACACCAGAACACCACAGCCCAGGAATAGAGCGCTCTTCACACCTAGGTGGTTAATGGCAAAATCTGGACATGTGTTCGGCACAGCATGTCAGGTACATGTATTGTTTTCAAAACAATGCCAAGATGCATATATGTGTTTGTGGTTCCATGATGTGCTGGTCCCTGGGTCAGCATGGCTTCTATCAAATGATGGTTTGCGTGTAATTAGCGAGTATTTATTTTCCTTTCGTATCTGTCAATCTTGGGGGATCTCTGAATTCTGACAGAGTTGTCAGCCACAGCGCTGTGCCTCCATGCTATTAACTCAAGTCAACAGAGAGGTGATCTGGACTCATCGTTCCAGCCTTCTGATAGGTGTGGATGCATGCCCCCCCCCCCATCCTCTCCTGCCTGAGTTAATTTATCAGCGAGATAAGCAGGTGGACGAGGGGAGGGAAATGGCGTCAGAGCAAGCTCCAGGCCTGACAGGCCTGCCAGAATGAGTGACACTGCTAATAGCACGCTCCCATTACCTCGCCGCATGTCTCGCGCCTTTATCTACCACCAAAGGATTGTTTGTTTGCTTGTAGGATGATAATATTTGCCAGGCTTCAGTGCCTCAGACATAACAAATATTTTTTTGCAAATTGTGGAGTACTTGGTGACATTGCACGGATTGTGTTCATGAGCTGGGTTTCAGCTGAGGTGGCAGCGTTCGGAAAACAGTGAGCAGGCCATGAAATTGTATCTTCACACCTCTTGTGTTACAGAGCAAACATCTCAGATCTGTCTCGCAGGTTCTGTCCTACAGTGCTAGTCTTTTTCTAAGAAACATCCAATTTAAACATAAAACAGCACTTAATACTCACTGTGACTTTAAAGCAGCACATTTTGTGAACTCATTACAGGATTCAGCTCATAAACTAAAACACAGTGTTTAGAACAGAGAAGGCCCTCAAGTCATTTCCCTGTGTCCTCTGTCTTGTGGTAAAAGTCATTCTGAAGGATCCAGGTGCTGAGCAATGTAGACCAAGGGATATTGCTTTAATTGGAGAGTTACTGATCTTGCAAGAGTTTTCAGTGCCAGGCATTAGTGTCAATGTTTCTGCTGCTTTTCTGCTGCGCAATCACAAAAATGATATTGGGGACAGCAGGTGATCCATAAAAGTAGCTTTAAAGCCTTGTTAATTATTCCTTTAGAAGTCTAATGAACACAGGGAATAAAACAGAAGCAGGGTGAATCTATTTGCATGGTGAAAAAAGGAAGGGTGTAACTTTAGCAACTTCTGGAACCTCTCCAGTATATCTGGTCAACAAGTCTGTTAGTCACCTTCACTTTAGCTAGGGACTTCTGTAAAATTTGGCAGCATTTCTTTAAAATGCGACTCTTCTTTAGTAACCGTTCACATATTCACATTCACATTTATTTTGGGCAAGCTCACAGTGGAGGCAGAGTATATTCTAGGAAAACAAGGTGTGAGGCAGGAATACACCTTGGGGCTATTAAGAATATCCCCTCAAGGTACCAGCATGTTTTTTGGAGGTAGCAGGAAATGCGAAAACCTGGAAAAAAAAAAAACCTGACTGGACACAGGGTTCAAAACTTGGCAAAGACCCAAACAACCCAAGCTCAGGATCAAACCCTGGAACCTGGAGCTGTGAGACACCACTTGCTATACCAACGTGCTGCCCAAAGTGAGCATAAAATAAAAAAAAGACAGATTCTTCTTAAAGGATGTTATTCAGTAAAAAGTTCCATCTAAAGGCTTAAAGGATTTTTCAGTTCATATTTCTTAAAGGTTCTTTGGAAAATACTTTGGAAAAAGAGAGGTTTTCCCTTTCTTAAAAGGTTCTAACCATTTAATGAAGTCAGCGCTCCAAAGAACCAGTAAGGGATCCATTTTCCAATGTATGTATACTGAAGCTAATAGGAAAGGTGTGTACTTAGGAGAGTGATGGGAAAAAACTCTGGATCCACCACCGGGTCCTGGGAGTTAATTATGTTCAGCTCCTGATGTAACCTCATAAACATTATAATAACTTTAAATCAGGCCAAATCTGTCATACTGCACTAAAACTTGAGATGAATCTATCTCCAGCTGTATTTTAACCATTTTAAAAAGTTGGCATCTCTCCTAGTCACCAATGCAAACATATATTAAGAATTGCAGAATGTATAACTTGCTGACTGAACTAAAATATATAGTAAAAGTTGCAGATTCAGAAAGAGCTTGAAAGTTTCCTTTTTTCTCTGTAGCACTTATTCAAATGTCTGACTGTCTAGAACAGCTGCAGCCCAAAACTGTCAAATTAAGAGTATTTTTTTTCTCCTTGCTTTGTGTTTTGATTTGGGTCAGAGAAGATTGAGGTACAAAGACAGAAGTGAAAAATTAAAAAAGGCTTGATAGTGCTGTGGTGTATAAGGAAGCCAAATATCTCTCACCCTTTCAAGCTCATTTAAGCCTCACTTCTTCTACTGTGCTCAGCTGAGCTAGGCTAGGAAGTTCTGGCATGTCAAAGGCAAGAACACCACTGAGTAGCTAGAGCTAATGCTTTCCTCTTAGTCATTGGTCTACTGTCGCTTATGAATGTATAATTAACAAACTCAGGACCATTCAAGCTTTCATTTAAGCTAACTCCTCCTTATTCCAAATCTCACTGACTATTCAGGACAAAATTCCTTACATCACCCTGTACAGGTCATTTCCACATTATGGTATTCCACTAAAAATGGCAAGTCAACAATAAGAAATGCTGAGGTGGCAGTGCAGTCCTTGGCTGGGATTCACACATGCCTACACGCTTTGGGTTTGGATGCCAAACCACATAAACTGCTTCATCCCAGCATGCTCCCATACACCAGGACATATCCTTAGTGTGCTTTTTCAGAAAAGACCAGAACTGAAAAAAAGCACACTACAAACTCATAAATACTACAACTAGTGAAATGGTTATGAAACAGTTTGCTGAGGATTCACTGTATTTCAACATGCTTCAAAGAAATCCGTGGGTTGGTCTTACAAATGAAGAACAAATTGCCCATCAGACTACAAAACCAAGTGTCTTAATTTCAGGAAAACAGGATGGAGAGAGAAGAACAGACAAAATATGCTGGAGGGTAAAAACAAGAGGAAGGAGAGAGATGGAAGATGAGAGTAGAGAGAGAAAGAGGGAGGGGGAATGAGGACCAAAATCAGAGATCTAGGCTAAAAGAGAAGTGTCTGCTCATTGTAATTATAAAGCAAATTTAACAGAACCAAGTGGCATGACTAGTTGTAATGAGCTAGAGTCATTCATACCAAATTTTAGGAAAGAAGAACTATCCACAAACCATCTGAGCACTGTGAGCATCATAATACAGTAGAAGTATAATAATAACCATGAATTATACACCAGTATGGCAGGTTATCGTAAATAAACTCATACTTCAGTGCCACACATAGCAACAAATAGCTACGAGTCACCTATATGGTAGGTTTATCTGATAAAATAGCCATTGTAGGTGTACCTGATAAAGAGGCACATGAATTATTAAGGGATTTGCTTGTATAAAAACATGCAAACTTAATAACAAAAGAAAAAAAAAGCACCAAGAGCATTTCAAATAACACACATTGTCCACTTTTCAGGTTTGCCTTGAATAAGCAATTTTGAGCATTTCTACCTAAATGTGCAAAATACAGAACCATGTCAATGCAAATGCATTAAATTAGCACCTGCAGTGTGATTTACCACAGCCAGAAAGTGACCAAAATGGCAATTTAGTATGACTGATGGGCAAGAACCACATTTGTGGAAGTCTGTTTTTAAAGAAAAAAAATTAAAATAAATGATGACTCCTAAAATAGTGAGAAAGTGTCTCAAAAATGTCAAAATGACTAGCATCACAACAGTGAAGATATTCACTGCATATCCGCACTTCTAAAAAAACAGCATTCAAATACAGCCTGGGCAAAACATTTTCATTCACATATAAATTATCAACAAAACTTTATGCTCATTTTGTTTATGTTTTATACTTGATACAATTATGTATACATGTGGCAATTTTCAGTTTCTGAAATCTTCAGTTTCTGTTTGAGATCTGAATTCACCACAACCATGAACAACAATAAGCACACACAGAAACTTCAAGTATTGTTTCCTCTGATTACTTCGCATGTGACGTCATTTCACAATTATTCTTTAAACATCACCCACAAGATACTTACTAACAAATTAGTACTCTTTATTTATAAATTAGAGGTCTCAGTAAACTAGTGTATAATTGAAACTCCAGCCAGTGCTTTAAATCTGCTCATGCTAATATCAAACAAGGAATAAGACAGTTTTTACAAAAACTAGTAGTGATCATTTGTAATATAATGTTTGTAAAGTATGGACCTCCTCTCAAAACAGTAGCATTGCACATGAATTCAATAAGACTGTTGATTGTCAGTTCCACTTATATGATTCATGCTCATGTTTTTCCTGATGTATTTACATTAACTTAATTCTTAAAGCTGTTTTTTTACTACCTGCATTGTTTCTACTGTTTCCCAATCTGTGTTTTGACCCCTACCTGCTATAACACCTATGATTACTGAACTAACCTAATAAACATGCTTTGAGTATGCGCTTAAGTCTTGCACCTCACTCTCGCATCTGTGTGTTACACTTCTTCCATAAATGCCAAAAATAGTCCCAAGTACAAATCTTTAAATAGATTCAGCATTCACATCTGCCAATAAAAACACTATAAATACTACTTATATATGTCACATATAAGGCCTCATAACAAATGACATTATGGATTATAAGTAGTCATAAGTACACTACTTAGTATATTGATACAGTATATATAAAATTAATTATAATAAACCTATACAAGTCTTTTATAGGTTTATTCTATAAAAGACTATTAAAAGACTATAAGGTCTAATAAAGTATACTGCCTTGACTTTACAGTGTAAATACAAATATGAACTATAAATAATGCATTACAACAGTTGTCGTTGTTTTGAACATAGGTCTACTGTATATTCCTATTTAATGTGTCATGCATGTAACCATGACTACATATTAATATACATAATTACATACTGTATTCATTATAACGTAATGTGCATGACATAGTCATATTTTCATGACATTTTTCCAGACATAATCCATTCAAGCAGGAAAAAATGAGCAAGAGATGAATTAGTCCTGTGATTTCTCTGTAATATTGTTCCAAGACACTGCTGAAGGAAATTGTCGTTCCCACATTAGGGCTTTGGTCACACAGTGCTTGCTTCTCACTCCTCCAATGTGTCATTTTGCAGCCTCAGTGGCACCTGATGCCCACCCTCCACGCAACTCCTCCAATATATTTGTATGAAATACCACTAGTGTGCAAACTCGCCTCTCTCTGCTGCCTGCAACTGGATTGTCACATGCTATGCTAACGAGCTCACGGCCCAGTGGGATTCTGCACCCTTCTTCGGTTCACCTCGCCTGACACTTATACCAGAGACTCATCAGAGTCAAGCATCAAGCTGGATGGATTGGTACAAAAGAAGGCATCCTGGATGGTATACACACTAACAGAAGTATGTAGGAAAGTTACTTCTTTGCGGAAATTAATGATAAGTTTAGAAGCTTCGTCTCACTCCTGGTCACAACACAATGCAAAATGAAGCTATTGACACATGAAGGGTAAAACTCAGGAGATGGTGGGAGGAGAAGAAAATACTGCCACATCACTTGACAAATGTGTCATCGCTAAACTCCTCCACAGTCTGGAAATATCTTTGGAGATTTCTGTCCATTCAGTTGAATGATATTAATAAGAATACAAAGCCAATGTAATAAACAATTGTGGGTTAGTCTTCAATAAACTAGCAGTCTAATTCCAGAGTAAAGTGCAAACAGAGAGAGCTAGCTGGAGCTTATTTGTCATTCCAAAGGGGAAATCTCTATAGATCACTGTAATTTAATTTCCACAAGTTCCTTGTTTATAACAAAGGAAATTTGAAAAAAAAAAATACATGCTGAAATGTAGCTGTCACAAAGAGCCAGGGTTTGTCCACAAAAACGTAAATTAATTTATCAGAAAGCTTTTCACATTCAGTTGCATGGGGACATTCGTTGGGTGCAAATAAATTAACCAAATACAAAGCATCCATTCCCGGATGTCCTGACTTTGCTTCAACAGAACAATATGTTTCTCATCATGTTCACTGAATTCTTTGAATTCTGCTGATGAGGGGCAAACAACTAATCAGCATTTCATTTTTGTCAGAGGAACGCGACCCCGGAGTCTGAAGAGGCCAGCGTGAGTCTTCCTCAGTTACAATGACAAATCCCTAATTTATCTCATAAAGGCTTTGATTAATTTATGACCATGTTATGTGTACGAGTGGGAATACCACTCCATTGTGTAGACAGGAAATGAGAAACATTGCTAGTCATTATTTTATTAAATAAGGGGACTGGCTTAAGGTCGGTGAGTGCTATTATGTCCCATTTGAGTTACTTTAAATGCAATGAGAGTTTCAAGCACATCAGAATGGACCGTGAGTGAGCGACTGTGTGTAAACAGAGGTGAAATGATGCATGTGTGTGTAGACAGCCAGTAGGGTCTCCTGCCACAGGCTGAAGTGTTATCTGGTCCAATCCAATGGCCCACACTTCATGTCTCGCCATCATTCCGCCTCAGTTTACCGCCTCATCCTCTCTTATCTATTACACCCTCAGGATGTTGACAGTGTGGATTTATACCTGAGCTGTTTTTAAAGAGCACTATCTTATCATATGTATCTATGTTTTGCAAAAGATACAGAATCTCATGACAATGGCTCTACAAAAAAACGACTGATACAGAACGGCGGATTAGAACATCCTAAAACCTTTGATATAAAATCGAAGGCGGTTCTCAAGTGGTACTCAATCCATATATCTGGACTGGTCTAAAAAAAACTTTACAGTATAGGTGTATACAGTAGAATGCCATTCTGGAGATGCTGGAGATGTTGTGCGGACTGAACTGGAAGCCTTCATGAGCAGTCAGGAAACCTGCTGTTGATGCTGCCACCAGCTTAATCACTCATCCTGCCAAAATAGTGAAGCAATTAGCAATAAGCATGCACGCCACACCAAGCATCTGCTGTGCAAATATCCCAATCACATGCTGAGGTCTCTCTCTATCTCCCCTAGTGAAACCATCACAGCCATCTTCAACCATGTGGTACAGCATGTGGGTGTCACAAACTGTGTGCCATGTAGGAGGTGATTGTGATATGTAGTTCAGCAAAAGAGGGAAATATATGTTCATTATTGTTAGCATATCTAAAAATGAATCAAGAATTTAATGTGGTAGGAAGGAATATAGGGCAACACCACAGTGTCACTAAGTTCTCAATTCTGACTGGCTGCAAAACAAATCACAGGTTTATATTAATGTGTAATTCTAATAGGTTATCACTTCTATTGAAACAACTAAAAAGGGGACTTGTATGACGGACACTACACATAAATGGATTTTAAAAATGTGTGTGATTGTTGATACGGTTAAGATTTGTGTAAGCAGAAACATTTTTAAAAGAAGTCTCCACTGCACTTTGTAACAGTCAAAAGTATGGCTGTTCCTTCAAGTTTTCCAACACAGAAAAGTCTTCAGGATAGAGGGTTTTCAGGTTTTGGTAACATGGCAACAAGCTGCATTTCTTTTGTCTTATTAATTTCAAGAGAGAGAAAAAGAGAGGCAGGTGATAAGTGATAACAGAAACCATCTTGTTCTGCAGATGTTCCACAACATTAAACATGACTATAAATGAATAAAAAGTGTGATGTACTGTTCTTTTATAAATAAAAAAAAATGTGAGGGTTGACATATTGCTGGGGTATAAAACACTTCAGCTAAGGAATAAAACACTTCAGGGTATGCTGTTATTGGAAAATAATCAACTTCTGTGTGGGCATCACACCATACTGTCATTTCTCATTGACCTCAGCATTTTATTTCTTACAGAATACAGGAAACACGGTGCTTATACTCATTCTAGAGTGTGAAGATCCTGGTTAATAGTTTCCAATGACCTATAATGTATAATCAATTGTGAAATTACTTTAAATCTATAAAAAAATTACCATGAAAAGTACATTTAACAAGACAAAAGACCTAAGAACTAAGAATATGCCAAAAAACAGAACTACTGAGCTTCATTAATGATCTTCTCTAGAACACTACTCCAGAGTTTAGGGGCAATATAGGAAAAATACCAAAAGCCAGCTAACAAAAATATATTATTTTTTATTCACTGGGTTCATGCAGATCTTGAAAAACCACAAAGCTGATAAAATAAAAATGAATAAATTTATATACACAGATCAGCCATAATATTAAAAACATTGACAGGTGAAGTGAATAACATTGATTATCTCATTACAGTGGCACCTGTCAAAGGGTGGGATATATTAGGCAGCAAGTGAACGGTCAGTTCTTGAAGTTGATGTGTTGGAAACAGGACAAATGGGCAAGAGTTAGGATCTCAGCGACTCTGACAAGGGCTAAATTGTGATGGCTAAACGGCTGGGTCAGAGCAGCTCCAAAACAGCAGGTCTTGTGGGGTGTTCCCAGTATGCAGTGGGTAGTACCTACCAAAAATGGTGCAAGGAAGGACAACCAGTGAACCCGGCGGGAAGATCACGGGCATCCAAGGCTCACTGATGCATGTGGGGAGCAAAGGCTAGCCCATCAGGTCTGATCCCACAGAAGAGCTACTGCACGTGAGCATCAGAAATGGACCATGGAGCAATGTGGACGGCCAGGTGCGTGTGCGTCGCTTACCTGGGCAAGAGATGGCACCAGGATGCACTATGGGAAGAAGGCAAGCTGGCGGAGGCAGTGTGATGCTCTGGGCAATGTTCTGCTGGGAAACCATTGGGTACAGGCATTCATGTGGATGTTACTTTGCCATGTACCACCTACCTAAACATTGTAGCAGACTACACCCCTTCGTGGCAATCGAATTTTCTAATGGCAGTGGCCTCTTTCAGCAGGATAATGCACACTGCCACACTGCAAAAGTGGTTCAGAAATGGTCTGAGGAACATGACAAAGAGCTCAAGGTGTTAACTTAAAGGACTTCAAGGATCTGCTGATAATGTTTTGGTGCCAGATACCACAGCACACCTTCAGAGATCTTGTGGAGTCCTTGCCTCAACGGGTCAGAGCGATTTTGGAGGCAGAAGGGGGATCTACACAATATTAGGCAGGTGGATTTAATGATATGGCTGACCCGAGTATATATATGTTTAATGTTGTAACAAAACCTGGACTACCCAAGCCTAGTTTTCTATATTGAGAAAAAAAGGGATCTACAAGGGTTCTTCAGGGGTTTTATTATTAAGGGCTCTCTGCTTCCTGAAGGGGCTCCACTTAGAAACAATCTGTTGTAGGACATAGAACACACTCACCATCGATCCACTTCATTAGGAAACACCTGCATACCTGTACATTAATGCAATTATCTAATCAGCCAATCGTGTGCACAAATGCAATGCACAGAATTCAAAAGTTCAGTTCAAAATGGGGAAAAATCCGATATCAGTGACTTTGACCATGGCATGGTTGTTGGTGCTAGACAGGCTGGAGTGAGTATTTCAGAAGCTGCTGATCTCCTGGTATTTTCACGCACAACCATTCTCTAGAGTTTCAATGGAATGGTGCAAAAAACAAAAAAATTCCAGTAAGCAGCAGTTCTGTGGGCAGAAACACCTCGTTGTCAGAGGAGAATGTTCATACTGGTTTGAACTGACACAAAGTCTCAAATAACCACACTTTACAACCATGGTGAGCACAAAAGCACATCAGAACGTTCAGCACGTTGAAAATTGTGGTGGATGGGATACAACAGAAGAAGACCACATTGAGATCCACTCCTGTCAGGCAAGAACAAGAATCTGAGACACTGGGCACAGAAACTGGACACAAAATCATCACCTGGTCTTTTTCCAATCTTCAGCCATCCTGTTTAAGTGAGCCTGTCCCCTGCTCTGCACTGCACTCCGCATTGTGCTGCTGCCACAATACTGACTGATTGATGTTCCTAATAAACTGGATGGTGAGTGTACATAAAACCTTTAGGGGTTCACCTAAAACCTACAGCCAAAGAACCATCAAGGGTTCTAGATTTTTTTTTAAACTGTATTGCAAAGTTGCTCTTGCTTGGCAGCACCAACACGAATGATTTTTTTTTTAGAACGTAAGGGTTCTTAACTTCTTCTTCTTAAACTTCTTAAATGGGTTCTACTTGGAAAGCTTGATGAAGGGAGCCACTTCGTGTTAGGGTTCTAGGTGGAATCTTTTATTTTCTATGAGCGAATGGTTGGTCATTTTGAAAAATCTACATCTCAGCCTGCTGCGACACATCCAGACACAACTCTGAGCACTGGCCATGTTTGGAAGGTCGAAATTCACTAAACGAATCCATGCATACTCAAAGTATATAGATAGAAATGTTCTGTATTACATGCCTATAAAAATGCCTCTTCCAGGCAATTATAGTGAATTCTTTCATTCATTCACAGAGAGATTATAGGATAGTAATCAAAAAATAATTATTTTTTCCCATTTATTCCACATGTGCCATGCACTAACATGTAGTATCCATTACTGAATGTGCAGGACGAGTGAATGTTCGAGGCCCGGCTCTCAGCTCCCCCCCCAATTTTTAATAATTTTACCATGACAGAAATTCCATAGAAATAAGGATTCTCACAAACAATAAGATAAATACATTTCCATGCTTGTGTAGATTTTGGAAACATTTAAGTTTTCATGTATACTGTGGGCATTTACTCTAGTTTGTGTGTGTGTGTGTGTGTGTGTGTGTGTGTAATGAATCAGGCCAGGAGAAATGCTTTGCAAGGAGTGTGACAGAGTTCACTGCTCCACAGACAGGGCACGTTGGGTGTTAATGACTTCTGTGAGAGCAAAGCCAGTTTATTCTTCCTCACACCTTCATGCCCCTCCGCTGGAGAAGTGGGACAGTGCATGAAGCGCTCTGCCCAATAGTAACGAGCATAAATATGGGAATAAAATTTATCATGCATAGTAAACTGCATTGCCCGGCAAGGAAAATGCAGAGCGCATTAAAAAATGCAGGACGTGTGGGGAAAACAAAAGTGAGGGAAGAGGCCATAAAGTAAGGAAAGCCCAGGCTGATGCCAGCCTCGCCCATCTGGGAGATAAAAATGACTGATTCCTGCTCCGCATCTACATCCAATTGAATCTCTTTAGCACAGTGAGGAGGAGGGTAGGGGACTTAAAGGCAGGGTAGGGAATCTGGTGTGAAAAACTTTCGTTTCTCCACTGAATTCAGTCTCAAATTATTAGCTTCTTATTGTTTACCGTTGTTGCATGGAAACACACTCATGGTCCCTTAGCTCGTGTGATTTCCAGGGATCTTCATGTGGATATTAAAACACTGAGTGATTACTATGATAATCAAATTAAGATTGCATGGCTCCTGCCTTCCAGTGGGTTGTTCCCATGGCCTTTCTCTCCATAACTGTCATAATTAAAGCACAAAAGTACAGTATATGGGAAAAAAAATCAACAATTTGTGCAATATAAGCAAAGCCTGTCTGCAAGTACAGTATAATCATCCCTAACTATAGTGCTGCTAGAGTCCTGATGAAGGCTGTTAGTCTTATAGTATTATATATCATCAAGTGCAAGACCAGGTGATGTATAGCATTGCGACTAAATCACTGTCTCCTTTGTCAATGCAATCTTTCAGTTTTCAATTAGTCACTCACATAATTTAGCTTCACAAGTTTTTAATAGTGAGAAGTCATTAGACAGTGCAGGCTGGCAGGTGCTAGCATGGCAGTTTGTCCTCATTTTGCACTTGCAGAGTTAGGTGTGAAGACAGCCTCCAACCCCCTATGCAGAGCGCAGGCACTTGCGGCTTCTCCAAGAGCCTTGGCCTTCGTGCAGGAGTTCCCTGTGGTGATATGTTGTGAGACAGTGGGACATGCTGACACTGAGGAACAGCAGACCAATCTGTGTATTGCAAACTTAGTCTAAGGGTGCTTTCACACCTATCAGTACATTTGTGGAGTCTGAATAAGAAAAGAATTGATACTTATGGTTTGTTGGCTATTTGGTTTGGATTCACACTGCATATAATTAACAAATGTGGGTGACGTGTAAAACGCTGAGCGTGTAAAGCTGAAAATGTACTTGTAAAACTCTTGCATACACTGGTCAGAAATATGACAACGGAAAAAGGTAAACAAACCATTCAAGTGTGCTTAAAATTCATAAAAATCACCTGAGCATGGAAAACATGGAGACAGTGCCCAATAAATTACTAGATAAAGGGTTATATAGGTTCACCTCCTGCAGTTGGGTCAGCTGGTCAGTTCCTTCGACCATATTTCTCCTTGCACCGTCATGTTTTAAATGTTTGAGTTGGGTAAACATGGATGTCAGAAACATAATAGAAAAAGGGATTATTTTAAGATGCATTCTGGGTACTCTGAGCATTCACTAGGCGTCAACAAACAAACCAAAAAGTGGAAACAAAAAGTGGTCTTCTCTGACCACCTCCTAAGTTTGGTTCGCTTTTTGGGGGTCTGAGTTCATTTGGAGCATTCACATACGGCCCCGATCAAGGGAAGAAAGCACAGAGTTCACTTAAATTGGCTGAAAAGAGCTGAGTGTGAAAACACCCTGAGATTAGGACTACAGTCTGGAGCTGGATTTGCAGAATTTTTAATGGTGAGAACCAGTTACTTACCAAAATCAAGTGAGGTCAAAATCACATTTTGAAATGACAAGGATGTTGACAATGGCATGAATTTCGGGAGAGGATTATGGAGACTGGATGACCTTTTTAACTGCCCCCAGTGAGAAAAGATTGAGAACATAGATTGGGTAGAGGGCCTGGTGTTCCCACCTGAGCCCAGTCAACCAAAACCTCCCAAACAGCCGGAATCCCATCTTTCCTCGGTGACCTTAAATAAGATGACAGCTACCCTCTGGGCTCCATCTGAGGCCAAACGAAAATGGCTTCGTTTTTCAGCTCTTTCTACCCCACTGCTAGAGAAAATTAGCTTTATCTGTGGGACACTCCAGGCCACATGAGTAATGCCCCCTCTCTACTTCCAGTCCCTACAAACTCCATCTGAGAGTTAAACTGGAAGCTATCCATTTTTAATTGCCACCTTGTGGAATCGAGCTGTTTGGTTTGGGAAATGCTTAGATAAGCTTGAGGGAAATTCCAGAGATTCCCAGTAAACTTGGCCATGGGCTTTTATTCAGAGGAAACACTTCTAGCCTCCAAAGTGATATGACCTTCCATAGAGATGACTGATTATTACTCTTAGATGATATTAATCTGAAATTATGCACATCCATCTAATTAAGGTGGGATCGCAAAGTGGTAAGTTCCAATAATGTTAATCCAGCCTGCATGAAAATGTGTCTGAGAATGACTCCACACTGCTCTTTCGCTGAGCATGTAGAGATTAGCAGATAAGAGACTCTTTCTAAGGCTGGGGGAAAGTGGATGACTCTATGAACAGAGCTATCCTATCAGTACAGCTACACAATAAAGCTTTATTTTTCACAGCATTGCTTTACTCACTACAGATTTACAGAGAAAAACAACAAACCTTCAGCAAAAAATAAAAGAGACCTTTGAATTCACGACAACAGGTGGATTAATAGCTGTGTCAGAGATCATTTATCAGCCTTAAGATGCAATCTGAAAACGATGCAAAGTGTTCAGGACTGTCTACATTTGTTTAGCTGAACTGATAGTTAAGTTGATGGCAAATGAGCATCTATTATTTGCAATAGATGGACTTTCAAAAATAAAACAAAAATGGTAGCACACAAATATGGTGTCACATAAAAGCAAAATACAGTTGTCATTAACAAAGACCCAGAAGTAAAACACAGTTTCAGATTTATTATGCATTTAATGGCTGGATGAAAGGCAGCCAAATGCAGTACAAAATAAACCTATGGCTGTTCTCCTCTCCTGTTCTGACAGATGGATGTTCTTGTTTTAATATACCAAATGTTACAGATGTTTTTGCACTAGCAGGGTTTTTCTTCAGACTCTTCAGGTTCTAAATCCTGAGAGACATCCCCAAAAAAAAAGGTTCCTCTTTATCAAGGGCACCTTTTTTATGCCTGTTAAATGGGCAAGCTACTGGTGTCTTGAAGAACCCACTACATGTCCAGGAGGAGCCAAGAATGAATAAGTAACTCTAATTAAAGTTGAATTAATCATAGAGAGCTGGAAAGGACCACAATTGAGGCATATGTTAAGAATAAATTACTAATTAGGGCTGGCGAGTAGCAAAACAAGCCCCAGTCTGTTTGAGAAGTCTCAGCACGTTACTAATATATGAAAAGGTATAAACAAACAGCAATCTGGTTGTTTAGCTTCTCCAACCCACTTACAAGGATCCAATTATGGCAGATCCCTGGAGCCAGCAATACAATCAGCACGAAGAGTGCAGACGTTATGATTAACTGTGAAGGCCACGTTCACAATGGCTGGTCTCGACTGCCAGCAGGGCTGCCTTTTAGAGCAGTTATAAGCAGCATTTCACCCCAGGGCCTTAAGCAGATATGAGCACAGCACAAAAACCCACTGACATCTACCTTTCATCACAGACATGGTCTCTTCACCTTATATGGCATTTGTACTGTTCTCATTCACAGCATGGGCCAGCTTTATAGACCTCCTCCACTGAGTGTATTATAGGCCATTAGAATACATGGAGAATACCAGCAGCGATGCACACGACAATGAACCGTTCAATATATATCATGCATGTGTTTCTCCCATTTTTTGTTATATACATTCAAACACAGTTAATAATAAATGAAGTTTGGCCTTTGTGAGGCCCATGAAGATTTCAGATGTTGCCATGTTGCTGTGTATCATCTAAGGTTTGCTTTGGGAAACACAATTTATGTTGTCAGTCTCAGCAGAGATGACGATTTCAATGTAATCACGGTCTTATGCGTTAGTGGATGAAATGGTCAAGAGGAATCAGACACTTGCAGGCTGTCTGCATTTGGAGAAGAATTCAAAATGAATAGTGAGCCGGAGAGGGCAAAGCTGCGATGGATGAGAAGGCCTTCTTTCGCCATTCATCATTCAATGCTGGGGGTCATGTGCAGTTAGTCGGTGAGCTCCCTGGGATCTGTAAAACACTCTCTCTGATGGCTGCCTGTCAAGTGCACTGAAGCCAAAGGAGGGAGAAAACAGAAACCATACTATATGATTCTCTCTGAGCAGCAGCAAATCAATCGTCTTCCACTCAGCTTTGGCACGTGAGCCCATTTTATTATTAACTAGCGCAGGTCGGCCTAGAGGCTGTTTGCAATGACACGTGGGTGCCAAGCTCTCATCTGTGTCATGTTTAGTGTGAGCACCGATCACAGCTTTCATCATGGCTCAGCCGTGATTCCCTCCCAGCCTATCAGTTCCGCTCGGCGAGTGAGGATCTGGGATTACACACATACGGGCATGCATTATCAATGCCTGCTCAGGCTTAAAAAGCCACTCAAACTGAGACACCAAGCTGGCGGTAGGCTGCATGATCCAAACTAGCCACCATAGTGGGATCAGCATTCAGAATACAAACACAGTCACAGAGGGATCGCTCCCTGACTGAGGGCCAGCTACGCAAAGGCCTCTCGTTAGAACAGAGCTGATTGCTGCTCTCCCTTTTCAGCAGGCAGCCACTCAACGTCCATCACGTGTCAACTACTTCAATTTTTTTACCTAATATTTTTATCTCCAGTCTGGAACCCTTTCTAAGCCACAGCTTTACGCTCGTGCCAGCAATGTGTAGCCGTAGGGGAATACAAGGTCCTCATAAAAAAGAGAAAAAAATGTGTTTTTGCAAACACTCACCCTGTTGATTAATATGCAGGCCAGTTGTGGAGCACTCAAACAGAGAGGGAAATTTGTCCTGTGGTTTAATTAGGGAGGTGCTGGGCCAATTTTCACTCAGTAATTATGGCGGCATATCATTGTGACCTTTCCGGCATTTTCTGCACGTTTGGCTTTTATCAGATCATGTATTATTCAAGCACTTTGTTGTGTGCAGTCTGCAAACTACTGTCTCCAATGCACACTCATAGGATAACAGAGACTCTGTTTTCCTTGCTCTCTATAGTACACATTCTGTTTCATGAAATAGCCAAGAAGCCCTGTTCACTTATAGGCTCGATTGGTTGCGAGATTATTGTGCTGACCTCATCATTCAAATCAGAAGCATTTACCTGTTTAGCTTTGAGCCAAAGTAAAATGAGAACATTAACAACTATTCCATTAGTTCCATAAGATGCACAGCTCATAAAGAGTTTAATACAGATGACTGTATCAATTAATTTCAGTCAATTAACAAGACATTGTGACAAAAATATACCAAGATGTTTTCAAATCTCACACACTAAGCATCCCCCACAAACCAAAACTTTTATAAAATGAGGAAACAATTGCATGAGGAAACAATTTATTTGATTCATAGCAAGAATCAGTACATTACCTGTGCGTCCAAATGTTAAGCTAGGCCCCGTGCTACACATTTTAACATAAAGTGCATAGGGAAACAAGATGAGCTAGGTTATTTTGTACAAATTAGAATAAAGTCATGTGGCTAGAAGTACTATCAAGAGAAAATGCTGCAGGTAACAGTTTTCATCTGCAGATAGCAAACAGTTTAGATAAACTCTTGCTAGAGTTTGTGGCACTTACCCAAAGACAAGTGAGACAAACTATAATCAAGCTCTGCTTTAAGGAGATCTCCAATTATCATGGAGCTCTAAGATCTTACACACTCAGCCACACTCATTAAAATCGACCCCCAGGAATCAATTCTGAACAGGTAATGGGACAAAGAAAACTACACAAATTTTATGTGTAAGGCAGGGTTTCAAACTCTTAAAAATGAGGTAGATGGTTTTGATATGGTAAGAAGAATTCTTGTAACACTCATTATTCATAATCGTAGAATGATTTATAGCACCGGTGGACAAATCATGACTTTATTAGCTAGGCAAGTAAAAATTCCAATGTGCTGCTCAGTTCCATGTTTTGTCTGCCCAGAAACTTATTTGACTAGGCTAATGTCACATCCAGAGCCTCATCAAACTACACTTGAAGCACAACCTTCCACTCTGAGACAGTCCGACCATTATTTCGCTACCAGTCACCGTACTACTAATCAGCTGTGGCTCGTTAAAGGCTCTCATTGGAGACAAGAAGCCACAAACACTATCACATTGTGATGTCTTGCCTTTGTTTGTCTTTGTGCATCACCAAGATGGATATTTATATTGCCTTCCATTACTGACCTCTGCCTCGTAATACTCACTTTCTTTTTTTTCCTACTTCTCTATATACCTGTATGCTAGTGTGTTTGACTTGTGCCATTTTGACTACAATTCTGCCTGATGATTTGGATTTGTAAGAAAAAAAAGCTGCCTTTTTGTCTCAACACCTCAGTCTTCTATGTTACAACTAATAAGTGGTAGATAACGTAGTATCTGAAAAAGCTTTGCTCTGAACGTTGTTTTGCTCATATTCATGTTCCTGATTCTGAAAAGATCATCAGTCCTCCTTGCATGCTAATTAATCTGCCTAGTAAAAAGTGTTCTACTATCTACCAGATTGCACCTCGGCCAATCATATAGTGCAGCAGGTGGCTGCACTACATCATTGTGAAGTGCATTAAGTTTAAACATAAGTATATACCAAATGAATACTGTGAAAGTCAATAGGTAGCATGGGTTTTTTCTGTTTCTCTGGTTGTTGCACTGCCACCAGCCAACCATGAATAAAATAACAGCCCAGACAAGAAATTGTACTGAGCTGATTTGTCTATCCTTCATTTACAGCAGTGTTCTTTAACCTGTAAGCTATAGCAGTACTGCCGAATACAGCTGTATTATTATTATTTTGGCCAATGTACAATTAACTTTATGCTAATGAGAAGCCAAGCAATGATGTGACCCCCAATTGGAGAGAAGGACGTGGATACAATTCCGTTTTTTGCCACTGTGAAACATTATGCATATTTTTGGTTCCACATATTCTGTCCTACTCATTGCTCAAAGGTAAGCTACAAAAGGCTGGTAGCTAGCAGCAATTACTAGAGTCAAGGTAGGTTTTTTAGTTAGCATAAGTTGTCTTTTAAAATATCTGTGTGTAAAATGTTTCCTGTTGGTTCCCACTTGCTGCTGTTTTCTGGTTGCTCTAAACTGCCTGAGGATTGAAGATTACCCTTATACTGAACAACATCATCTTTGCCAAAAACTGCTAAAGCTGTCCTCAGAGAAATCTGAAGGACAGCACTGATGATTCTTACCTGATCTAGCTTTCACTGAGAGACTGTATCTGTAATTTTGGTAATTCATCTTCCTACTTATGCGTGGTGAAAGGATTTAATATCCTCTCCTGTAATTCAGGTGTCATATTAGCATATCATCGTTTGGGACTGACGAGTTCTATGTTCTGTCATGCAGGAACTCTTGTCATGTTCAATTGTATCTCAAGATTTTAGTGACACTTTAAGCTGTCTTTGTTTCCAAAAGGAACACAGTAAAACTGCTGTCCTAGCAGTTCTCACACTTTAACCAATCTACTTACTCAGATCATTCCCCAGAAGGGATATAAAAATATGTTTTAGGGTGACTTCAAAACATGCCTGGGAGTCACTTGTCCCATTCAACTGATTTTTCCACTACTTTAGTTTCACTTTGCACTATTATTACCTTAAACATTGTTTATGTGCGAACGAGAATGGATATAAGTTGGTAAAGTGCAAGGAGTGGACTCATCTGTTTTTTTTTAAAGCTAAAGTGTTTTGTGATTTCTTTGAAAATATAAAGTTTGTATAACAAAGCTTAGGATCAATGAATATATAAGATGAAACAGACTAGCAGGTTGACACAAGTAATATCTGTATTAGACACTGGGTTTTCTTGTTTTTTATGCGTTATCAGCACACAGCATCAAAAACAACACACTCATAGGTTGTGTAAAGTTTATTAAAAAGTTTACTAAAAACTTTTAGGATGTGACCTGAAGGCAGTGATTGATGGATAAATTAATTAAAATGGATTTTCACTTCATTTTGGATTTTGTTATGTAGATGAGATGCACTACAAAATGTTGATGTTAATTAATAATTTCAGTTTTGTGGACCAATGATGATTAACATTGTCACTATGGCAACAGAAGGTATCATTAGGCATGTGGGGTTTTATTTAATCACTGGTTAGTGGCACTAATTTTGGCAGGCTAAAGACAGGTACAATTTCAAAATTTGGTGCTGCAGACCGGATCAGGTCAAGTTGGGCTTAGGCAAAATCTCCTGCAGAAGTTAAAATTTGTGGCCCAATTAAAGTTTTTAGAATAATCGTACCAAATAGACTTGAACTGACTTGACACCACCCAGGAGTCACTGGTTAGTGGCACTAATTTTGGCAGGCTAAAGTCAAGTACAAATTCAAAACTTGGTGCTGTGGACTGGATCAAAAAATCTTCTTATGACATTTTTAACTTAAAGTTTAAACTTAGTGTTAACTTCACATGATTTTCTTTTTCTTTAGGTGAATTAGCCATGTCTATCTGCTTACATTACATTTTCTACTAAACCCTTATTGTGTATTACATCTGCTAAAAAAGACTTGTCAATAAAATGACAAGTTGATTTATAAAAAACGGTCTCTGATTCAGTTTGCATTCTATGGTATCGAGTAAGCAACGTAAGAATTAGTGGTATCAAAGACAAATAGCCACCCAACAATCTCTCTTGTATATCTCAGCTCAGCATGCTGACAAAATTGACTCAGAAGTTTGCTTTTCTAAGAAACAATTTTAGCTGCATTTCATTATTTGGCTTGAGACCACGAGTCCTAAAAGTGTGTGTCTCATGCCCAAAACAAAATTTGGCAACCATCGTGTAGAACCTGCCAATGTTCTCAAATTGCTGTAAGTACCAATAACTCAGGAGAAAGACCCAGACCTCCAACTCCTTTGGAGGAACATAGTAATACTTAGATTAGTCTTCTACTTCATTAACCCATTACTATCTAATTAAGTTTCTTACTTCTTAGAACACCATATCTAGAGAGGAAGATGACAGAGATGAAAATAAAATGTACATTAAAGAGTCATGTGTGCAGAGGCTGAAGTAAGAAACCTGACATATACAAAGAGACTTGCACAGCAGCATACTAACTAGGTCATTAGGGGATTAATTATGGGGTTAACAGTGGGTGTCAAAGCTCAGCCAGTGGGAAATGCCCAGTCTCTGTTGCATTCACACATACTCCCTGTCTCTGACACAGACATGCAAAAGTGCATTTGAGACTGCTGGAGGGATTTTCCCTCGGCCAGGGCTGGAGGCTGAAAGTGATGGGTTCCTGTTTGTGAGGGTTTCTTTAACGAAATGCTTAAAACGAGCAAATGAGAGTGGTGCTTATCCAGCAAAATTGCTGCTAGATGGAGCAGAAAGTGCACAAATTTTCTATGACACTCCTGTAATGAGGTTTTATATTGACCCAACAGCAGTGTGTGGAATTGCTCGTTGCTCCTCTCCCTCTTGCTTTTACCTGCAGTGTTCATTCTCCCATACCATTTATTTCGCTCTCCACTCTGCCTGAACCACACCGTGCACAGACAGGTGGCAAAGCAGCGCACGTCTCTCAAACATCATCACATATTCAAGAACTCCATTATTTAGCTGGTTTGAATAAGAGCGTGGAGACGGATGGAACAAAGATGAAGGGGAGAAGAAATCATGTCAGAAATTCATGCTGGGAGACCAGTCTCCACACACAGTATGTAATGCAAGTATATATTATGGAAATGTGACTTTCTACAAGACCCATATCCCAACCACTAACTGACATTTGAAATTAATTCAAAATGCAATAATACTTGTCTGCTTTACATAAAATATGTCTGACGGGAATAGCCTGTGCCATGGCTAAAACAAACTACAGAACTATCCTGAACCTGAGCCAAGGAAACCAGCAGAAGTGATGTACCCTGCACTGTAAGTGCTGTGAAAACAAAAACAAATTACAGTAGCAGTGTGTTATATTCATAAGCAGGAGCTGCATGCTACTGAGATATGCACTGCCCCAGTCAGAAGGTAATATTCCACTTAGATGCCTTATTTTGCACAAACTTGAGGGCGGCACCATATCTTGGCATTGCCATATTTCTGTTCTTTGGACCAGACTTCTATGAAAGTTTCATAACTGTCACTCCAACTGACAATTTACAAACATCAGTTAATATAGATACAACAGTCTTTAACAGACATAACAGTCTTTTGTGTTCATATACATCCCCATCATACCACAGCTACCAATCTGGGAGGATGAAGGGTGAATGCTTTTCCGTTGAGCCACTCTGGACCACATCAAGAATGTGCCCCGTCATTTTAAGCACATATTTGAAATCACTGGTTAAATATGAAAAAAAATCTGACAAATCTGTTTGTTTTTTGTTGTTGTTTTTGCTCCAAGAACACAACATATTTTTTTCACTACTGCTCATGCAAGTTTTTGATGACTCCAACCTTATTTACAGCTGTTTCTATGGTAACTGTGATTGTCAGATCAGTGAAAGTAGGCCAAACACCAAATGGCTTCCTGCTCACTAGATGGCAATATGGCCAACAGGAAGCCATTCGGGATTTCCCCTGAATTTTACGTTTTTTTTTTCCATTACAAATATTACAAAATTTTTACAAAACGGTGTTCGTCTCAGTCTGGGCCCAAGCTAAAGTGGTATTTGTAATGTATTTGCCTGGGTGCTGCCTATAAAAATAAAGTATGTTAGGGAATAGAGAGCTTATGTGTAGCTGCTCTGGTTTTATAGATAGGACCATGTGGCTAATACACAATGAACCATATTTTGTGTGTATTAGAGTTGCGTTAGAGTTGACTGGCTAGTTATGAAGTTTAGCTGCTGCTTGTGGAATGAGGAGTAAATTAAAGGATAATGTGTAGAGAATTTTATAAGAGCCTCAGTCATGAGTCATCAGTACCATAGGTCCATGAATGCATCAGTGTAAGAATCTGATAGACCTATCTTTTTTCTCATTGCTTTTTTACTAACAAGGTGATTGGCTCTTTGGTTTGAAAGGTGGGGCTTACATAATACACAAATGTCATGTTGAGAGTGAACATTTGACACACACTGATTTAAAGCACTTCACAAAATCAACTTTAGTATCAGTTTGGTGCTGATATTTACAGATGTACACACGTACCATATCAAATATGAAAAAATAGGATCAGTACTTCCCTAAATAAAATAAGACACAAACTTTAGAATCCTTTAAAAAATGGCTGGCTTGTGTTTCCACAGTCTTATCAAAAGACAAACATCAAACTGTTCAAAATTCCTGTCACAATAAAGGTCATGCTTGGATGTTTAGACGCAGCCAGAGAACACATCTATCCTTCATCTTTGAACATTTGGTGTATTCTTTGTCCTATACGCTTCCTTTAAACTGACATTCAATTCTCTAGGATCAAGGCCCATATCTATCTCCTAGTCACCATATACACTGTGTACATCTATATCCAAGCATCGTGCCAGAAAACTGTATTGTTTTCATTTACAACAAAAAAAGTATTTCACTAGTTTCACTTTCACATGTACGGTCATATCCCTAGAAATGTCATCTGTATTTCATTTGAAAAATACATTGGCATAAGCATTCATACCCCCCCCCTTTCCACATTTTGTAGTGCTACAACATAGCACTGAAATGGAATTAATTGGGATTATATGTGATGAATGCACATAAAATAGCCCATAATATTGAATTAATACAGTTCGCAATACTATTTACAAATAAAAATCATAATGTTGTGATTGTATAACTATTCACACCCTTTGCTGTGAAACCCCTAAATTAGTACAACATAAAAAGTTGAATGAAGTTGAGGTAAGGAGTAGGATAAATCAAAGAAGCAATTCAGTCAGTCTTTCATTTCAGTTCCAGGTTTTAACACTACAAGTGTTGGTAAAGTTCAAGGCACAGTATGTACTATTTTAGTACTTTCACTTCACAAAGGCACTTTTACAGATTAAGGCATTATCTTGTATCTCATTATCATTTTTTTAATATTATGTTCTCTCGTACACTGCTTATGGAGCATAGTGGAGTGCTTACAGTAAATTTAGCACCTTAAAAATGTTAACACTGCTATAAAAGGGCTTCTCTTTAATAATAATCAAAACGTGGTCCTTCAGAAATCCTTGCTGAGAAACCCAGAGCCAAGGCAAAATCAATATTGTGCCACAGGAGAGATGGGTTTAGCGCTGGTCAAGCAGATTATTCCATTTCATTTCCATCTTCATCTGAGATGCCTCAGCAGTATTGTGTTCATGCAGATGAGGCTCAACCCATTCACCATTCCACTGTGCATTTAAAACCTGACTACATACTGTATCTTATAATGCCAGTACATTCATTTACACCAGGAAATCATAAATCAGCCACAGTTCTGATTAGACACAGCGTGTAATGACTGTGTTTCAGCCAGAGAGAGATCCTGGGGCCTAGGAGAGCCTGCTCTACTTTAGTAAGGCAGTGGCAACCTTCCAGTAATCCCCCATCTCTTACCACACACACACAGTTTCACATGCAAGTTTACAAGGCCACAATGGCTGGTCATTTATCATCTCCATATTATCCAAGTGTGCATGCCCTGTGAATGTGACACTCCAAAGTGGCAGCAGAGAGCGGCATGACACGGAGAGAGCATGAGCCTGACGCGTTCACAACCTTCTCCCCAACGATGAAGCGTTCTCATATCTGCTCGTGCTGAACGGCAAACATGACCTGAAAAGCCCGTTTCTGCTTGTCTGCAATGTGCCCCTCATGCTACGGGAGATCCCAAACCATCCATCAATCCATAGGTCAACGTGCCAAGAGTGTGCCATTTAGCAAAGCAGCACAGGCTAAAAAAAAGTACAACAACACAAGAGCAGCAGGAGAGACACGGGAATGTCTCACCTGATATCACATAATACAGACACATGAAGAGTGGGGAAAAATAAGGTAGATTTAGCTACTATTGAGTACGGCTTTTCATTTAAACTTAAGAGAAATGATCTGAGCACGAAATTTGTAACAATTCATTTGAATCAATTATAAATGTCAAGGTTAGAGTTTGGGGCGGGGTTAGCATTTATACCTTTTTTTAATTCAACCACACCACTCTCAGTCATTCAAATTAGCTTTTTTTTTTGTTTGTCATACCTGCATTGGCACTGCATATATATTTTATAAGGCCATATTGGAGGACTATGTATGTATGTATGTGCGGCTTAAGTCAAAACCTGTGAAATGACAAAGGTTTTTAAGAAGTCTATTGCTTTGTCTTTACACGAAAGAGAGAGGACAGAAGAACCCTCAATTACTACACTGAATTTTTTTTTTAGTTTTTCTTAACATATTGTAACATATTTTCCAGTTGAGAAAAACTAAAAAAAAAATTTAACTGCAACAAGGTTTTTGTTTTTTTTTTGATCCAAGGTTTCATGTTTTCAGTGCATTATGGGATTATTATTGTTTTATTGTTGTGTATGGGAAGATTGCTGTACCTGTATGTTCTAACCTGATTTTGGAAGTTATTATTTTGTCTTTAAAAACAGCACATTGAAGTCCCTACCTGTCGTCTTATGTTTCAAGAGGTGCACGTACTGTATCTACTATTCATAGAAGAATGGAATTGAATGTTTCTTAATGGAAGTGCTAGTGGTTATGAAGCTCAATTTCAACACTGTTTCATTTATTTAGAAAGTCCATATGCCAACCAAATGACTAATACCTTCAAATTCAGTTATTTAGGAAGCCCATATCCCAGCCAAATGAATAATGGCCCCAAACTAAAGTGGTAATCAAATTAGCATTCATAAGACTGTTATGAAGCACTGTGTGCACATTCTACAACTTTCTTAAAGTGTCAGAAATGTGTTCAGTTACATTTCTGTCTGCTCCCACCTCAAACATCACAGCTAACATGGCAAACAACCACGAATCCTGGATACAAGAATTCTGTCAGCCCATGCAGTACAAGTCATGATGCCTCAGCAGTCACATGACATTTGCAATCTCACTGAAGTAAGCTGGACATTCAAACACACTTCGCGAAGTCTTACTTATGCAGACTTGCCTATATGATTCCAAGCATTTGAGCTGTTAGTGCTATTCAAGCTCTTTGATCCATATTTTAGTATATTCTTGTCTGGTCACATGATCACCTGACCATTTGCCTAGATTTGATTAAAATTTTGTTATTTCCCCTTGTCTGCTTGACTGCCTTGCACTTGTATCCAGCTGTTAGTAAAAACAAGCTCATAATTTGCAAGATAACAATAAAATAATTATAGAATTATAGAAATCAAATGTGACTTTCTATCTCTCAACTATGAGTTAATATTTCACAACTGTGACTTTTTTCTTGCGATTACTTGTTTATATCACACAATTGATTGCAATTTTTAAATTTTCAACGGTTTCAGTAATCAAACTACAACAATACAAGCACATGCAACAGTGTGTAAAAAGGAATAGATAGATTTATTTTCAGTGGGAAATGGTCACACTTCTTATGCTGAAAAGGACAGCATGCCTGCCGTGCTGGTGTGCCTTGATTAGGGCTAGGGGATATCATAATATGTGGAAGCACAAAGTCGCACTACCTCACAAATGCAAGATAAACAAACTAAATTATTATTATTAACTGCAATTGTGAGGTAGAAAGTCACAATTCTGAGATGAATATACATAATATTTTCTCATACGTGAAGGAAATAAGCTACCATATGCTTCTCTCTTTCACATAAAGTCACATAAAACCTCAAATGTCACCTCATGAGATTTGACATTAGCTTTTCATAAATTTTCCAGCATTGCTTTATAAAATATTTATGCTCTATTTATAAAAGTGTTATACAGGCTATATGTAGGTATCTTTTCAATAATGTGTTGCCATTTTCTTTTTATAAACCCAGGTATATTGGTATACACCAAAGAGTCCAGTGTAACTGGTCCAGCACTCTTCATTTTTCACATTCATAACAAATCTGACTGAGTACCTTTAAACATTATTTTCAATTTTGACCATATTTTAAACTGTAAACTGAAGCTCTGGGAATCCTCTTATACATGATGTGTATCACATCACACAAATGGCTTATTAAATCAATGCCAGTCTAAAAATACTGTGGCTAAAATATTGAAGCATGTAGTGAACACATGTGCTTCGTTGGTCCTTACCTGATCTTTAGCACCCAGGGAGCACCATCCTAGTGCATATTAGGCAAGCTGGATTAATCCTGTGCTGTCTGGCTTCAAATCACAGCAAGTCCGCTGTGACACCTTTCCCTCCCCTCTTAACGCACATGTCTTTTTAATTAATTTCATCTGAGACGGAAGTTTGTGGCTGTTGCTAATTTGGTGTGAAACTTTCACTGGGCCCTGTGAGGGGTTTTCATTAGAGCATTACGAGTAAAAGAGCAGTATGGAGCTCCAGCACAGCAACCATGGCAACCCTGTATTCAAGCCATAATGTTCTTTTAATTGAGTGACATCTAATGAAACCTTGAAATTTAACACTGGTGTTAACAAAACAGTCTGGGCAGGGGACAGAGACTATGCTCAGCCTACAAGATCGGGAAGGAGGCATTCAGAAAATGAATGGCAGAAGTGATAAAGAAGAGAATGGAATGGAGTGAGGTTCTGATTTTAAAAAAAAACAGCTCACATGGTTGAGGGAACTTTTGTGATATGCTTATGTGAATCCATTGATCACATCTATTGACCAGTTCATGTCCATGGAAAGGATCAGCGTGCTGGATGTGCAACACATTACAGAGGACTCGAGATTAAACTCCACAAATTGTTAATTATCCAATTAATGGATTCTATTAAATGGAGCTAGCTCTTTCCCTCTACAGCGTTCCAGAAGAGCTGGTTTAACAAATATACCAATCCTTCACTACTGAACACCCTGCATCTTTTTTTCAAAGCAGGAAAAAAGCATCATGTAAGAATTGAGTTTCAGTCTGTTCAGCTTATTTGGCCCTGAGGCAGGATGGCACAGCAGCGTGCCCAACCTGCGCCACAGACCTCTGAACCACAATCCCGTCCTGCAGCGTTCATTTGTATTCCAAGCCTCTGTGGGCCTGCACATAATCTCCACTTCCATCCCCTGTTCCCTCTTCGCCGTGCACATTCTTCCACCCACATATTGTGTCAGTGCTCTTCTCAAATCAATTCAGGGACTGTTTCTCCTCTGAGCGCAAAAACAAAGCTGACGACCTTTGCATGGCAGCGTTACTCGCGCAGCAGAAATAAATGAGATTTTAAAAGGCGGTCCTTATGACGCAGATTGGATCTTATATAGGGCATTATTTTTAATACAACTGCTCGGGTGCGGCACGTGCCCTATCTTTAGGCTTTGGAGTGGCCACTGATTAGAGCCGTCCTGTGTTGAGAAAGCCAGGAGATACACCACCGCTTGCAGCTTCAGTTCAGTGAGAAAGAAACAGATTGATTCCTTTGATTTACTTTTTTTTCAGCTGCTCATTATTGAACACTCTCTGTTTGGTATTCCATGTGTGATGGACTCCATCTGAAGGCAGTCGGATTGGGAGCACTACATTAATCAAAAGGCCAACTTGTTTGTAGATTATCTCACTAAAGGGCAGAGGGGGGCAGATGACGCCTTAGGAATCCTCCTACTCCAGAGGAGAATTGTCTAACAGAGACAGCGTTCCACCCTCCACTCCTTGTGAGATCCAGCAGGGCCAATCAAATTGTGTACACCATGCTAATGAGAGTGATATAGAGAAGACGTGTGTGGATATGTGCATATCAGAACAACAGGTTGGAGTTCCGGGTAAAGTCAGCTCAGCTTAGCTCAGAGACACCGCAGTTCCAATAAAGCAGAACGAGGACACACCTGACCCTGGTCACTCATGACTAGTATGCAACAGCCAGCGGTAGCATAGTGGTGGGCTGAGCTCGTCATGTTAGACAGTCAGCAGCAGAAGGAGGAGCAGGTCCAGGGTCAGTCAGGATGACCGAATCTTTTTACTACACAATGAAGGGGAGCCATGACATACAGACTCCCTCAGTCTGTATGCGTGTTGGCAGATGAGGAAAAGAGGGTGACATGTAACGCTTGGTTTGAACAAGAAAATAAAAAGTGGAATGAATAAGGCATGAGTAATAAATGCAAAGTGCCATGCGCATCTTTCTCTGTCGGCTCCGGCTGTCTACAAAGACCCTACAAATACCATATTTATACCACAGCACTCTTTTTCTATAACAGCAGCTCTAACAGTAGTGCAGTAGCAGCTGCAAATCAAATCAAATCACGGTTTTAATTATTAACTATTAATTATTATTCGTTTCTGTAGTAACAGTAATTCCCAGGAACATGTATGGTGCACGCAAAGACTAATAATAAACAGTTTGATATTTAACAAAAGAAAAACATATAAGTGTTGATAGTTGATATGGTAAAGTTTTTTATTTAACATTTTTGGAAGGAGTCGCCAGTGTTAGTGCTTTCTAACAGTCAGTGTGGGAGAGTCTTAAGGAAAGAGGACTTTGCACTTTCCGGTTTCTTGGTAACGTGACAAGCCACTTTGGGTTTTGTCTTATTAACTTTAAGACAAAGAGAGAAAAAGAGAGGTTGGTGAGGAAATGACTGTTTATAGCTGCTATAACATAAGTCATAACATGAACTAACTTGTGTTTTGTGGAAGTTCCACAACATTAAATGTAACTGCTAACAGGTAAAAGTATGATGTGTCATGCTGAAATAAAAAAAAAAATGGTAATCTATGGCAAATTACTGTTGTATAAGAGGAATAAAACACCTCTACGCTGTTATTGAAAAAAGAAGTAACATCATGTGATATACCATGAAATATTTTGACTATAGTTTTTTGAGGTTCTGTCTAGATTGATGACAAATTAACTTCAGATAGAACTTATAATACTAAGGTCACAATATTTAAATCCTACCAATATCCGTCAGCATAACACACCATGTCAGTGTCCCTGATGTGAGGAGAATGATCCGCCACCAAAATAATTCCTTGTCCTAGGGTGGTTCCTGTGCATTAATGGCCTGTGTAGATTAGGGACTGAATATCATTCTGTAATTATGTACCTACAAAGTGACCTGTACTGTAGTTCTACCTGATAAAACAGACAATGAATATATGTTTAATCTTCTTTAAACTGAAAATATGTCTACATTATATACCTAAAATATGCAGTGTTCGAGTGACAAAACTAAACAGTGCCTTTACAATCAAAAGTGTCACATCAGAGCTGCTGAAATATATTTTCCATGACTATTTCATTTTTTTCTCTGCATGTGTGCAGCAATTGTATTCATAGAACAAGCTATAAAATGACATGCCCATGCTTTTGTGAAGGTCATATCCATTAACAAACAACTAGGCAGGCAGGTAATAAAAATCACCTGCTGAGTCTTTCATGGATTCAGGCAGTGTTCTGAACTTTCCACCCTCGCTGAACCTACCACAGCGGGACGACCAGGGCAAGCGCCATTACAGCAGAAACAACCCGCATAACCAACCATGCAAAAGAGACAAAATATAACTAAAAGTGCTTATTAATCATTGTATTAATATTGCTCTAAATTATATTTGTCATACAATTTATTAATATTGTTTCATTTAATAGTGTAATACTTTGTTACATTTATTAATAATAAAAAAAATCAAAATAACACATTAAAGGGTGTCTTTCAGTAGACTAGAAAAAGTAAAATTGCCTGAAAACGTTTGACTCCTATTTACTTCCGATTCTTATATTCTTATTCTCAAGTTCTTATGTCTACTGAAACCTCAACTACACCATAGCATAGTAACAAATTACCCTTATACGTGTTATTTTATGCAGTATATTAAGCACTGTCATATGGAAGTGCAGTGTTTACCTTATACCTGAACAAACCCAATCTCATGAAAAATTCATACAAAGAGCGATATGGAATGAAATAAGAAATAAAAATGGAGCACTAACATTAGCATCCCTGACCATTAGTATTGAACTTCTTTATACACTATATGGCCAAAAGTTTGTGGACACCTGACCATCACAACCAAATGGGGTTCTTCCTCATACTGCTGCCACAAAGTATACAAAGTATACAATTGTACAGAATGTCTTCGTATGCTGTAGCATTACAATTTCTCTTCACTGGAACTAAGTGGCCCAAACCTGTTCCACAATGACAATGCCCCTGTCCACAAAGCGAGCTCCATGAAGATATTGTTTGATAAGGTCGGAGTGGAAGAACATGAGTGGCCTGCACAGAGCCTTGACCTCAATCCCAATGAACACCTTTGGGAATGGGGACGCCGACTACACCTCCTTGCCTGACATCAGTACCTGACATCACTAATGCTCTTGTGGCTGAATGGGCAAATCCCCACAGCCACACTCCAAAATCTAGCGGAACACCTTCTCAGATGAGTGGAGGTTATTATAACAGCAAAAGGGGGACTAAATCTGGAATGGGATGCTCAACAAGCACATATAGGTGTGATGGGCCGGTTTCCACAAATCTTTGGCATTATACTGTATTATTGTTATACAACTGAGTCATGCAGATTGTTACAAATGTCTAAAAACAAACCCATGTTGTACTGAACACAAGTTCAGTCTAAGTAAAGAAAAAAATGATGTTTGATTAAGAACAAAAAAAATTGAAAAAAAAAAAAACAGACTATCAAACAGAAACAGAATTGAGAAGTGAAGTTAAGGTTACCACCCCGAAGTGGATTATTTTCCAATAACAGAACATCCCGAAGTGTGCTATACAGCAATTTGCCAACAACTGCTATTTTTAATTTGTTAATGAACAAAATGTCTTGCATTTTATTTACATTTAATGTGGCAGAGTCCATAAGACAAGGTAGTTCCCGTTATTGTTTAACAGCTATAAACATTCGTACCCTCACCAGCTATTTTGGTAATGAGACAAAAATAGCAGGTTGTAGAGCTACCAAATAACCAAAAAAGGAGAAATTGGTCCATCCTGAAGACTTTCCTGCGGCAGAAAAGTTACTGACCGTTACAAAGTGTTGACATTGGAGACTTCTTCCATAAATGTTAAATATCTTCAAACAGAAAACTTCACCATATCATCAATTTTTCTTTGTTAAATAACCAATTTTTTAAAAAGCCATTTATGATTAGCCCTACATTATATAGATCGTCTGCACTACCGTCAGAGCTGCTGTTATAAAAAAAATATTCACACACACACACACACACAGTAAAGTCTCATTTAATACCCATACACAGAAAATACTTTCACGTTTTGTAAAAATCTGGGCCACAAGTGAGGTTACTTCCTCTTGCAGTCTTATGAAAAGTCAAATGGTCAGCACCAGGAATGAGCAAATATATGAATATACAAAACATGAAACCATTTCTCTGCAACTTTCCCAGATTAATCATTTAAAAAAAGAAAAGAGTGTTGCACATGCATCCAACACAAGTTAATATAAAAATAAGTCTAAAGTACAAACTTGGGAATTAAACTAAGGGAACAACGAAAGGAAGAATTGAAAATTAACATCTACATATGTAAATGATGAATAAAGGGCTAAAACAAACAGGAAGGTGATTTTAATAACAAAATGATGAAATAAGGTAAAAAAAAAAAACTCAAATAAAAAATGATATGGTTACCAAGAGTATGCAGGAGGTCAGGGTCAGAAGTCAAGGTCAACATAAACAGGAAAACCAATATGGCGGCTGCATAGATGTCTGTGGAAAAAAATAAAGCAATGAGGTGAGGTCAATAGACTTTAATTCACACGTCACATTCTGAAATGTTTCCAAAATGAATGTCCCGTTTCCTGTTTACAGAGAAAGCGAGGCCCCACTGGTTCCTAAAATGCACTGTGTGTTCTTACTTTATCCCTCCGAGGGCTTCAGGAGCGACTCAGGTGAGATGACAAACACCTTGTCGTGTCCTCTCTCTCTCTCTTTCGTTCTGCTCTGCTTTTAATAAATTTATGCTCCGGGAGGAGATAGTGACTATGTGAGTGAAGTGTTCACAAAATTAGACAGCATCTTTTTATCATCCCTCACCAGAGGCAAGGGCCATAAATTACAGGTCTGCACATTTGAAACCTCTCAAGAAGATTAGGTGAATTAAACAGCGTGCCAGGGCAAAGCTGTAACACAGATACACACACACGCACACATACACAAAACGACATATACCTGGTTGCACGTGTACTCAAACAGATACCGACTAATACACATAAATTGCAATGAAAATGTTTCTCATATCCATCTCAGGGTCACAGTAATTATCAGGACATAAACAGTGAGCAGCCCCTAAGGAATGGAATTGTACCTGTTGATAAGTATTCAATGCTCAGTCTGCTTCCACCATGTTTAATGTGCAAACATGAAGCAGTATGTTCATGTTCAAAAGTATGTTCAAACATCTGGCACCAACAACCACGCCATAGGCAAAGACACAGAAATCACATTTTTCCCCATTCTGATGTTTGATGTGACCAAACTAAAGTTCTTGAACTATCTCTGCATGATTTTATGCACTGCGCTGCTACCACATGATTGGTTGATCAGATAATTGCATGTGACCAGTGTATAGGACAAATCCAATTTTAATTGCAACGATAAAGCTTTAGAAAAGGCTTTACAGGAAATCGTTTGACAAAAAGATGCGCTATTCTGCGTCACTATCAAATAAAACTGAAATAAAGAACAGATCATTCTGCATTAAATGTCCATCCTTTTGTCATTCTGTGTATGTTTTGTCAACCATTTTAATTATCATTGAAAGATTCATTCATGCTCAGTGAGTCAGAGACGAATCTAATTGATACTTTAGATTAAAAATTGAACAATGAGAAAAAAGCCTGTTACTGACATGCCGACACTCTTCTTAAGCAATGAGAGCCCGTTTTTCAATATTAGGACACAAAAGTAGTGCAGCAGAACATGACTGTGTTACATACAGTGTGAATGGATTTGAAATTTGTGAGCTTTCAGTCCTGCGCAAATGCCAATTGAACAATTCCATGAATAAAGAGCTATAGGTTAACATTTTCAGCAGTGAAGAAACAATTTCACAATGATATATACTCCAATTACTAAATTACTCAAAAACAAACCTGCACTATGATCCCGAATGCTAAAAAAAAGTATTAATAGTAAACATAGTAAACAATAGTAAACAAAAGTATTCATACAATTCCAGGGTTATTATTTTCCTGTAACATTAAGTCACAATGTGTTTTATTCTTCTTTTTAATTGTCAATTTTTTAAATCTTTTAGAATTTATTTAAGAATAATATGTTGTACTTTTTTGTCCATTTATAGTTACATTTAATATTGTCAAACATCCAAGAAACAAGCTAGTTCCCTATAAACACTTGTTCCCTCATAAGTCATCTAGCTTGTCACATAACTGCGGAAAGTCCTTTGTCCTGAAAACTTAAACAAACAGCTTTACCACAAAGCTCTGATGTGCAATCTCCTTCCATAAACATACACTAAACCGTCTCCTTACAGAAAGCTTCACCATAAGACAATAAGTCTTTATTGTTAGGCCTAAAATAATTAAGATGAGGAAGTATACTAAAAATACTAAGTCACCATGTGATCTGTACTATTTTATTGATAAGTGTGATACTGATCCACATCAGTAGGAGCAGTGAGGACACAAATTTGTTGTTTTAATAATATTTTAAGTCATGATCTACCATCAACCAACATTGATATATTAATAACATTGCCATAAAAACCTGTACTTCTTCTCCCAGCACCTCAATACCCCTGAGCTCAGAGAGCTGGCTTTCAAACAGAAACGGGAAAAATACACAATCCTGATTGGTTAAATTGGTTGTTTCTCACCAGCTGGTGACCAATAAAATGTGATTACACAAACTTAGGCACTCGTTCATTTGCTCATTTGTTGTTAAATATGGAATTGTAGATACGTTGACACCGTTGACCTTTTATGAACGACATTACAGAGCAATTGCTGTGCAAAACATTATCTGACATTGAATAACATTGTTTTGTGAAGTAATTGCGCTATAATGATGTTCATACAGTGTATATAGAAAAAGCTGCGCTGTGTGTGTGTCATGTTAATTATGCACGATTAACCACTGGGAACTGGAAAATATTTCAGGGAGGGGCTCAAACCCAAAATCCATCCTCCTAGCTACACCACCGGTGCAGGCCCTGTCTCCATCTCCACTACCTCACCCTTACATCTGCTGTATTACACATATGCTACACATATCCTCTCCTATGATTTTTAAAAAAAAATTTCACTCTTATCAACGTATACAAATGCTTTACACTTATCCTTACATATTTGGCACATTTTCGAAGACATTTTTAGACAAATTGTGTTTGCTGGCTCAAGTGAGTTATTTAGTTATTGGTTAAAGTGAATTATCATTGTTCATTTGATGTTGTGGAGCATATTTTTTTATATAAATTTTTTAATTTTTCACTCTTATCAATGTATGTAAATGCTAATCCGTACACATTTGCCACTTTTTTGGAGACATATTTGGACAAATTTTGTTTACAACCTGAAGGAGTCTTACATTATAAAAAAAACTATCATGCTGGAACTCTGCCATCTTTGGTTAAAGTGAATTATTTCCAAACAACACTTTCCTCACCGTTTCACTCAAAGGCTGCATGATTGCTTTTCTGACAAATGAGCGATTGCTGGTCCCCTTTAAACATCTCCATCATTGTTGAATTGAGTTGGCGAGTCGTTTGGAATAAGTAAAGTAAGCCTAATTTTAACCCTGCTTTACCAGACTGTAAAACAAACTATGACTTGATGGATGAATAAGGATGGAGCTTATTGGATTTTGGACTCATTTTACTCAGCATGGTGCTGTAGTGTATTGCTAGCACACGATCGAACGGTGTTGGAGTGACAAAAAACCAGACATAGCCCACTATATAAACAAGACTTATAATTCACAGAACTTACTATTGACTATTGTTAAAAAAAAAAAGAAAATGATAAATCCTTTCATTGCCATTGTGGATACTTTACTATACATTTTTTCCCATTTCCAGTAGAACAGTATCAGTTCATATTGTCAGTGTGGGAATATTCTTAATTTCATACTCATACTTGTGAATATTCATGGAGCACTTATTCCTATGCAGCTCTCCACTTTGCACAGTTATGGAGATATTCTTACTGATCTCCTCTCTTACTGATATGAGACTTGATTAAAGCAGCTCCGTTATTTTTTTGTTTGTTTTTTTATTTTTAGTTTTTGCTTTGCAAAAATAACACCTGAAATTCTCTCTCTGATCATGAAACAAGATTCAGAGATTAAAATGGTGAGGCATCGCTATTTCATCAAAGACAAATTACACTTCAGGGAGACATGCAAATTTATGATGAGACACAAGTCATCAAAACATTTACAGTTATGTATAATTATATGGTAGACTCAAATGTGGAAGCTGCTTTTAAACCCAGCTTTCCAATAAGGCCTGGGTTACTGAATTAATGGACTCTCTGCACATAGGCATTCATCTGAAATCTGCCAGGACTCCTATGTGCTATTTTACCCTTCAGACAGAATGTAGTTTGTTAAAACAAGAGAATACAGAAACACAATTACCCGTTCTATAGGGATTCACTAAAGAGCTGATCGATACGTGCTGAAGACATTCGTCAGTTCCATTCTCTTGTTTGTACGCCCAAATATTTCTTCCCAAGACAGTGACATATGAGTCGCTACCATCTGACCAACCATTCAAACTCAAATTCAAAAGACTGTTTACTACATGCCAGCCCAATGTGGAATTCTTGGCTTGGTATTCTGAGAGTGAACCACGCCTTGGGCTAGAAAGCACATCAGTTATTCCCTGTCTTCTTTGTTTCCTGAAATATTTCCCTTGTTGTTTAATGCAGGCGGTCACTAATGTCAATCGTGTAATCTGTATTGTTTGTGTTGGTGCCCTACCCGGAGATCGTTTAGAAGCACCTCTGATTTTCTAACTTCAGCAAACACACTCTCTAGCTGTTGCAATGGTCTCTGGAGACTCACTACTTTTTTTTTGGGGCGATTCTGATAAAATGAAATGCACTTCTCTGCGCTCACTTTCAATCAGAGTGAGGAAAATGAGCAGCAGAGATGGGCTCTGAGGAAGTGGGCATTGCAGAACATTGTAAGTGCTGTAATAGGAGAGCAAATTGAGGAGAATGAGAGTTTAGTGAAGGTCAAAGCTCGAGAGGCAAACAGAAACGTTAGAGCCCCTATCTTCACAGATACTGACGGCGCAACCTTCCACTCAATGACACAAGAACCATTGCGTTATTGTCCTTAAAAGCACCATTTAGCTTACGGTATCTGCAAGACGTCATCCATAGGACAGGTTTTATCCGTGATATTTAGACCACAAAGTGGCATGGTTATTACGTAGCATTTAAGGTCACAATGCTAAATTTAAGGTTCTACTCAAGAAGAACATCTCACCTGAAAGCTATTTGATAGCGCTTTCACATTCCTGACAAAAATGATGGCGCTTATCGTAGAGGAGCAGCATGCAGATAGGGTGCAACCTGCTTTCACCTAATGCTGAATAAAAAGCAGACTTTCCCTCTCTAAAACAAGCCATCCATCCTTCTCTCCTTTTTTAATGTCTTTAGACTTGATCACTGCTCATCTATCATATCACTATACCGAAATTGAATATAACTTGCTGCTAAATCACACACACTGTTAATCTTCATCTACAAAAATTTAGAAAGGTCACTAGGGCTGTGCAATATGACCATATAATATCAATACTGTGATAAATTGTGTCATAATACACTTTTCTGAGATACCACCAGTATTGTGATATTTTGTTTAATAAAAATTACAAACTCAGATTGAAAGCAGTTGAGTAGCTGTTTTGAATGTTTTGTACTGTGTTGAATGTTTAAAATGTTAAAAGATTTTCCCCTCCTTTTCATTGTTAAATAATTTATTTTGTGAACATTAAAAACAAATAGTTATTTTAATGCTTTTAACACTATTATCTAGCTAGCAGTTTGTCAGCAAACCTACATAACCCTATGCATACTATGTATCGTAGAAACACAAACCTTAAAATGGTGTATACTGTGTATCATATCAAATATAGTTCAAAAGGTAAGCTTTACAGAAATGGTTGGAATACAAAAAAATGCAAATGAAATGCTGTTTGATTTTCAGAAGTCAAGCACCTGTTCCCTCATGTTAGTTGTCATTCCACTCACAGAAGCCATACTGGAAATGTTTCCAACTTGAAGACTCAACAACATGACATGACTCACGATAATTTTAAGGTCAAATAAGTGTATGCATTTAACTGAGTAAACTTCCCAGTGCTGACTGACACAGCTGGTCTGCTCTCTACAGCATTGGAGGTTTGGGAATCACAAAGTTCATGCTCAGAGACACATGGTCAAAACTGTAAACCTATTTAGAGCTAATTAGAAATGTAGAAACTTGATTTGACAACATACAAGTTTAAGCATTTACCAAAAAACACATGTTAAAACATTTTATTTCTCTACAGTTAATTAATTACATATGTATACCACAGGGCTGTTTCATTCTCAAATCAGAAGGTGTGCATTAATTTTCTATAACAGAAGTTCTGACAGTAATTCCTGCTGTTACATGATAGGTTTATATTAATGAGCACCTTCTATTTTATTGTTCCTATAGTAACAGTTCATACACAGGGACTTGTATGACAGATGCTCCACATAATCTAAGCCTAATAATAAACTGATTTTTTTTTTAATTCATTAGGAGAAAATGTGTGTTATGTAACATTTATGGAAGAAGTCTCCAGTATCAGTGCTTTGTAACAGTCAGTAACTTATAGAGAAGTTTGTGCTTTCCACTTTCTCAGTCACTTGACAAGCTGTGGGAGTTTTTTTCTGTCTCATTAATGTCAAGAAAAAGAAAAAATAGAGGCTGGTGAGGAAACAACTGTTTATAGCTACTATAAGGTAATTGATAACAGGAACTAACTTCTCTCATGTACATTCCATAACGTTAAATGTAACTATTAGAGATGGCACGTTGGATTTGGAAAAGAAACTTATTTTTACATAAGAGATTTGACTGTTTTTTTTTTCTTCTTTGGTTAGGATTGGATTTATTATATTATTTATAATTATTCAGTTTACAATGTTAAGTGATTTTTATGTGAAAGAGTTTAATTGTGAAGTGCTTCAGTTAAAAAAACATTTTAAAGCGTAGTAGTTCTTAAAGGAAATATCAGATGGGTATCACTATCAACTGATACTGAAGGTTTCAGTATCAGTATTGGTATTCAAAATAGAAAAAGTGGTATCATGCCATCTCTACTAAAAACTAAATTCTCAATGTGTCATTTATTAATAAATTGAAAAATTGGAATTGTTGGCAAATTGCTGTGGTGTGAGAGGAATAACACACTGTGCTGTTATATGAAAATAATACACTTTAGGATGGTAAACTATTATTTTCATCTAACACCACATTCCATCATGTGATATTCCTTACTTAATAAACTTTGGAACTTGCTCTCTTCTTAGGCATTCCTGGCCATTCTTGCATCAACAAATCAGCAGGTTATTTGGTATGTCAGTATTTTGTGTGTTTATAGATAACTGGTCAAACAAAATGACACAACGGATCTAAAGTGAACTCTGCTGGCCATCACAGATTCCCGGGGGGACTGGATTGTAACCACGAAAGCCCAAACTCTACCCAGTGCACCTTTAATGTGTTTCGTTAGACTATAACAGTGATCGTTTGACTCCATAAACCAGCCAGTTCCCTTAAAAAAATGTAATAAATACTGCAGGAAGTCTCTTATAAGGTTTTCCTTTTCAAAACAATGGTTTTATATTTCACACAGATTGGCTGTGTATTGTCAAATGAAAGCATGTTTGACTATTCTCAGATTAATACCGAACATACTGTCTTATACAGATTCTGTTTTCCTTCACTTTCAATCAAAAAAGAAGCCTAAAGGCTTTACTTAGCAAGTTAAAATGTTTTAAAATGTTTTTTTTTACCTTCTCACTGGCTTTTATCACTAAAATGGATCTTTTTTTAACAGCTTGCCAGATTGCTATGCATAAACCACACACATGCCCACAGCCAGAAGCGACATTTTTTCCTCTTTGCTTTGTCTCTGTGGTCTTGCTTGCCTTTTACAGCCTCATACAGGCATGGCGCTGGAGGGGATGAGCCCGGGCGCTCGGCACAGTCCTTAGCCTATATTGGAGCTGTCACATGTGTGTTCGGAGCTGGGAGGCAGACAGGCAATTTAAGCATTGTACTGAGAATCAATACACCATCAGAGTGTATGCATGGAGCGCACCATCCTTCACAGACGCCATCATTTATAGTGTTTTTGCCCCGACGCTAAAAATGGCAAAAGGGAATATAAGCAGATGAGCGTCATGGAAAAGCTCATAAGACCACAAGATATACGTGCTGCCTGCTACACGGTGGGCTTTAAATACTCAGCACGCAACATTTTCCTCACTGGGACTGAATTCCTACTGTGATAACCCCGTTCTGTAATAACGCTGTGTGGAACAGATGAACAAGATCTCACTTGGTTTTCATCATTTTCTGCAAAAGTGTATTTACTAAAACGGTCTTGTCAGGGCTTGTTTGTTAGTGGTCATTGGAACATTTCTGTTAGGTTTATAGAGTAATTTTACAATCACTGAGATTTCAATATCCATTACGGGGGAACATCGGGAGAAACTGAAAACAAAAGCAATGAGTTGGATTGGTTTTAGATGGACAAAAGCATCAGCAAATATTGCTCTTTTTTTTCTCACCAAAGTTGTGTTCACAGATGTTCAAATTTGACAGCGACACCATGTCCAATGTACATTTGCTAATAAAAGTGTTGGAAAAATAACACATTACAGTTAAAGAGTTAAATTTTAAAAATCCTTTTTGGAGCTGATGCTTTTGTAATGTATTTTCTCCAAAAAATATTAACTCACTTCCTGTTCCTTGGATCTGTCACAAACTTTAGCACTGTGATACTGATAATGAGCAGGCGCACTTGCTGTTTCCCAGTATGAGTTGGCAATATGGCAAAAATGTCTTATTGTAATTCTTGAATGATATTTAGTTTTGCTTAAGCTTTGATAATAAACTGCTAGCAAGATACGAATATCATAAATTTCCCCTCTCTGTGAGAGTTCCCACCACCGCAAGCACTGCTTGCTATTGGTCCTAGTCCTCCATGTGCTTTTATTTATATTTTGACATATGCGTTTGTTTCTGTTTTAGTCCTGTCTCTGCCCCTGTCTGTCATTATTGTTTTATTTGCTTGTGTCCACCTGTTCTGTGTTTTGCCCCTTGATCAACTTGTCTATTCACACCCTGCTGTGTCATGGTACCTTTGCGAAATGTTACAATGCTTTGTTTGTCTCATTATTTCTGAGCCTTATTTCTCATTTCCATGTTACCTGGTTTTGACCCTGTTTTCATGGTTTGATTATGGATTATCCTTCTATCTGCCTGTGTTTAGGCCCCAAATATGGACACTGATTTACTGGATTCACCCTGTTCAGTTTTTGCACTTCCTGCCTGTCCACACGATACAGGAAAACTGCAATGACTGCAAAAAAAAAAAATGACTGGATTACTAGTTACAGTAGCACTGGAGGAACAGTATAAAAGTACCAACACCTGACAATATCGACATTAATCAGAATAGTGTATCATGATGTTAATATATTGCAATAGTAATATCATATTAAGTCATGTCATATCACACAACGTCTCTAAATAAACCTAAATAAAAATATATAGATAAATAAAAAAACCAAACCACTGCAAGCAGATCTTCATCATTTGATGTCTATCTTTGCTCAACAGTAGCAGCATGTTATAAAAAGGGCAGTGTGAGCCACTGCAGTACTTGTTGACCCAGACAGACAGGTGTCTCAGCATCTCACTGAGCCTATCTCAGCATTAAGGCCAGGATCATAATGGAGGTGATAATGACAAAGCCACTCTGGCCTCCGTCACAAGGTCTCCACACCTTTGTGCCTCTCTCACCACTTATTGATCAGCTCAGACACAGAGCAGAATATAAAGCATTCTAGCACTCCTCAAAGTCAGCAGCTTTCAGCAGTTTTTGAGGAACTTTCAGAGTCTAAAGGCATTTCGGCCAGCAATGGAGGTGCGTTCCAGATGGCACAGAGTCCAGGGTGTCAGAATGAAGAGCCCAAAATGCCAGCTTAACGCTCACTGAGCCAGATCAGTGATGTAATTAAATGCTCATTTCTCAGCCATCAAGCACAATGTCAAATGGTTAAAAAAAAAAAGTACATTAAAAAACTGGCACAGTAATAGCGATGATTTGATGATTTGATTCCTCCTGGACTTCCACACTGCCAGCTCTTCTCCAGCCATTTTCCTGTTTCACTTTGTGTACTTGATGCTTTTATAATGATGTCCGGATATGTTAGTGCCACATTGCAGTGAACACTGACACACCTGGGACATTATACATGTATATAATTTAAGCAATATGCAAAACTGACTCGGGATGTGCTCTGAGGATGTGAACACACATGTTTACATTTCTCACATATGTTGCCATGAGCTTCCATTCGTGCCTGTCTTAACAGCCCAGCCCAACAGCATCAAACTGTGAACTCACTCGAGCTTCCTTCACACTCGTCTCTGCGGGTCTGAAGTCAGATAAAAATGCATAAATGAGTAATTAGCAAATATTATGAGAAAACAGCTTGGGTTAAATCTACTTGGATTTAAACCCTTGTGTTCTGGACTTACTATGAGAAGCTTCAATGCAAATAAGCGGGATTTATCTGTAGTTTGCATACAGACCTAATCCTGGGCTTATAAAATAAACAAACACATTTGTCTTCCAGGCAAGTGAAATGACTGGAATTGATCGACAAGCCTGCATCCACTGGTTTTATATAATGTCTCAAGATATGTACAATCGACAAATATTTATTTATTAATTATATATTTTCCTGTATTAATTCAGCTAAAATGCATGAATAGTTAAAACCTAAAAATACTTAATTACCAAAAATATATATTTTCCTGTTAACATGCATGAATTGTGATAATTCAATTCCTTTTTTTTCCTCACAAAGCAGCTTTAGAGCAATCCAAGTCAAGATCTATATTCCTAATGAGTAACCCAGAGGTGATGGTGTCAAGTAAAAAATTCTGTGACACAGAATAAAGAAGGAATCTTGAAAGGAAGCAGACTCAAAAGGGACCCCATGCTCTTCTGGGTGACACAGGAAAGAAAAAAAACTGAATCAGTCCTAAAAAATCTGACACACATGCACTCTATAAGTCTCTTTATTCTTCCACATCACCACAGAAAAAGTTACACTACTACACAAGGTGTAAACACAAAACAATATTTCATCCCCAGGCATTCAAATGCGTTAAAAATTCAGACATCTCTTCCTGTCCTGTCCTGTCAGAGTACAGAGAACAGAAATGACAACCTATGACAACGAGTAAATATGAAAGCTTATTTTTTTCCCCTAAAAAATAAGGTTACCCATATTCCAGGAAAGCACAGGAACACTGACATGGACATGACTATTAAGTAGATTAAAGCTTTTCAAATTACCTTGGGATCATTTTTGACCAAGAGCTAAAAACTGAAAGCCAATGCAAATCAATGCAGCTGTTAAAAGTAAGTACTTTTGCTCTGAACAATAAACAAAATTATGCCATTTCTTTCTTCATGTGACCTAGAAAAATTTATTCATGCTTTTATTTCATCTCATCTGGGTTACTGTAATGTACTGTACTCAACTACTTTCAGATGCAGAGAAAATGGATCACATTACCTCGATTTTACATTTCATTCATTGGCTTCTAGCTCATTTTAAGAGTACAAGGTTTTATTGTTTGTTTTTAAAGCCCTAAATAGACTGGTCCCCTTTTACACTGCAGACATGTTTTGTATACATACTGCTTCTAGATCCTTACAGTCCTCCTCACTCTTACAACTGACATTAATAAACTGGAGAGCAGTAACTGCTGGAAAATCATGTTAAACCTAGCAGTCTGTCCGGCACTTTGGTCAAACGTTGTACTTACACTACACTTGTAATAACCTGTAATAATATTATTTTATTTACTTTGTAGCACTGACATAGTACTGTACCTACTGCTTGTTTGCTTACTTACTTACTTACTTACATGTATGTATGTATGTACTTGCTTACTTAATTATGTACCTACTTAAATAAGTAGTTATTTTGTAATACTAATTTTACTTTTTGTAGTACTGACATAGGACTGTACCTACTGCTTGTCTGCTTACTTACTTACTTACATGTATGTATGTATGTACTTGCTTACTTAATTATGTACCTACTTAAATATGTAGTTATTTTGTAATACTAATTTTACTTTTTTGTAGTACTGACATAGGACTGTACCTACTTGCTTACTAACTTGCTTACGTACTTACTTATATACTTAGTTACTTTGTAATACTACTTTTACTTACTTTTTGGTGCTGACATATGACCATCTAGTTGCTTACTTACTTACTCTGTAATACTGATTTTACTTAACTTGTACAGGTTTTATTAATTTTGTAACACTGATTTTACTTGCTTTGTAACTTTAACTTATTTTGCAATACTCATTTGACTTACTTTGTAATACTTGTTTTACTTACTTTGTATTACAGACATAGACCTCTAGTAACTTATGTACTTATTTATTTACTTACATACCTACTTACTTACTTTGTACTACTAATTTTAGTACAAGATTAACATAGGACTAAACTGGGTTATACGAGTGCTATGTTTTGTTTCCTTAAAAAAATTGCTCACCAGGTGCAGACATGTGTGTGTGTTTGTGTGTGTGTGTGTGTGTGTGTGCGTGTGTGTGTGCACATTTAGGACAGATGGAGCAGGGAATCATAGCACAGTGTGAATGGCCGCTGAGCTGAACTGTCAGAGATGCCGTATGCACCTGCTTCAGTACACATCAGATATTCCTGTGCTAAAGTCTCTCCCATTACGACCACGCTGGAGAGTCGGCTTAACTGTCAACATGTAATTGCAGAATCATCACAAAATACACACACGAGTAAGACGGCCATGCTGCAGCCTGGTGCAGTGCTAACACTCATAGATACAAGGTGTCTGTTGAAGGTTTGAAAATTAGTAGCTAAAAGAAGACATTCATCAAATGATCAGATTAATGTTATTCCTGCATGTAGCACTTGAATGTTTGTTAAATGATAAAGGATCTCAAGATAATTGACGCTTCAGCTCTAGGTATTATTTTCCTGACAACATTCCTCTACAAAAAAATTAGTACATCCATCCTGGTTATGTAGATCATATCAGATGTTGATACATTTTGCATACATCATCTAAAGAGTGTTGAAGATAAAGTTTAATGTTTATTTCTTCATATCTTCAACTATTTTCAGTGAGTCAGAGCATTCAGCTCAATTCAGTAATAAGAGCCAACTCTTTCGACTTCCAAGGGCTCGTCGCTATCAATCATTTAAATTGTTCAATAAAATTCTTCTCTACCTTGTGAATATCAACAGAGCATTACAGGCTACAGGCTTTATTTTCACATATAGGACATGTTTTTTGTGACATGTTAATTTCTTATATGATTCATTTATTCTCACATATAGTGCATGTGGGTTTTCCACTTTTTCATGATTAGTTTATTTTCACATTTTCACACAACTTTTCACATGCTAACTTTTCACATGCTAATTTTTCACATGCGTAGGGCATGTGGTTTTATTTTCACATGTGAGTTCTCACATTTTCACATGTGATTACATATTATCCATATGATGTCACATGTTTACATGTACAATTTCATGGCATATGAAGGTCACATGTTTTCCACATGATCACATATTATTCACATAATCACATATGAGAAAATTATGATCACATGTGGAATGTATGTGATTTTTCCATAAACGTCATGCTACCTCTCATGCTGAAGTTGAAACATATCTTAATATTCTCACTTGAACTGGGTATAAATTTGTGTGTAATACCAATCTACTCAGATTTCAACAGGTTTCACCATCACTCTGTGATTAACGGTTTTAGTGACTCATAAATACACAATACTGTTAGACTTTAAGCAAAAGCATTACAAGATGAGTATTATTATCTTGAAAAACAAACATTCACTTAAAAGAGCCAGCTCAAAGACTCGACTCATTTGTGGATGACTCTTCACTACTCGTTGGGTGACATATGAACATCTTTGTAGCATGCTCTGAACCGCGAAGATGTGCACAGCGCAATAAATGTGTGTATGTGTTGTGCAGGTTGGGGGCAAGACAACAAGGTTTCAAAGCAACTTTTCAATCTAGGCACCCAATCGACTTACATTGTGGAGGTCTGTCGCACTTTAGTGTTCAATCACTAATCCCATCCAGAAAGCACTGGAGGAAACAGGGCCATTATGGGTCAAAATGAACAAAAAATCATTGCGCTATGATTGATGGGCCCATTCACCACAGAGATAAGCCACTACTTCACTTTCACCAACAGCACCTAGCGCCATTCTTCTCCACATCATAGATGGTTATTATATGTAATTCTCTTCAAATGACACTTTTTTCAAGATTTCCCCCCCAAAAAAACTCAACAAGCTCGGGCACACATTGATGGTAAGAAAACATGACAACTGAACTTTAAGTTACTGTTTATTTTGGCTTTAATAGTGCAGCATGGTTGCAGTGAGAATATATCATTGTACCATGTCTTTTCAGACTGATGGTACTGTCCTTGAGGGAATAGTGGTTTTATCTGGACAGGGAAAAGGGAATTAAATAATAACAGCCGTACTAATTCGAGTGTAATTTCTCATCAAACTGGTGAGAGAGAAAAGAGCAATTTTAAATCCCATCTCAGAAGAAGCCCCCCTGCTGTCAGCGCTCCTCTGTTCATTTGTGGTGGGACTTCTATCAGGGCGACGATCATTAGCAGGAGCTATGGCCGCTCGGTGTGATACCAAATACACAGCAGGCTCAGGAGAGACCAAGAGCTCATCAAACATAAAGCAACTTTTTATACCAGACATATGAAATGAGCAGGGGCAGCTAAGCTTCCCCTTAATATTAGATTTCATTTTTGGCATCCACATCAGATAATTTGGTGTTAACAAATGTTTTCGCTCTCACCGGGAGATGGCAAGTTTGAATCATGATGATGCCGCAGCCATTTGAGGCGGGAAGCCAAGGGAGCAATATTGGCCCGTGCTCACCGGGTGGGCAGGAAGGGCATGCTCTCTCTCCTCTGCCAATCACAGCAACACTAACAATCGTGGCCATCTGTGAGTTCATGTATGCAGAAGAGGGTTGATAGCACTTTCCTCCGAGTGTGATACGTTGTCCTGTGACGCAGCATGAGCAGCAGGTCAAAAAGATACGGTTGGCTGGCTTCATGTGTTTTGGAGGAAGTCACCCTCTCCAGTTTGTAGTTGCTGTATGATTGGGGAGAGCTGGCTGGTGGGTGGGAACTGGCAGGTCCCCAGATTGGAAGAAAAAAAGGGAGAATTTTTTTTTTAAATGTTAATAATGTTAAGATGGATTATTTTGGACGATTGTCAAATCAAGTGCAACAGCACAACAGGACATAAGAAAAATACACAGAATGATATGAAGATGCAGATCATCCTCTTCCCCCCAGAATGTCTATGGAGGAGGACACTAATGAGTACAACACTTTTAACTGCCTATACATAAAAAATTATATTTATAATTTATACATAATGAGTATACACATAATATAGGTTATATAAAATAATATTGGTACAAATAATAGAATACAGGTACTGTCCTTCAGTCATTCAGTGGATTGTTGCATTTTAAATGCAGCTTTAATATTCAGTCAAGGTTTATATAGTCTACCGAACAATGCCAGCATCACTGTGCTAATATCCAAAGAGTCCTTTCTCTGCTGGAAGCTCAGACAAGCTCTAACATTAATGTGAGACTGCAAAGGAATACATTTGTGAGGATTTAGAGAGCCCAATGCTAGCAAACAGAACCATTTCTTGATTGTTTCTATCTAGTCTGAAGATTCTCTTGACTTTATGTATGATAATTTCCTATTTTAAGGTCCTCTGAGTAACTAGCAGTTCTGGTGATAATTGGTGGCTTGGGTGGTGATTTGTTATTACGTGAGAGGTAAGTGGTTTGTGGTTTGCACAGAGCACAGTTAAAGTGGAGTTTAATAGGAGAAATTTTTTAAAAGATCTCAAATACATAACAGATAACTGTCAGGTTTTGCTGTTAGCTCCTAAAAACAAAAGAGCAAGAGCTTCTTTTCTCAGTCACCATTTCCCACCAACGTTCAATATCATATTAATGAGAAATCCAACATAGAAGTAGTGGAGACAGCAAATGCTGGACTCAAAAGTCCCAGAATGCAATGAAGCAAACTACGAGTTAGCAGTGACTCAGCTAGTTAGCGATCTACAAGATGACAAGAGTACTGGCTTTGGCGGCGGTATTAACAGACTAGAGGACTAAAACTCTGCTGCAATGCTCTCTATAGGTAAAGAGGGCTAAATACCACTGGCATCACTATAAGCAAAAATTGGAATGACATATTGGGTAATGTATGAACCTGTTAACATGTCAAGGAAAGAAGTTTAAGCTAAAAAAAAGACATCTCAGAATTTCATTACAAAATAAATCTTGACTGCACTGAAGATCACGTTAATTATAAAGATTAATATGCAAGTCGTTCATGGTGGATTTTTCCTTTAGCATTATCTTAAATAGAGTTCAGTACTCGTATTTGTAATCACTGACTGCTTAGAGGCACAGGATATCTTCCTTAGTGATGCTCTGCCAGGCTTGTAATGCACCCATTTTCAGTTATAGCCTGTTTTGGGTGCTTTTGACTTCCATCTTGTCTTTTGTAAGTGCAATGCATTCTCAGTGGGATTCAGGTTGGGTGATTGACTGTGAAAAACTCCACAGTTGCTTTAGCAATAGGTTTCAGGTCATCGTCCCGCTGTGAGAAAAAGTGCCATCTACTGAGTTTTGAGGCATTTGGTTGGATCTGAGCAGTAAAGATGCTTCTGCTCACTTTAGAAATTCACTCTGTCAGTGCTGCCGGCAGTCACATCGTCAATAAAGACGATGAAAGTGAAAGTGTTCCTTTTTTTCCCTCCACACCTTGCTCAAAGCTTCTCTCAGGTTAATCTTCATCTAATCTGTCCATAAGTCATTGTCTCAGAGATCTTCAGGCTTCTTAGGATACAAACTGTAACCAGGACATTCTGCTCTTGAGGCTTATTAGCGGTTTTTAAGGTCATGCTGAGATCATGATGGCATATTCTTTCATTTAAGACATGGTTTTTGATATATTAAATATTTTAACCAGAGACGCATTGATATCGATACTGGTATTGGGTATCAGTCCGATACCATGTTCATTTACTCATATTCGTACTTTCTCAGATACCAGGTGACACTGTGACGTAGCCTTAGTGTACATTGTTGAGATAATGACAGATAACACAAAATGACAGAGATGATGGCAATCAAAGCAGAGCAGTATACAAACTGTGCTCTGTGAAAACATATAGAGGAGGAACTATGGCATCTTCGTACAATACAAGTAACCTGATACAACATCTTAAACATAGAACTCAGCATGAGGAGTTCATTGCTAGCAGCTAGCAGTTCATTGCTTACCCAGTTTTATTGTTCCTGATAATCAGCCACTATTGGTCACTGACAAAAAGGATTTCCAACACAATGAAGATAATGATACATTCTTTACTTACAGCTGTACAGAAGTGCTTTTCCAAAGTGAAGCATAACCTGCTCTCCACTGCAACCCTACTCAATCCAAGGTAACTAATGTAACTAGCTAATGCACTCATTTAAAATAAACTAGCTAAAATGATAAAGAATGAGCCTAGTAGCCTAAGTGCATGAACATGCACGTGAGCACATTTCAGGGTTGCTACTGAAACCAGGGAAATACAAACAAAGCAAAACAAAATGTTCTGTGACACCTCTAATTAAGTATTAATAAATAAGATACTAATTTCTGTATCAGTATCAGTAAGTACCAAAAACCATGTACTGATACTCATGCTCTGTCTGAAAAAAATGGTATGGATTCATCCCTAACTTTAACCTAATAGAACCCTTTCTCCAGGCTAATTCAGCTGCAAACTAACTCATTTGACAAGCTTTAGGTAATAAACTGAAAATTTCCATCAACGTTAAATGAGTTGAGTTCTTAATAAACAAAGGAAACTGCAGTTTAAAAAGGCCAGGTCCATGGTTGACATTGTTTTTGTCACACCTGCAACAGGAAAGCCAGCCTCTCATCTAAAGCTATTGATTTTCTAATGGAGCGCAAATGATGATTAAAGCGTATCAGCGCTTTATCTTACTTTTTAGATCCTCGTTTCTGAATTGCGTTTTCCTGCACCACACAAAGTCACCCTCAAAAAATGACAACAAAAAGTAATATATTAATAACATGACAATGAGGCATAGTCTGTACTCAGGTACCACTGGACACACTTCAGAGAAGCCCTTATGGGATATTTCCTTGCACACATTGGGTTTATTCAGTGTAGAGCTCAGGATGCAGGACTGCTTTATCCCTGGCCTGGAAGTAACATTTAAACTGCACTTGAACCTTTGGCTCCCCAGCCCTTCAGGCTAGATGACCTTAAGAACTAATGCTATGTGAGAACCACGGGACATCAGGCTGAGCATATACATCCCTCTCCAGGCTTCAATTATCTCAGGTCTCCCCTTTAGCCCACCTTCCTTGGTGGCTAATTACACTTCCTTTAATAAAGCTGCCTGCAGACCTTGGATTAGCCTTTTCTGCTCCTAACTTGGGAACCACCTGCAGCCTTCATGTCCTTCAGAGCATGGAAGAGCTTTGTTTCAGCACAAAACCCAGACAAGCACCTCAGTCCCCAATAGTCTCCTGCTCTGTCCTCCAGCTCAGCAGTCTTCCAAAACATGGCCACAAGGCCTTACAATATTAATGCAATAAAATAAATAAATTCGCTGCACATTTGAAACACACAAGAGCAATTGTGTTGATGAATGGGGGTCACCGTGTTACCGCTGCTCGTACTAATTACTTTGTTTTATGAGTTATTACTCTCCAATTCCTCTTCCAAAGTCACGTTAATGCCGCCCTGTGTACATCTCAAATGTGGCTGAATAATGAGCACAGGAAATTTCATTCACATCATAATCATTTGTCTCCTAAAATCGCTTTCCCATAGCTACCAAATTGGCCATTTTATTCGCTCTCTTGCTTTATGGGAAAAGATAGAAGCCTGAAAAAAAATTCTTCAAAAGCTCAAGCCTTAGTAAATATCTCTAAATATATAACCAGGCTCACACACCAACCTAATCCACTAAGCCATTTTAAAAGACTTTCCATCAAACATTGGATTTTGGTTTAATACAAAAAGATCTTCGTTCACAAAACTACATCTGCTGAGGGGTCATCAAGTAATGGGTCTCGGTCCAGATGTGGACACAGCAAAGTGTTTCAGTGAACTAAACCAAGCATTTGAAAAATACTGTAGCAGTACTGAAGAAATAAGCTCATTGAATTTACTTAATTCAAATGCATACATCAGTTCCATGTGATTGAATGGAGTTACATTAACACAATTTGGTTTTGTACATGCAGATGCTCTGTTGTGGCCAGTCACATGCCACTGTGTAAATTATTTAGCTAAAAGCAGTTCAGAGTTTTCAGAGACTCACAGTTTTCATAGAATAATTAGTGAAGTGATGAATTATTAAAAAAGAGAACAGAGTCTGTGACTGGGAGTCTCAAAGAGCAAAACTGGCCATGCTCTCTGGGTATGTCAATCACAGAGACACTAAACAATCATGGGTGTCTTTGAGCTCATGAATGCAGAAGAGGGCAGACAGTGTTTTCCTCCGAGTGTGTTAGGCTGCCCTGTGACACAGCCTGAGCAGCAGTTCAAAAAGATGCAGTGGTGTCTCAGAGGAAGCATGTGTTATCCTTCACCCTCCCCTGTTGGTAGCTGTCATGTGATGGGGAGAACTGGCTGATGGGTGGGAACTGGCAAATGACCAAATTGGGGAGAAAAATGGGGAAAAATGTTTCAAGACAACTGGACAGAGAAATATGCGTTTATTCAAGTTCAAAATCTGGGGCGTTAATCAAAAGTGACAATGTGAAGTGTCACCGCGAAACAAAACAATTACTTATGGTTATAATCTATTTATATAAGCACTAAAGTATTAAAAGGTAACTATTGTTGCCACTCAGTCATGTTAATTGCTTCTCCATACCTTTTAAAGCAAGGAAACAAACGTAGCTGGACCTGCACAAATTTTAGCTGAATCCACCTGGTCTGTGATAAATGCTGACGTGTGTTGAGCAGTGCCTGCATTTTTGTATTGTGTAATCCTCCCATACACCGAGCTGTGATGTTCCTGTCAGAAGCCGATCATGCTTTCTCATTCCCGCAGCAGGCAGGAGCGTAACAGAACGCTCGAGACTCCTGGTTGAGTAGCACAGCATGGAGCCAGGCTTCTGAAGGCGCCTCAGCAGCAGGATGGAAACAACATTCATTTTGGGTGCAGCTTTTTTTGAATGGACAGATGGTAGGAGTGAAAAATAGTTCTGTTCTCTATGTGTTACCTCAGTCATGGACACTGCCATATGCTAGATTTCCACAAAGCAAAGCACGTCGAACGGAAGAAAAATAGGAAGACGTATCTGGAGTTTGGGTCATTAGGAGGAAACTAGCTGAAAAGATGTATTATGTAAGCTGATCAGATAGAGGAAGTATCGATGATTGTTTCCATTCTAAATGATGTTTCTTTGTGCGATATTTAAAGCAACTATCGTACAAAGAAATATCATTTACAAAGGGAACCTGATAGAGAAACAAAGTTAATTGCACTGCAAATGTCAAGAAAAGTGTGATATTAATTACACAGCAAAAATAGCATCAAAAAGACAAGTGCTGTAAGAATGTAATATGAGCGCAAAAATAATTCTGTTGCTCCAAGTATTGTGTAAAAGAGAAATAGGAAGTTGCACAATCAAAACCTGCTCAGCAGACCAAGAGCTCGGAGAAAGATTAACAGCACAGTGTCTTAAGTCTTTAATTCCAAACATGCATGCATCTATATCACCCAGATGATGTTTATACACCAATCGATTACACCCGTGAAGGTTATCTTATATATATTTAACACCCAAACATATGTAATATTTACATGGATCAGGTTTTGAAGATATCTTTTTTCATGGCCATCACAAAATCAGTCCAGAGTGCAAATTTAATCGCCTGTACGAGGCAGAGCTGTTTTTTTTTTTTAACACATTATTATTAACACATTCAGAAAAGAAGAGATTCTGTAAAATTCAAGTGCGTAAAAACATCTGCAAACCTGATAACACCCAAAAACAAACATGCAAGCTGATTTATTAGCAGAGTCTGTTCAGGACTGTGTCTACTGAATGAGCAAAATTTAGGAAAGACACTTCTGAAATGACGACTGTGTGCTCAAATTAATAACACTGATGGGCAGGTATTAATTTTGCATAAGCCATTTTCTGCTAAGAAAAATAAAACCATTATATTATTAAAGTTTTTCAAAATTGAGCCTCAGTATCTGAAAGTAATGAGAAAGTTTCTTAAAATTAATATTTAATATTATCACAGTAAAGTTGGTTTTGTTTTAGATATTTGCTGCATATTTGCACCTCTAATGCTAACAGCATTTAAAGAGCGTTTATAAACAGGTTTTAGTTTTATGCATGCTCATGGGTACACACTTCATTTTGCATTCAAATTGAATTGTGAACAATTTTTCAACGCGTCAGACCTTTTTTGGGTCATCAAGCATACATGGGTCTTACTTTCCGTCTTCTGCAAGACTGGTTTAAGATCTCGTCATGGTTATCGAGAACACGTAGCAGAGACAGACACCTCATTTCCATCTTTTCCTCACCCTAATTTACACGTGACGTCATTTACACAATTATTCTTTGCAAACCACCCACAACATGCCCGTTAACTGCGCACACACACATTAGTACTTTTTATTTAGAATCAGGATCTCAGTGTGCTAAGGCCTAATCATAAACAACTACAGCAAGTTTTCTGAATCCGGCCCCTGGTGAGACAAATGTTCGACAGATGCTTCCAAAAGCCATTGTTACAAATTACACTTTTTTTAATAGCCCCACAATTGTCCCAAGCATGAGTTCGCATCATCTCCAGTTCTTTTTTTTTTTTTTAACAAACCCCGGGACGATGGGACGCCATTAATTCTGAGCTATCGCAGGAGCCTGCAGTCTCAGCAGGAGCTATGGCCTAGCTTTTAATCCACCTAGGAACATCTACACGGCTTACTGACTAGGACATGATGCAGTAGTGGTGTGTGTATGGAATCTTTATATTGTCTTCATGAAGCAGGTTATCATCTGTGTATAGCGTAATTATCTTTGAACGCTCTGAATATCTTGAATGATAATTTCTTTATGTACTGTAGCACTTTAAAGAGAAAGTGTGATTTAAGTGAGATCTCAAATTAAGTTTGAGAAAAATATTAAATAATAATAGAGGTCATTTTTTTGATTGCACAGCATTCAATATTTATTACAAAGCTTTCATTCACAAACTCAGAGACTGAAAAGCTTTTACTGCTAGCTGTTCAAGTTAACGTTGCCTAAAGTGTTTCTGACTGTACTGAAGCTATCAGACAAAATAATGCAATTCAAAACTGGTGACTACTTTACATTTGACAGGTTTAAAAATTGGTTGTTTGGAGAATGAAACAGTTTTACATTTGTCTGTGTGCTTTTTTTAATGAATAAATGAAACTATATATTTAACAGCTGTGTGATGATATCCTCACATCAAATTAAACAAATAATTAAAATTATGATATGCCTACCAGTCAGGTCAATGTGTTACTCAGAATGTGTGACTCAGTTCCTGCAAACGTCTCATTCACAAAATGAATGCCTGAAGGAGGAAAATCGTGGCAATTACGCTGGCTTTCAAAGTGGTGAGCTCATTTGAAATAAGTGTGACAGTGGTATTTATAGATGTACAGAGTGCCGCCTCCATTGTGAACACGTTCCAATATTGGCAGGCCAGCTCACTCACTGGAAAAGCCAACGTGTCAGCAAACAGGCAGCTGGACAACAGGACATGTTAACAGGTTGCAGAAAACTGGAACGGAGCAAGTCCCAGGGGTCAGTTCACCCTCATCTCTGTGCATAATGTGAATGAGACAGACCATGTCATTGGAAGAAAGTGATAAATAATATAAATAAAGCTCTTCAGGCTTAAATTGTGGTGCTGTACTCTTTTTAAATATAAATTTCTCCATACAGTATTATTACTCAATAATGCATTTTGATATCTAAAGACAGAGGCCCTGGGTCTATGGAGGATTGCGTCTTTCATATGAGCAAACTGACACTTCTTGCTATTTTGCATGTTTAATGAATATGCATTGGAAACTGTTTCTATGTGAAAGTGTAAAATATGGGGTGGCGTCTATGCAAATACATTAATTTAGCGCCTGCACTCTGATTAGCAGCCTGAAGCTCACTTTGAGAATTTGGCAATTGCATGTATAAATGAATAAAACTGTAGGGCAGGTATTAAATTTGTGCCTTTTTTCACCATTGGAAGACAAAAAGTAAAACCATTAATAAGAGTGGGCAACAAGACCTAAAGGCATCTTCAGGATACACAATATATTTCAAGATATATAATTCTGCTGAGGATGAAACGATTGGTACCAAAATAGTTCTTAATGTCCTCTCAGAATATGCGTGTTAGAAACAGAACATAAAGACATGTCTACTATTTTTTTTAATACATATTGTATTTCAAGAGTTTTTCAAGGTGCTCCTTGACAAGTAATTACAGATTTTCAAGTCACATCAAGTTTAAGCTATTTTTCTGAAAGTCATTCTGAGATCCTAACTAGCCACAGCTATCAAGAACATGCTACATCACTGCACAATTCTTTACTTGCAAGATGCCACTAACCAGAATCTATCCAGAATCTATTATCACAGGGCACCACACACACACACAGTACACACTCGTTCACACCAAGGGACAATCCACCTGGCGGCATTTTTTGAGAGTTTGGAGTAACCCAGAAATCCCTGGAACTCTGAGGCAGCTACACTACCCACTGCACCACTGTGACACCCATATATCTGACTGAACATGCAAATTAGCACTCTTTACTTGGGATCTTAGCAATCTTTGTAAGAGAACTGTCCAAACAAAAGAGGATTGCTGTTTACCTTCTCCTCTCCATGCTGTTATATCTTTAATCAAAGTTTGCTAGTTTCGCAATGCAGCAAGTGAGCCAATCATCTGGCAGTCTTTCAATTTCAATATGAAACGCCTTTATTCAATTACAATCTACAAATCAGATACTGTAGAAGAGGGCAAAGATTAATAAATCAAATAAATAAATAAATGATAACCACCCCAAGCAGATGTTTACATAATTATTATTTACGATACACTATGCATTACAATGCTCCATCGCTCATGCAGAATCCTCCATTAGAATTCCAGGTGTTCCTTTGGAGCTGCGCGATAGCTGGCTTTGATCAGCATATCACAACAATTCCGTCTTTCATCTCCGGAAGCGTGGTTTGGTTACGAGGGGGAATTTTGGATCAAGCTTCAACCAAAGCCTTGGCACGACCTCTACCCGTGAATTTCTTATTCAGGCCTGTAGTCAATCCTCTAATGCAGGCTTAGTGATATCTCCAGCATCAATCTCCCATTAATTCCTCACTGCATCCGGCACATAAGCGGAAGCATCAACTGAGTGTTGACCGCAAATAAGGTACTGTGAGAGCTCTTAAAAAAAGGGAATTCTTTTTTTTTTTAGGTGGTGGTGGGGTGGGGGGTAATAGGCCAAAAAAATCAATGCACCTTTCATCTAGACACTAAAGAACATCCCCAAATTCTAGGTTTCAGTCTGTTCCCATATTTTGGATAAGCACTGATTTTTAAGCAGAGGATAAAGTTTTTTCCTTGTTAGTATGACAGTCACGTCTCGCATGTCTCATGAGCTCTTCTTAAGCAGCTCTTACTGTGTGGAGGTCCAAAGGGTTCAATATCAATTATTATACATGCCCTCCAAAAAAAATTTTCATTCTCAGGAAAAAACAAAAATCAGGGAAATATCAAACTATATTTTATTACTGTTATATTCAATTATGATAATTTAGGAAGAAAAAAGCCTTCAGGTATTAAGCATACTAAGGAGACCTAAAAAGCAAAAAACAAAAATCTTCTTGTAAATTAAAGCAATTTTCTTTATAGACTTTTTTGCATCCCAAGCTCTTGTGTTGATTCAAGAGGTTATGACTACAGGCTCTGTGTCCACAGACGAGTGGAATTAAATACATACTTAAATACTCGCTAGCAGGCCCTGACCTATCTCAGCTATTAAAGAACGGCTCTTGCTATTCATATTCTGCTTCTACGCCTCATATCTATCAAACTCAGGTGCAGCGGGAGCTGCTCAGCATGAGATGCTCACTATAGGGGTGAAAGAAAAGGAAAACAGGTCTGAACTGAAAAGCTAAATTATTTAACCAGGGAGACAAACTGAAAAATTGCAGTGGTGCACTTCAATAGGATAGCAAGACCTCATGACCTGTCGAGACAACAAATTTATTAGGCATTAGGCAAGATAAAGGACAGTGGTCGCCTCCCTTTCTCACACACCAACAGTATTTATCTTCTAGTGTCTCTCAAACTGCAGCAAATTTGGTTACATCATGAATCACCTGGAATGGATTCACTTACTAAGGCTGTGTTAATGAAGGATTTCAAGCCTGTTGATAAAACAAGCTGAACTTAACACTTCCAAATGTTTGAGTCAGCTTCATCATGCTTCCCATCTTATCAGTGCTCTGTTTATAGAAATACTGTACACGCAGCACATTTTCCTACTTTTTTGCATATTCAGCAAGAGCTATCATGATTCAAATTCACATTTCGCAACAGACTTATAGTGATGCTTTAAATAGATTCGCAAATCAAATCTTTTGGGAAATGGACGTACTGTACCTTTAACCAAACCTGGCTCCAGCAAAAGCTCAGCAAAAATGATATATTGTGATATATATTGTGTGTCATAAAGATGCCTTAAGTATCGTGATAAAATATTTTTACCATACCGTCCACTCCTAGAACTGGGTTTAATTTTTGTCTTCAAATGGTGGAAACAGGCCTATGCAAATTTAATACCTGCCCTATGGTTGTATTAATTTCTACATGCAATCACAGTTCTAAAAGTGACCTCCTGTAAATTGCATGATAAAGACATGCGAAGTGGGCTAAACATCTTATTTTGCTCATATGAAAAATGCAGTCCTACATACACCCTCTTATTAAATCAGGTTGCACAGGTGTTATCAAATTTGCATGTATTTTTTTGCACCTGCAAGCCTTTAGCTTGTCATCTTTGCCAATGGAGGTACTGTATCTTTAAAGTGACCCTGAATTGCTGCTTTGGAGCTTGTTATACATTAGGTCCCTTAGGATTAAGGACTCCAATACGATATTAGATTTGGGAAAAAAGGACAAAAAATTAGTTTTAGGGCTAGACAGAAAAGCGTTCAACCCTATTGTCTGAAGATCCAAGTTCGAATATAAAAATGCCACAGCCATCCGTGGCCAGGAATCCAATAAAGCAAAATTGGCCATGCTCTCTGGGTGGGAGGGATGGCACACTCTCTCTCCCCTGTCAATCACGGTGACACTAGCCAATCGTGGGCATCTGTGAGCTCATGTATGTGAAAGAGGGTTGCTTCTGATTTTCCCAGAGTGTGTTACATCGCCCTGTGATGCTGCATAAGCAGCAGTTTGAAAAAATGCAGTTGGCTGGCTTCACATATCTTGGGCTTCACATGTCTAGGCTCACTCACGAGTTTGTAGCTGTTGTATGATTGGGAAGAGCTGACTGGGTGGGAACTGGGCAAACTAAATTTGAATGGGGAAAAATAGTTTTTATATTCTTGTTTTAATTTTATAGTTCATAACTTCCAGGAAAATGATTAACATTTTTTGATGACTCATAGCTATACAATTCTTGTTTTTGTCCAATTAAATGTTCACTAGAACATTTAACTAGAACATGCTGCCCCTGGGGGTGGGGCTTGCTCTACATTAGCAGCTCGTTAGCAGCAAACATGGTTCATCTGTGTTTCTGGCTGTGCGTCTTCCCACACACTAGTCCTTTTTCCATCTATCCCTGGTTGGGGTTTATTCATTTCAGAGAAGATGGAATGTTTGCAAGCTGGTGGTTATGTGATGGGCACCTTTTCTGGAAGAGTGTTTTACAAACTTGGAGCTATTCAATGCTGGAATATGTCACTTTCTCAGGATAAGCAAAAATGCATTTCCATGTTTATACACCAACGGGGCTCCATCAGTAACACTAATACAATTTTACCTAACATTCAAATGCTCAAATGTACGGCAAAACTTCTTGTTAACTACGATACCATCCTTGATAAATTTAAAAGGCTTGGGTGAAGGTGCTGATGAAAAATCCTCCACAGTTGAAAAAAAGGCTTTCACTAAACTCGTTGCTGTTCTCCATATCTAGTAAGTTCACTAAGCTGCGGCCTAATTTGTTCAGATTCGACACGGATGTGGTCAACGCTACTGCCTCGTAAGTAAACGAGTCAAGCACTTCAACATGCTGTCGCTCTGACTTCCTTTTTCAAAAGAAAATACACCAACATACGGAATCCAGTCACGGCTCTGAAGCTATTTCATGGGGACTCTAACAGTTTCTAACAAAGTTCATCAGTGCTACAGAGCCAGAGGTCACCCCAGAACACTTAAATTACAGTTCACTGAGTCATGCAACATATTACTTTATTTAACATGGCACTCATTTGACCCCATTTAAATCTCCCATTCTTTTGATCTTTCTGACAATATCAAAGAAGTAACTAAAGGACTCGCTCATGTGAACTCATTTTCACACGCAGCCTTATGCATACCACAGAGCTTTGTGGAGAATCAAAATTCATAGTATGCGATCTGAATTCTGCAGACTGGCACTCTGTGTTCTGCTGCTGGGCGTGGACGGACACAATAAAAATGCATGCAAATGAAAGAATGAAAGAATGGATTAATGGATTATCAAGCCACATCTAATGAAGATTTGTGTCTGGATGTGTGCTTGCCTTAGCCGATTCATCTCTTAAGACAACAGCAGAAGAGAGGGAGGGGGGAAGATTTACAACCCTGCTCATATCTGTAATTAAAGTGTCTTATTTCTCTGCAGTGTGAAAGCTCCAGTAACACTCTGAAATACTAACTAGCAAATGCACCATTTATGACGCCTTAATTAAATCCATCGTGCTAAAAATAACTCGAGGGAAATGTAGTGCACTTAAAGTTTGGAGTAAAACCCCATACAATGAGTAAATAAATCCCTAATGTCAACATTTTAGTGAAAGTACATAGATTTATACAGTAAAGTCAATCTGGAGTGAAACACTAATTGTTTTTTCTGCTAAAACTCACATTAAATATATGTCTTGCAAAATAATGCTGACCCTGTGTTTAGCGATTAGGTTTTCTCCCCAATTTAAAATGTTTAATAACTGTAATGACGCCAATAAATTAACATTTTTTAAAGCCTGATAACAGCAGAGAAGAACACTGTGCAGGGTTGATAAGTAAAAATCAATTTGTGATAATTAATAATTAATAGGAATGCTGCAATCAGTTATTGTCACCCAGACACTGTTTTGCTCACCATGTATCAGCAAAAAAAGTGTATACACAAAAACACTGCTTCCAGATTAACATATAGAAAGGAACAATCTTATTTTAGCTTTAATGTGGTGAAGTTTCCTTACAGACCTCCACAGTGCCAGACATGGCCTAGTTCAGAGTTTACTACTAAGCAGCTGCTTTCATTTTTCAGACCTGCTGAGGCTCTGTGAGAGCTCACTAATTATGTAAACATGACTCAGAGAAATGTCGAGCAGCACAAGGAGCCCAATGCTATCGCCAGTCCACATTACCTCATCTAAAGATATTTCACAAAAAAAAAGGAGAAAGCTTGGCAGAATTTCAACAAATTTTAATGGTATAAGTAAGACCTTAGCTGAGGAGAAACGAGGAATATTTTAATGATTTGCCCAAAACACATTTCAATGCTTCAACTTTTTGGGCTTTTTTGTAATGCTCTCACTCACCTACTCATCTTCAGCAACTGCTCCATCCTGGTTAGGAGCCTATCCTGGAAATACTTGGCATGAGGCAGGTATACACCCTGGATATAATGCCAGTCCATGGCAGGCACCATGCACACACACACATTCACACTCATTCACACCTAGCGGGCAATTTAGAGTAGCCAGTTCACCACCTGGCAAGTTTTTGGGAGGTTGACGGAAACCACCGAACCCAAAGAAAACCCACACACAGCTCGGGATCAAACTGAGGAGTAGTGATGCAGCAAAACCACCCACTGCACCAACGTGCCACCTCTCGTTTAAATTCCAGATTTTTCAGCTGCACTCTGTATGTGTTGGTGTTTCCTGATTACCCCCCTAGCGGTAATTTGATTGGCATTTGGATTTATAAGTTCTAAGTCACATGTAAAACATATGTTGGAAGTGGAAAAATTAGTCTGAAAGCTTTATAAGACATTAACAGTATCTTGATCAAAAAATGATCTTAATAGCTCCATCTACAAGACTGCATTATTCAATCCATTTTTGGGCTTCCCATAGTGACAAGCTACAAGTGTTAGTGTTGGTGTTGGTTTTTGTTTTGCTCCTGTCTCCACCCCTCATTCTGTCATTGGTTTGTTGCCCAATTGTGTCCACCTGTTCCATGTTACTAATTGATTAACTGACCTAAATGTCTCCTGTACATAAGTCATCCATTCCCCTGTACATATCACCCTCATAGCTATATATCCTTATTTGTAATTTATTGTAAATATGCCACTTATACACTTCTGATTAGATGCTAACTGCATTTCATTGGCTTTGTATATGTACTTTGAACAATGACAATAAAGTTGAATCTAATCTAATCTAAATGTATACCCTGCTGTTCCTTTGTTTTGTCACGACATCATATTGTGCTTTTTCTGAAGTATGCACCTTATCTTCCTAGTCCTGTTTCATTGCACTTTCTAGTTTTGACCTTTACCTCTTTCCCTCTGAGTATATGGATTATCTTTTTGTGGTGACACCTACCTGTATACTGACCCCCTCAATGGATTTTGACAATGAATCCTGGAAAGCCTACAATAAAATACACGCCGAGCACTTACACTTGCTTCCTGCCTCATTCACCCACACATTACACCTGCCCATAATTTTGAGCTACACACCAGTCTCATGCTGACGTAAAAATGGAATACGAACCAGAACAGCCTCAAACTCAGAAGTCAGCATTTACAAATGAGAGCGATTTGCTGGTCGACTGGGTGACTTTCAAATTCATTTAGCATGAAGAGGGTCCTGCTCTCAGAGCTATTACACAGACAATGTGTCCATATAACAACTGCATATCGCCGGTTAACATGATAACATTAGCAGCATAGTGTAATAAAAGAATCTAATCTAAGAATCTAATTGCATTTTAGCAAGCTTTAAGATCGCAGATTAAGGATGTGTGCAAATATGCTCATAAAATAATTTATAGTACTTTTTACATCACACCTTACTCTTCAAAACAGAAATAAACCAAAAAAAAAGAACACAAGAACAGTTGCCAACAGAATCTTTCACACAATTTTGATGGCTTTTTAAAGAGACAATGCTTTGCATCTTAACTTCTAAGTGATTTATAGGGCTCTTTCTGGAGCTGCTTGTGACCGTGGCTCACCATCAACAAGAAATATGCTTACCCTTGGGTGGATTATCTCTAATCATTACACAATAATAGGACAGAGTCCAGACACATGCGGGTAAGAAGATCTCTTCTATGCAATCGCATACTGATCACATATAACTTACATAGCAAAACACACAGGCAGCAGTAGAGAGCAGAGGGATAAACAATTATGGACATGTCAGCCTTTTTCAGCCCGGCAGTCTTGGATGTTTTCACGTCTATAAGGGACAAGTGTCACAGTTTTTCAAGGACACCTTCACTGGATTTTAACATTTAACATTCTTATTTTAACGAGTAGAATAAATGTGATTGACCAGAAAGTGGTCACATTTTCAAACACATATAGACACACATATATTGGTACCACCATAAGTAAACTCTAATTATATATGAGGTTATTGATTGATTTTTTTTATAGGTCAAGGATGCTACTTCCCCTAACAATGATATAAGTTTTCTAGGAATCCACTAAGGAAGTGACACTAATGCTGAAATTTGATGGCTTAGAGGAAAAAAACTCTAGTATTACTACCTGAGCACATTTATTTAAAATTGGCAAAGTATGATCTGCCAAAAATCTTGTTAGCAGAGGTTAGTCCATTCTCTTTCTGACAGCAGCATCAGGTTTAACTTCGACTGTAATAACGGCCAAGTTAGCTCAGTCCAGAGAGCCTTGTCATTCTGCTTAAGCCCTGGTTCTCTGTCTGCACGTCTCATAAATGCTTACATCCGACATCTCCATCTCAAAAACGAACAGTTATTGGCACAAACTGCCTCTTCGAGTAGGTGAAAATGTTTCTGAAAAAAAAATCATACATAAAAAGGAACAGATAAATACCAGTAAATGTATCATACTCAAAAACAAACAAAGCAATCGAAAAAAAAAATCACCGCATTCAGACATAGAGAGAGACAGACAGAAAGAACATAATAAAAATGGACAGTCCACGAGGTAAAAAAGTGAAAAAGAGAGAGAGAGTGAGTGGTCTGCTTAGTCTGGTTCTGTCCATCATAGGATCTATACACAGAGCCAAAGAGAATCTCAGCCTGCTGGCTCCTCATTCTCAAGGACCTTTAAGATCAAAGGCGTGAACACAACAAGAAAGCAGGGCTGAGGAGCAGCGCTGTGAAGCAGATGAGCCCGTGTGCCCTTGCACTGATTAGGTGAGAACATCCCACCTACCGATCCAAAGGCAAAGCATCAGGCCAGGGGTTTCAGAACAAGCTTCTGTGATTCACGGCCTCCATCAGCTCAGTCCAATGGCCCTCCTCCTTCCCCAGCCTGACAGTCTGAGTGTCGTCCGAATGCAACACCCAGCTCTTTTCAAGTTACAGCTTGTTATGTGCAAGTAAAGTGCACTTTTGATGGGATGAGGAAATGGCACGGGTTCAGTGGAACAGACTGTAGTGTCCCAGTGGTACTAACAAAAGTGTTCAGCTTTATGCAATATAACTATGTTTGACCAAAAAAAAAGATATAAATGTGACTTAAGCAACAGCCAGCTTAAAACTAATACAGCCAGCTTAAAACTAAGAGTCCTGAGTGAAGCTTTATCTACTTTTGTTATTCAAAAGAAGACTGAAGATTTGTACCTAAGAACTGCTGTCGTATTAGTAAAGACTGATTTTAACAATATGCTCTTACTGAACATCCTTTCAATACGCTTAGTACTCTCTGACTATACAGAGTAATAATTTATAATCCCACACTCTGGTGTCACCTTTTGAGTCTGGTTCCTCTCAAGGTTTTTTCCTCTGTCATCTGGGGGAGTTTTTCTTTGCCACTGTCATCTATGGCTTGCTCATTAGTAATCTAAATCTACATTCATATTTCTCTAAAGGTGCTTTGTGACAATGTCAAAGCTGCTTTGTGACAATGTTAAAAGTGCTTAAAACAATAAACTTGAGAACACCAAGATAAGGTAAAGACTGTGCTGTCAGTCTTGCATTGAAACAAGGCTGAGAAGAGATGGCAGAGGGGCTGAATTTTGACAACTCAAAAATCATCTGTGCATCGGAAATCTGCTATGACACGTAAATGCTAACTGGGTGGCATTGGGGTGGCATTGGGGTGGCAAGGAAACTCAAACAATACTGGACCCATACTAGACTACAGCTAGCATAAAAGCATAAAGAGTTGTTGGCAGAGGTGTTTCGATGACATAAGATGACATGATTCATCTTCAAACGGACACAAATACTGCCAGTTCCTCCAGAACTTAATTACATGGATCCCACACCTTTGCTGACTTTTTTAAAATCAATTCGATTCCATTTATATGTCACCTCCCTTAAAAACACGACTGGCTCATTACCATGATGACCAATTGGTAAATAGCATACTCTCGTTATCAGACACATGTACTCAAGCATTTCTGTAACTTCTGAATATTGACTTTCGTGGAGTAATCTGGATAAGTAGACATGCTAAGAAAGTCTTTTTTTTCATTAATATGGGTATTCGACACCTCTAGTCCTGCCACATTGCTGATTCCACATTGCCGATTCCACAGTCCTTATAATAATGCTATTGCCTGTTGGACGGCATTGATGTCCACTCTATTAGGTGAAGAACTTGGAGCACTGTTGTGTTTATATGTTCTCAGACTTTTTCCATCCTTGTCCACTTGCTGGATCACATCTCCACTTGATGTTCTGGCACCCCATGCTCCTCATGGGGGGTTTATATAAATAGAAAGTAAGCAATATGAGAAAATTTTCAGCTTAATATTGCCATAAATTATCCTCAAATACAGTGTAAACACCTATTATCACATTTAGGTCTTTGCTTCTTCTATCCATTCTCTCTACCATGGTAAAACACAAGTGTGTCTTCATTATTGGTGTTGGTTTTGTTGTAAATTCTGTCCATTTTTTACATGACACTTCCTTTGTCAATGTTAGCAGATGCTGCTGAACATGACGCCTGAACATGAAGCTCAGCATCATCCTTTAAAAGAAAAGACAAAAGAAATACAAAGGAATAATGAATCTAGTCACTTTTTTTATTTGTGCCAAACAACAATATGAACTACAACCTGCAAAGTACAGCAAATCTATCATTAATCAGCAACATCTTGTCGGGTTCTTCCAGGCAACCGTATCCATAAACAATGAGTCATTTTATTGGCAAGACCTCATCTTCCAGGCTAGCCTTGGCTGAGTTGTGTAGTCTCCTTTGCTTGTGAGAGGCGAAACAACTAGCTTCAATAATTAATCCAGCCCAAGATGCATCAATCACTTCATCTTGGAGACGCAGGGAGACAGATACCAATCCTATTTATTTCAAGAAGAGGCAGAGGAAGAGGGGTGTGGATTACACAGAGCAGTGCAGGCACACCAGGCTGCCAGCCCGTATGAAATAGAATAATACATAAGCCTTCAGCATGTGTGGCTTAGCTCCCCTGCCATTTGATCCATAGAGCTGAGAACACAATGGCATTTACTCGCACAATCATGTAAATATTAGGGGCAAAACAATTCACTGAAACAGGCATTGCTCGTATGTAGCAGTAAAGCATGCAATCAGGACCTCCCAGGTTCTTTTTTCTTTTTTTAAACTGATAAATAAACTAAAAGTCTATTACAATACGGGAACACAAAAGCCTGACCAAGCAGTTCAATACGAAAGGTAGAAATCTATTTCTCCATTCCCTGAATAACTTCTCACCTCGATGAACACGAGGGAGAACGAAAGAAGAAAGACGGAAGATAAGAGGATGGGGAGGGAGGCGAGAGGCAGGAGGCGGGAGTGGAATAAGAATCGAAAGAACAAACTGGGTTCAATTTAAGAAGTACCCACAGGAGGTGGGGTGACCTGTATGGACTACAACAGAGGTCAGGTGGATTTTGAGCAGCCCCACCTGTCAACATACGGGGGACCCCTGCCTTACAGACGGACATCCAGTAGAAAACTGAAAGGTCCTTGTAGCATTCATGGCCCCGGACTGACCTGTAGGTAGGTTCTCATTACAAACAATAGCGAGTGGACCGGGGGGATCGACTGGACCCCCACCCTCTCACCACCCCCCGACTGTGAGCCACAGTAACTGCTATGAATAACACAACACAAAAGCCCCCTGGCCACTTCACTCAAAAGGGTGCTTTGGTTAGTTTACTAAAATGCTACAGCTAAAAAGCCAAGGCACCCCTCATAGGTCTGTTTATCAGCAACATATTGCAGCCAAGCTCACTAGGTCTGTAACCCACAAAGAAATCCAGGCTGAGATCATAATTATGGCTGCAGAGTGTAAAAGCTGTCTTTTTTTTTTTTTTTTTAAGTTAACAAGGCTTTTAAGGATGCATTTACAGGCCCTGGCTCTACAGTCTCATTTATATATAATTTACTGCTAAAATATCATCATGATTCAAAGAAGTAAGCAATTCTGTACAAATACATGGGTACTCGCTGTTATATTTACAATTTCAAGTGAGGCAAACAAATGGTATGCAAATGTTATGGCATGTAAATGAAAGTAGGACTATTTATGTAAATTCAGCTTCTCCCAGCAGAAGATGATATTCAAAGCCCTAATCTCAGACATGACATTTGAGGAGAAATCGACAGCTCAAGCTGAGACTTCTGCTTGCCGCATTAGCCATTCCAGTCATGCTCCGGACAGCTGCTCGTAAAAACGTTAAGGCATTTCCTCATAGAAAACAAACATGACCTTTAATTTCTACTGATTGCCCCAGAGAAGCTAATGAACGTCTCGACAAACACTTGTGATTCAGGCAGGGTAATTTTAATTGTGCACAGTCTAGAGAGTGAGAGAGAGAGAGAGAGAGAGAGAGAGAAAGAGAGATTGGTTTCATTCGCATGTTCAAAGGAAGACAAACATTTAATCACGAACAGTATTGGCTTCAATTAACTAAGAAAAAAGTGGCAAGGGATAAGAAAAAAAAGAATTGACAGCTGCCAAAATCATCTAATTTGTTTGTGTAATCAGCAAAATGTATCAAAATGGATCATTAAAAAGTTAAATGCCCATCTTTGTGACGGAAACAATTAAAACATCTTAATAAGAATTGTTCTAATCCATACAAGCGAGCCTTAATCCCGACGAATCCTGTAATGAGGTCAGGCTATTCTGCTGGGGATTGAGCAGAGTCCTCAGCAGCACAAACACACAAGCAAGTGAAGGAACAAGGAAGGGAGGTGGGGAGAGGTTACCAGCCACAAGAACAAGAATGTTTGGCTCAAAAAGGCATGGAGGGACCAATACATCAGTGTTCTGGACAGGCAAATATCTGCCAAGCTAAATTTTAGTCAGGGATCATGGACCGTCTGCAACAAGTGCAATATAAGGCAGCCTGTGCTGTGCTGACATAAAGAAAATATAAACTTATTAAAGGAAGACAATGGCTAGCGGATAAGAACGGAACATTCTAGATGTGTTTTTTTAGCTGACATTACAGACAATAAATGCATCCAGAGGCCTGCATTGTGGTGCAGAACTCTCCCTTGAGCACCTACACTGTGTGTTAAATGCATGCAGCTTTCTTCTTTTTGCATTTGGATTCTGACCTGTGCACTGTATAATAACAATAATTTAACAGGGAAGAGCACTTCAAGTTGAATTTCCCTGTTTCATGAGAAAAGTTTCACTATGGAAATGAGTATTATGCAACAATAAGATATATAGACACGTTTTTGTTCCATCAAAATCAGTAAGGAGTTAAATGCTGTGACTGAAATTTACCTCAGGAGCTGTGACTAGAGAGAGTTTTCCAGTGTAAATAGTGGTATTTGTTATTTTTATATTTCATTTATTGCATATTAAATCAAATGGAAATGAAATCAATAAACAGCAGTTTGTTTTTGACCATCAGTGTGTTTGTGTCTCCCATTAGAATGGTACAATTCAATTTAAAATGTTATGACTTTACATCTGGCTGAGACCCATGCAAAAGAGAAATATACTCACCATCCATTTTAATAGGGACACCTATACCCCTTCACATTCATGCAATTATCCAATCAGCCAATCATGTGGCAGCGGGTCAGGTGCTTCAGTTGATGCTCACATCAACCATATGAATGGGGAAAATGTGATCTCAGTCACTTTGTTGGGCTGGTTAGAGTATTTAAGAAACTGCTGATCTCTTAAGATTTTCACACATAACAGTCTCTAGGATTTAAACAGCATGGTGCGAAAAAAAAAAAAAAAACATCCAGTGAGCGGCAGTTCTGCAGGCAGAAATGTCTTGTTGAAGAGAGATGTTAGAGGAGAAGGAGAAGGGAATGGCCAGACTAGTTCGAGCTGACAGGTAGGATACAATAACTCAAATAATCACTCTTTACAACCCTGGTGTGCAGAAAAGCATCTCATAATGCAAAACATGTCAAACCTTGTGACAGATGGATTACAACAACAGGAGACCACATCGATTTGCACCCAAGAGCAGGAATCTGAGCCTACAGTGGGCACAAGCTCACCCAAACTGGACAGTTTAAGGCAGTTTATGTTTCCAAGACTGTTCCAAATATAATATGAGTGATTTTCTCAATCATATGAAGTTAAATGCTAGGGGTGGGGTACATTTATAATCTAACTTCCTTGCCATGCTGAGACTTTTTAAATAAAACTGCTGATACCCAGGTTTACTTTATGAATGCCTTCAATTAAGAGACTTCCATCAGACACACTCTAAGATTTTTGCCCTCCAACAAGAAAGCATAAGCTCTCAACATCATTAGCCTAATAGCAGCTCACGTGAAAATATTTTTTAAACTTCTGTAATAATACAATATATGTGTTATGCCTAATTGTACAGATTTCCTATGATGGTATGAGTATTCCGAATCTGGAAGCATGCTGCAGCTTTATGATCAAAATTCAATGTGGCTGAAAAACCCCCATGAGTTCCCACGTTCATGTAGTGCCCTGCTCTGGTCTAACCTGAATCACAATAATTCAGAAATTACAATGAGTATCAAATCAGCAGGCAAGTTAAATCTACCATTTAAAGGGTTCTTTGGTGTTTTGCTATTGAGGATAAAACCTTACCATCCAACAAACCCATGAGGATGTACATGAGGCAATGCAGACAGCTAAGCTTCTTTATTCTGAATGTTTTGTAGAACACATTTACATCTAGTTTAGCTGTTGTTTTAATTCAGAGTGTTTTATTTTAGAAAATAGACTACAAATGTAATCTTCCACTGTGTAAGCGATGAGCCATTCTGCATAAAAAGCCACAATGCAAAATTATAACTGGGAAAGAATACTCAAAAGTGACTCCTGTACATAGCTGTTATGCCTCCTGCCATTCCTCCTCCTGTCCCAGGCTCTCAGCATTTGGAATCGTTGTCCTACTAGCCACCGGCACCTGCATCTCATTATATCATTCACCTGGGACTCATTTAGTGGACTTATTTATACCCTGTTCCTTCTCCCCTACTGTTTGCAAAGTCTTGCCATTTTCTCAGCATCTCAGCTGCTGTAATCCTACTGAAGCATAATGGAATTTCAGGCCTGAAGAACTTCAGGAAACTCATAAACTATACAAAACAATGGCAAGCAATCAAAGATTATCTATAGTCAGTGGCACTTGAGCAAGAAATGGCTGATCTGGGAGTTTTTCATATTTCCGTAAAGTAGTAAATGGAGACAACAGAAAGTTTAGTCTAAACTCTAAAATAATACTTTAGTTTATTTGGTTATTCGGTTTTTCTTGCTAAATACATTGCTAGGCTCTGGCCTAGATTTTCTCCTAATCTCCTAATGACAATTTAGTCATAGTTAGTTTAGTCTAAAATCTAAAATAATACTGAGGAAAATTCAATTAGCGTATCACAATGATCTGCCACTACCTTTAACTGCTTTAGAAGATGACACACATAAAACTAAGGAAATTAATGCAACAGGTTATGCAGATATTATACTTTTTTGAGCATGGCTAATCAGAACAGGGCATAAATACTGGAGTGTCAGAACAGGATATATTAGAATATTAAAATTAATAAGGAATGCCCTGACATCGTTCCCCAGGCAAGTCGAAGGGAGAAGTTGAGGAAGTCAGGAATTGCTTAGTGGTGATACATTTCAGGATTTTCAAATTTATTCAGCCATTTTATAGGTGCATATCCATAACTCGTGATTTGACCCCTGGGGCATGAATGCCACTTTGGTCTTTGGCTTCAACACCAAGAGAGAGAGATTTGTTTGCTCAGGAAAATAGGGAACATTACATGATGTTCCTTGCTGGTATTCAGAAAGAATACACCTCTCTACTACACATAAATGTCATTTTCATTTTTATTACAAAATCTTTCTCAGTGTTTGTTCTAATAAATGCTTAGAAACCAGTCATTATCTCTCCAAGGAACAGAGGACAGAATGTACACAGTTGACTACTACATGGATTCCTGAAACAGCAGAAAGACAAAAAATGTTGAGAAACAATGAACAGAGATATCAAAGAGAAAGCAGTAAGAGCTTTTCTGTAAGAGCTTAGGCCTAGAGTTGTGAGGTAGAATTTACCTACGGTTGACCTTTTGCCAACTGCCCCATAGCTATGATCAATGGCATGATGCTCTTTGGGATGCTCAAGATGCAGTCATTTTCATAATACAGACACAGAAGAATGTTCTTCTCAATAATCCAAGTAAATGGGTTTCACTGGCAGGTATGTCCCGTCTCCTGAGAGGGATCGTGTTGTCTTTGATTTGGTAAGGGAAATGTAGTCATTTCTGCCCTGGTGTGCCAATCCTCTCTCTTTTCTTCCCTTTCTGCCTTTTCCGTAACCAGAACCCTCTCTCTGGATAGGAGCAACCGGACGAGTGTGTAACTGGAAGATTGCGGTCCTCTCAGCCCACCTCTCTCCTAAGGCTGCTCCAGTGCCATGTTGGTCCACCAAGGCACCATAGCGTGCCAGTGCAAGGAGGAGAGAATTATTCCTAATGTCAGGGTATTAAATGTGAAGCAAGCCATTGCGGAGCTCTTGTGTTCCCTAGCTCGGCTCAGTTGACTCTGTCGGCTCCTGTAGCTGAGGAGTCATATTATTGAATAGCCAATACTTCTTAAAGGCTGGAAGTCAAGCCAGCTCAGTACTGGAGATCTGAGTTTTTCATCACTCTGACTGTGGCATGGCACTTCGTACAAAAGCAGATACCCTAAACTCTCAACTCAAGTCACATGAAAGGACACTATATCAGTATTCTTATACAGTTGTGCTTACACGCTGGCATATTTGACACTTTAATACAAAAGTGGCCAGTTAAAACATAATGGGTACTTCTCATAATAGCATTGGTGTGATCACTGGTGTGGTGTTTTGAGAGACTCTTCTAGGACTCCAGCTTTTCTAAACCTTCGACATAACCAATTCCATTTGATCTTTAACATAGTGAATGAATGCCCTTGCTATGTTACTTCAATTTCTTAAAAACAGTTCTAATAAGAAACTTTACTAGAATAAAGGTTCTAGTAAATTAACTAGCAACTAGAGGAACCTGAGAAATAGGATTCTGGGAAGGTTATTCATAAATCATTACATACACAAACTACGTCTAGGATGCAATGGGACAGTCGAGAACATGCTGCAATCCATAAAATGGATTGTACACAAAGCCCAAAGCTGCATGCTACTGGAGTGATACTAAAAATTAGGTTCGTACCCTGAGAGGTCCGAATAGAGCTCTGAATTTCTTCATCATTAGCTCTGTTAGGTTGCCTCTATAATTAGCCACCATAATATCTCTCAGACTGTGATAATAATGCTGTAACAATACTGATTTTGTTATAAAGGAGTGCAGTGCTTTTGGTTTTTCTTGCTAAATAAATTGCTAGGCCCTGGCCTAGATTTTCTCCTAATCTCCTAATGACAATTTAAAAGCAAAGTTCCTAACCGCCTCCCTACTTACCCCATTTGGCTACTTCTGTATGTACACAAGGGGAATTAGGAAAAATCAGAAAAACATGGATGAATCATCATGGCCATGACTCATATACGAACTCCAAGAACAGAAGTGAATGGTGAAAGGTTGCCATGTACACATAGTCTCTGCACCAGACTGGCTTTTTGACCTCTCTGGTCTGTCTGTGTAGTGCAATATTAATTTTTATCTGCTCGTGAGTTACCATCTAAAAAAATCACAATAAACAATTTAACATGCAGAACTGATAGACAAAATATACAAAGATAAAAAAGATAAAAAGGAGCTTTTCCAACATTTCAGGAACATATAATAATGCTGTGCAGTCGGGTACTGCTTGCTGGCAGTGGCAACGACAAAAACTCAGGTATAGTACAGAAACTCAGATAACGCAGAAACTTAGATAACAGTACATTTTCTATTACATTCTTTTACAAATCGGTTGTCACGTGTCCACATGGCTGAGATTTTCACTGTTAGTCTGCGGCTCAAACTGTCTGAACCCGTCTGAGCACTGGAGAGGAAAACAAAAAGAAAACCAAACAATGCTTTTAATCACTTTCCAATTATTATTACCATTAAAATTATCTGTAAAGTGTTAGATCTAGCACGCCTGTTTCGTGTTTATTAGGTCTCAGTTGGACTGAAACCAAAAGTGCCAACCAAAAGCTCCCCCGACAAGAGCTCCCCATGAATCCTGAGCAGAGTATGTGAACTGGGGAAAGGGGCGGGGCTTCCAGGCACAGTTAGTCAACATCAGAGATTTCAAAACGCCTGTGCAAATCTTTCCAGGTTCATATGCCGATTGGCCTATCTCTCGTTTTATTGGGAGAATAAGACTGGTGTTTTGGCACGTAGTAACTCAGAGGTTAAGGTACTGGGCTACTGACCAGATGGTTATGAGTTCAAATCTCAGCATCACCAAGCTGTCACTGTTGGGCAAGACCCTTAACTGCACAGTTGTATCCTGTCATAATTGTAAGTCGCTCTGCGCTAGCCAAATGAGGTAAATGTGAAAGGTTTTTAATTGACAACTGGCACTATCATACGTCTATGTTGAATTGTGAAGCTTTTACACAAAATGTGTAATAGTTGGCAGGTCTGGTTATGTAATATAATTGGAGTAAAAGTCACTGTATATCGTGGCAGTGAAAACTGCGTAAGGTACGATTATGTACAATTAAATCGGTATATCGCACAAGCCTAGTGTAGAGTGGTGAGCTGATCTTGTTTAGATTCCAAATGAAGATGGAGCACATCACCAGATACAAACACAAAGGAACTGCAAGAAACTACAATGCATGACTTTCAGGCATCAATTGCCCAAAAAGCACAAAGCAGCCATTTTATCATTATAGGTTTAAAATAAACCAATAGGTCCCTCTTGCATGTTAAGACACTTTAAATTTCAAGCAAGGAGAAAAACAAGGATGCATTAGGGATGCAGGACAGGCAGGAGGAATATGCAGAGAATAAATGAGTTGTCACTTTAGGTAAGAGTCACACCATCAGCAGCAACAAGAGACTCCTTAATCCTTCTCAGCCTGCCATCAGTGAGTCACTCCAGCCCTGGTGTGTGTCTGGCGCACATGAAAGAGAAATGCCCTTGGTTTTGGGGAAGGTTGACTCCCCGCTTTCCCATGCTACCGCCTCTCTTGATGTGCGCCACATAAGAATTAGGTTGCCTCCGTGGCTGAGTCGCAGCCCACTCCGAGCATCCGCCACTGATAAGTTGACATTAATCTAAAGGCCACTTGACAACATATTAAATGCTCTTTAATGTGATGCTGAAAATACTACTAGTTTTCCCCTTCCTTATGAGGCATCTGTCATGATTTAATTTCCGTTATAAACGGCTTGACGGACTATACAAAGATGCGTCCGCCAGCAATTCGCCTCTATGAGAATGTAGACATTCTCTAATCAATTAAAAAAAAACAAATTAATTTTGACTGGGATCACAACACTGCCGGTCAAAAATGTTACATAATCAGCTTCAATTAGGAACATGTTAACTGATTGTCGGTAATGCTGTTGCAAGACTGCAAGAACTGGATGATGTATATATGCAAAGTCCTGTCTGTGGTATTACTTTACATGGGAATGAACCCCAATTTGCATTAAACAAAACACAAGCGATGTACAGAAAACATTTACAGTTACTCCAGACAAGATACACAGATACTCTGAGACTTGAGCTTTCACTCTCTATTCCAGCGTGGTCATTCATTTCCTTCTGCTCACCCATCCCCCCCCCTCCCGAAAAAAACATGGTTGTCACACCATAAAGAATACACCACGGGATGAAGTAGTGTATTCAATTCATAAATATCCCTTTAAGAGGGCCGCGGCAGTGATTTGTCACCGGGGGGCTTTTGGCAGGGCTGAAATTGATGCGAGAGTGACATTTGAGTTATGTACGAGCTGGTGGCAGGCTTTATGATTTCCAGGGAGGTAGGCTTACCCACCACAACACCACTCACCACCCCCCACCCCCACCCCCCACCACCCCACCCCTCCACCCCTTTAACAACCTTCTCAGGAGAACAACGTTCATTAAAAAGTAGAGGAGAGCCATTTAAAAACTTCATGAATTATGACAAAAAAAACCCACCAAGGGTTGTATCCTTTGACGATACTGCTGCCTGTCGTTTAATGTGCTAAAGCGACATGGATCAACTGTATTGTATTAAAAATGCTACACCTTCTGTAAGCGAGGAGTTTATGAATTCCTGCTGAGAAATTGTGCAATAGCAATCATTTAAAATCCCACCAGGTTTAAGCAGCTGAATAATGCTTAGTTTCAATCTCCTTTTTGACCGGTGTGGGGAAAAGCGAAACCACAAAAGCAGACAGGACATGAGCGACAAATAAAATGTGAAAATCAAGCGAAACACTGTCTCATTTCCATTAAACGATAAAGTAGCCCGACGGAGAGAAATGAACTAATTTAAAATGGCTGGCCTACAGGTCAAGGACAAGCGGCGAACTGCTTCTGCGTCTTTTTTCTTCACAAGGTCCCAAACAAACAGTGAGCATTTTCATGTTCAATGCCAAAAAATCTGAAAGCGCTCTTATCTTTTCCTATTTGTTTGATACATTGTGTGTGAAATACCTTCCGACTTTGATAAAATGCACTTAAAGTGCATTTTCATATGCAGATTTTTAGGGCTTTGCACTTTTAAGATAGCCCGGCTGCTCGGCAGGGGCACGGATGTGTGTAAAATAGCATGCTGACTACAATATTAAGGAGATAAACCATAAGACTGAGCTTTATGTCGAAATCCTCTACAAGGCGTATTTCACAGCAAATCATCTTTTATATGTTTTAAAGTTAAGATTTGAGATACGCTGAGTCTGCCATTTAAAAAAAAGTGTGAAAGAACTTTCTATAGATTTGCAAGGCTCAAAAAGAGATTCAACATTACACACTGAGGGAAATCCACTTTGAGGAAAAGACAAGCTGTGCTCATATTCCAGCCCAAATAAGTAGCGGTACCAAGAGAACTGATAGTGTGTACTAATGCAACCAAAACCATATGTTATTGCCTTCTATAAATAATCCAGAGTCTATTTATAGTGGTAACGGTAATAAAAATGGCTGAAACAGATGGTCGAGAAAGTTATATGATGTAGTTCTAACTTGCAAACTGCTGTTCAAGGGATCAGAAAAACCTACATCTGAGCAGATATTGAAATTTCACACCCATGCATAGTACTATATAGTGTTCACAGTATGTAAAATATGTACATTACTTCACATGATTAATGAGTTTTCTGCTCTATGCTGAGTGAAGCACTGAATCATGTTTCACAATGCTGGGAAGGCAAAATGATATCTATGTTCATACACTGACAATGAATGCAGCTGTGCTCGTTAAGCATGTGTCAATAGTAGGCTTTTTTGTATAATATTGTAATAATATAGATGCATTTATACTGATACTGCAATCGGGTAACCGTCTCATACTGTGCTCATTTCCTCGTATTCATACTAGCAAAAAAATGTTCCAATACCACGTGATGCCTTGTGACGAAAATCTAATGTACGTTATTGCACTAATAATCAGACGACATGGAATGCCAGCATCTTGTAACAATACAAATAACCTGATAAAACATCTTAAACATAAAACCCAGGATGCCGAGTTCACTGGTAGCATTGCGCAGTAGTAACCAACACTGTAGCCAGCGAGGTGAGAATAAATGTCTGCAGGCAAGGCTAGGTGAGTTAAAATAGCAGCTCTTACCCAGTAGGTTGTTCATGATGATCAGCCACTACAATGAGGAATTCTGACACAATGAAGACGACGAAATTTTACCTAGAGCTGTATAGAAGCACTTTTCTAACGACAAACCTGCATGCAGCCATACTCAATAACTAACATAGCCAGCTACTGCATTTCATTTAAAATTAGCTCGCTAGTGTTATAAAGAACAAGCCTAGAAACGTACGTGCATGGACACGCATGTGTGCTTTTTTCAAGACCACTATTTAAAACGAGAGAAATATAAACAGAGCTAAATAAAATGTTCCTTGACATCCCTGACTGATTATTTCTAAGTAGGTTACTCATTTCAGTATCAGTATCGGTATCACCGAGTACAAAAACCACGTACTCATACTTATACTCGGACTGAAAGAATGGTATTCATGCATCCCTATGTAATAATGCACCAAAATTGTGATGAAAGTTTATACAACTGTTGTGACATAAAAATCAGCACCTGCTTTTGCTCAATGTGTGCAGAGCCTCCGTACCACTTCCTGATAAAACCCGGTGTCAGACGCATAGCTTAAAATAAAGAGGTGTGATTTCTATAAGGTCAGCAGCGGTAAAAAAAAAAAAAAAGACAGCAGCAGATGGCAGGGAGAGGTGACCTTACCTCATTCGTGTTCCACCGGTGTCTCTCTTTTGGCAACGAGGAGCATTTTGGTAGACATTCAAGCAGCTTTTTGGGCAGGTATATTTTCAAATGTCCGTGTTCATCTGAGGACACAGAGAAGAGCACAGTAAGTGTGTCAGCGAGGTAAAATCTTGTGTGTGTGTATATATATATATATATATATATTACACACTGTAGAATAAATGAGTTCACTGGCACTGCAAGGTTTGTGTTCAAACAAGAATAAACAGCAGACATCTACGATATTGCACGCGGGCCAGGATCTGCTTAGTAAAAATTCTAGTCCGTGTTCTAAATAAAAATCATCGCATGGACCGTAAGTTAACTGAACGATTCGATCCAAATATAAGGTAAAATAGAGCAATAATCTCAGAACCATAAACTCTGGTACTGACAAAATGTGCTATGATATGTAATTCTTCATTAGCAAGCTAAAAATTTGATGCTGTAACCCTGTCTCTTTCCAAAAGAACTAATTTAGGAGTCTTACAGCAGTGGGGGTGAATACTTATGCAGTCAAAACTCTTATGGTTTTTATTTGCAAACTATCTTAATTTTCTTCAACTTCAATATTATAGGTTATTTTTTGTATGAGTCATGACATCTAACCCCAATTAAGTTAATTTTCAGCTCCAGGTTGTTACACTGCCTTGCATAAGTATTTACCTACCCCCTTCTCCACATTTTATAGCACTACATCCTCGAGTTAATTGAGATTATATGTCATGACTCTACAGTATAATATTGAAGGGAAGTGAAAATCATTATAGTTTGCCTATAATACTGAAGAGAAGTGAAAATCATTATAATTTGCAAAATTAAAAATGTAAAAGTTGTAAAAAAAAAAAAAAAAAAAGTATTCACTCCTGTGAAACCTCTAAATTAGCACTTTTTTGTTTTTTTGTTTGTTCGTTTTTCGTACCATTCTGTGTAAACTTTAAAAAAAATAAATAAATAAATATCCAGTGAGCAGCAGTTCTGAAAGAGGAAAGATGACAATGACCAGACTGGTTTGAGCTACAGTAAGTCAAATAACCACTCTTTACAACCGTGGTGAGCAGAAAAGCACCTCAGCATGCACAACACATCAAACCTTGAGGCAAAAGACCACATCGGGTTCCACTCCTGTCAGCCAAAACAAGCAACAATTTAGTCAGCAAACAATAAATCTCATACAATATTAAATCATGACACAGATATGCCATCAACTCCATTTGCTCTCCCTTAAAAAATTAATTTGTTACACTTTAAATGGAGTGAAAAGCTAGAGACAAAGAAGACTTGTACATAGGACGTTAATAAGAAAATAAACAGTAACACCTTAGACATCTGAGAGTGCATGGTTAGCAGGAGGCTTTGGGTATTTTGGAACAAAGTCGAAATTCAAAGGCTTATAGGAATCATGGTAAGCTTTATTAAGACTTTAACTATCCAATAAAGTCCACAGCCATCCTGATCCTCTCTCCAAGGTAGAATGGTAAAAAGCACAAATGCCAGTGAGGGATAAAAGAAAAGGCAAATACAGTTTGTTCAGAGGGCAGTTAAGGCAGGGCTATAAATCAGCCTTTCTATTCTATCGCCACGTCTCACTGACGGCAAAGGGCTTAACAGGCTCGTCCAATCACTGCTATTTGCCTTCATTGTTTTGGAACAGAATGTCTAAATTATAATGATATTGGCTCCAAATGCGAACTGAGTGCAATAATAATCACCTTGTTACTATTGTGTGACGATTCTGAGTTTGTCTCTCACCAGCACCCACTCACATAACACTCACTTCCAATTGCAATAAAAACCTCACTGGAATAGAGGATGGGACACACACACAATACATTGGTTATGCTTATAGGGTATGAAAGGATTCTTTCCAGAATAATATTGTAACAGTAACCATAATATACATGTAAATTTAACCAAAGTAAAGTCTACCACACATCCACTCATTTCATATCAAATTTTACATAACAACATTTAATCTGGATTAAGATTAGCAGGATGTAAAAAGTCAGCAACCTTCAATATTGTTAAAATTTCATAGAGAATGATGAAATAAGCTAAATAAAGTCCCAGTACTGAAAATTGATCAAAATAATAAGAGGTAATGTAAAATAATAAGAGGAAATGGACATCTCAGTCATAAAACCAGATCTACTCTTCTGTTTCTCCTCTTTCAGTAAACCTCCTGTACTGTACTCCTATAGCTAGCTGACTAGCATCTTTCAAATAGAGACAGCGAAAATCTATGATTCTGATTGGTTAATCCTGTTTCTCACCATAGCAGGTGGTAGTCAATAAAATGAGACTAAACAAACTAAAGGATCTGTTCATCTGAAGCGGTTAAATATGAAGGATGCGTAATGAATTTGTGACCTGTATTGACCATCACTACAGCGAAATTACTGCAGAAATTGTTATGGCTCAAGCTAAGCTTGTGCAATATTGACTTTTCCCTGCTCACAATTCTCCATTTTATAAAATAAATTGTGATAGATTTAATTGTCCAGAACCAACAGCCTAAAAAAAGAAAAGAAAATGAGCATTTCTTTTCATTCGAGGTTTAAGAACAGTATAGGTGAGAGTAATAATCAGCTGTGCAGTCAGGGACTGCTTGCTGGAAGTGGCAATCGCAAAAACGTAGCTGAATGTTTAGGTGATTGTTTAGTAATGGGCATTACACAGTAAAAAAAATACCATTAACATTATTTGTAAAGTTAAATTTTGTCCTTTCTTTTCTTTCATCTAAAAAAAGAAAGAATTTTGACTATTTTTGGCCAAAATTTTTGGTGGCATCCCTAATAAATATAGTTAACTCATGTTAAATATATACTAAGTTGAACATACACTGATACATTTTATTTAATATTAATAAACTCCAAAAAGTCTCCAGTCTTCTGTGACAGTCGAGAGCAGGTGAGATGGGGGAGCGTGGGCGGGGCTTCCAGGTGATATCAGTTAATATCAGAGTTTAAAACATCTGTGCAAATCATTCCAGATTCATACGTCGATTATCTCATGTTCCAATTTATTGGGGAGAAAGAGACTGCTCTTTGACATATTTTTGTATGATAACTCATACTAGCGTACTACAACATTAAATTCCAGCGCTCCTAAAATATGCAAAATATGGATGGCAGGTCTGGTAATATAATATAATCGGAGTGAACATCACTGAATATTGTGGCAGTGTAATATCATGTACAGATGATTAAATTGTTATAGCACACACGCCGAGATCAAACCCGAAATCCTCCCCCAGCTACGCGTCTTGTTCAGCATGCAGGGGCCTCGATAAAACAAGAAAGCATCTCAGTGACGGCTTGAACATTAATCTCTATACGTTTACCCTTTATGATTTAAAATGAATAAAACAAAAGAGGAATTTGAAAGATAATCCATTTCTAAATCCTGCTAGAGCTGAAATGTACATGACTCAATTTTGAATCATTTGCGAAAGAATGACTGAAGTGGGTTTTTATCTAATTAGCTGCTATCTTAGTTACAACTACATGATCACACAGTTTTAGCAAGAGTCTAAGGTTTTAGAGAGAACAACAAAACACAAACCACTGATGAGTCAACTGTGTCATATAGCACTTCTTAGTCATCATCAGAAACACCAGCACGACTCTGATGTTGCTACAATAGTATAATAACAATTCATTTGCCATTTTCAAGGAAGCCTGCAATTGGAGTAAAGTAAAAGCTTGCAAACTGACATTACAGTGTTTTTGCAGTTAATGGGCTTACTCTTCACGCCGCATTGTAACGCCACTCACGTCACTGATGACATATCTGGGTACACCTTGTGAAGCCAATTACATGATTCCCAGCTCTGGCTGCGTACGCGACGCAGTGGGCAATTTGTGCAAAATTGAAATTACCATAGTATGAGGGCGCCTTTCTTTAAATCAATTTCCCTTCAATCCAATCCACACAATGAAAAATAACACAATAAGAGAAAGATGACAACCACAATGAAGTAATATCAGTTCTTCTGAGAAATCCTCAGAGGCCATGTTTGCTTTGTGAAATGACAGAAGCCGCATGTAAACCGCGGCAGCGGCGTCCCCGTTGCATATCCCTCATGCTCTCCCTAGTTGTCAGGCAATCGACTCTTGATATTGCAGACATTTGTCAAAGAGCACGTTGTCATCTGTTTAGACTCAGAAAAATATGGCTTTAAATGAATTTTTTTCTTATTATTCTTTTCCTGTCATCTTCTCGGCCCTGGCTCGACAAAAATACGCTTTTATCCCAAGTACAAATACAAACGTGTGATTTGTTTTAATGACGGCAGGCTAATTCAAGTCATAATCCCAAGGCTTTATGCAATACTGAGCTGTTCCATCTGCCTCAGCATTTATTAAGCCTTATCATCTTTTTAATGCATAATTTTAAATATGTAATTAATGTATGTAATCCACTAGCATGACATTTTCCCAGTGGTTTTAAAACAACAGTTTCCTACTACAAAGCTTTGACTTTTACTCGCCCTCCTGTCCCTTTACATCAGCACTGCCAATGGATTAACAGTAGCACTTATTCAAAGTGTGTGAGCAAGCATTTTATTGCTTGCGCCCGATTCAGTGGATTTGGAATAAAATGTTTGTTACTTTTGTTTGAGCCATTCTTTCATTAATGATCTGCTTAAGTCATAAAACTGTTGGATATGGGGAAAGATCATAAAGCCATGGCTCTCAAAGTTGGGTTTAGTGACCCCCAGGGGGTAGAAACCACAACACACCTTTCTCAAAGTATTTATTACTGAGTTCTTATATTTATTCATCTATTTGTGCCAAGAATGCCCCTTTTTAATGCGAGCTGTAGTTCACAGTACAGCTAGCGCTGCTTGCTTTTGTTATTTCACTTTCCACATGCTTTTGTTTATGTTTCGATATGTGCATGTTTTGGTTTTGGTTCTGTTTCCACCCCTGTACTTACACTGTTTGATTACCCTTATGTGTTCACCTGTACTGTTAATTAAAGGTGTTTCATGTTAGTAAGTTTGGTTATTTATGCCCTGTTGTTTCCCTTCTTCCTTGCAAAGTCTTGCCAATTATATTGTGCATTTCTGAGCAATGTTTCTTGTCTTTAATGTATTTCTGGTTTTCCGACTAGTGAGTATGGATTATTCTACTTTGATATGGCATATATTTGTATTGACCCCCGTATGAAACTATTACTGGACACTTTTTGAATTGACTGGGTTTAATGAAAACCTAAATAAGTCAAAAACAAATCAGCCTATAAATAAAGTCAACTTGAATCTAATGATTCTAATGATAAATGATAATTTCCAAATCTAATAATAAATGTTAATACAAATGTGAGTGGAAAATTCAGAAATCAACCCAATAAATAGTCAACATATGATATGCATACATTTAAATAATGAGCTCAATATTGGAATAGTTGAAGTATGATCATAAAATAAGTTTATACTGAAGGGGTAAGGAGATTTCTTTTACAGTTAAAGAGGTCCACAGCTGCAAAAAGTTTGAGAATTGCTGTCTTAAGAGTGATGAGTACTTACATCATCTTTATAATGATTACATGGTGAACAAAAGAGGTAAAAAGTAGCACAGCCCAGGGTACTAATGAAGGATTCAAATCTACCACTTCAGAATGTGATCCAGGAGCAGTACTCCCAGTCTTTCTTCAATTTCCACTGAGGTGACTCAGCCCTGGCATTTGGTGCATGCCGCGTGCTGAAAATGGGCTGTGCAGATCTAAATTGCTCTTACAGTAGGGAGCAGATACTGTATCTGGGATGATTTGCCTCGCTCAATTAACACTGCAACAGAGCAGCTGCTCGCAAATAACAAGGTGCTTTAGCATCACTCCAGGCGAGCAGAAGAAAGCACGATAAATACAAAACTTACACAAGCAGTCAGACTCCAAAGACAGGAAAATATCTTCTGTCTTTAGGCTCGGGGCCTGACAGTTCACATTCCCTCCAAGCAAACACTAATACAAGGAACATAATGAAAGTAAGTTTTTATATGGAATTTTAATCACTGCTTGATACAGATTCCTTCTTCTTAACAATTTAAAGTTTCCATAATATTCTTTGTACATTTCCAAGTTATATTTATGTTTGGCCCAGGCACTGTTATATTCATTTGGCCTATGCACCTTTATCCATAGAAGAATATAGTTAAGCTTTCTGATCTTCAGAAATGGATTCTACTTGAAACCCTATCTTTACATTTAAGGATTTACCTAGAGGGAGATAAAAACAAGAAAACGTAACAAGAAAACTTCTTGTTTTCCTGCATGTTACGTAAAAGGTTCATTCATGTTTTTCTGTCCACTTTTCCTGGTGGGGGTCGTGGTGGCAACAGACTTCTCTACCCTCAGCCACAGATTCCAAAGTCTAGATCCCTAGACTTTCCCAGGCCAACTGTGAGATATAATCACTCCAGCAGATCCTGGTGTTTGCGACATTACGATAATTTCAATATATTGTGCAGCCCTAGTTTGGTCCCAGGGCTGCACAATATATTGAAATTATCGTGATGTCGCAAACATGCATATCGCAAGGGCTTGCGATAACTGAATGATTTTAATACTTCAAAAAGTTACGAAAAGTCAAAGTTTTAGAAAGTTTTTTTTCAAAGCAGAGAATGCTTTCATTTCCTCAAAAGAACATGAAATATGTATGTTGATTATGTTCTTTTCAGTTTATATATATATATATATATATATATATATATATATATATATATATATATATATATATATATATATATATATATGTATATATATAGACACAGTTAGGTTTATTTTAAGAGGTTCCACAAAAATATGACATTTACCATTTAGGAATTACAGCCATTTTAAGCAAAGTACTTCCATTTTCAGGGGCTCAAAGGTATTTGGACAATTGACTGGCAAGAAGTTAATTGACCAGATAGGGTCCATTCCCTCAAAAAAAAGACAACATAAATCTATAAGAGAGATAGCAAAAGCTTTAGGTGTGGCCAAATCAACAGTTGGGTTTATGAATGTAAATACAGAGGGTTTACAACAAGGTGCAAACCACTGGTAACATTCAAGAACAGGAAAGCCAGATTAGACTTTGCCAGACAACATCTAAAAAAAAGCCTCCCATGTTCTGGAATAAGATTCTTTGGACTGATGAAACCAAGATTAACTTGTACCAGAATGATGGGAAGAGAAAAGTATGGCGAAAGAAAGGAATAGCTCATGTTCGAAGGTATATCACATCATGTGTCAAACATGGTGGAGGCAGTGTTATGGCATGGGCATGTATGGCTGCCAATGGAATGGGTTCACTGGTGTTTATTGATGATGTGACTGCTGACAGAAGCAGCAAGATGAATTCTGAGGTGTGTAAAGCTATACTTTCTGCTTACATTCAGCCAAATGCTACAAAACTGATAGGACGCCACTTCACAGTGCAGGTGGAAAATGACCCTAAACATACTGCGAAAGCAACTCAAGACTTTTTGAAGGCAAAGAAATGGAATATTCTTCAATGGCCAAGTCAGTTGCCTGAGCTCAACCCAACAGAGCATGCTTTTCACTTACTGAAGACAAGACTGACGGCAGAAAGACCCACAAACAAACAGCAACTGAAGGTGGCTGCAGTGAAAGCCTGGCAAAGCATCTCCAGGGAGGAAACTCAGAATTTGAGTTTTGAGAACATGGGCTCCAGACTTCAGGCAGTCACTAAATTTATGGTTATATTTACAATTATGTCACTTTGTCCAAATACCTTTGAGCCCCTGAAAATGGAGGTACTTTGTTGAAAATGGCTGTAATTCCTAAATGAAGGAAATAAAGCTGAAAGTCTTAAAATAAAGCTGAAAGTCCACACTTCAATCACATCTTGATAGTTTTATTTCAAATCCATTGTGGTGGTGTATAAAGGCAAAATCACAAAAACTCTGTCATTGTCCAAATACTTCCGGACCCAACTGTATGTATGTGTGTGTATATACATACATATATATGTATATACGTTTATAAATTAAATTGATTTTACACACTTATAGCATTATCACACTACATATGCATTATTTAACAAGTTATTGCATGTCGCATTGTTCTTCAATAACGTGCAGCCCTAGACCAAACCAAACTAAAAATTCCCACCAGATATACAAAAGTTTACAATAAAAAAAGGTAATAATTTTGTTTGATTTTACATGTATATGTTGATAAATGCCATCCATACATTTCCAAGCACATTCACAGCACAGTTGATTTACATTTAGTACACCCACAAAACTCCACAAAAGGCAAATCTTTCAGAGAGCTGAGAATGACAAAATGATGAGTAAATGGTGAAAGACTGCCTCCTAAACACACCGCGAGTTAAATCTTCCAGCAAAATAGCTCATCCACTGCAGTGTACCAGCTACAACAGACACAACTTTCCTTCTTTTATAGGGTGCCATTTCATTTGTCCTATTTTGTCTTAATTTATGGATCTGTTCTAGATTGCATTATTTCAATTCATTAATATGAAACACTACACTAAGTTTCACAAAATTTTCATTTAATTTGTGTCTGTAATCGAGATATATAAGCTACTTAAACTTGACAACTTAATTAATAAAGTTGCCAGCTTTGTTTTTGCATTTTTTTTCCATCTGTAGATTAACTCATGCCAGTTAAATTATTTAACGCTGATCAAGTCGAGGTCCACATTAGTGGGTCTTCTTATTTGTAAATTTCGCAGGATTCATGCATTTTCTGAGTGAATTTGATTTTCGTGAATATCATATGTGTAATTGTGTAATTAATTCATATCCAGCTTGACAAAAGAGACCATTTGTAAGTAAGTTATAATTAAATAAAGCAATGTATAAATTATTTATACTATATTATAAATTTAAGAAAATTTGTAATTTGACCTACATTTCTCATTAAAATTACTTGAGGAATGCCATGGCAAAAGGGCATATATCCATAACACCAAACTGATCAAACATCAAATATAAAAAGTAGAAAATATACAAAGGCCAACATTATGTGTTTTGTCAGTGTACACAGCCCACTATAAGAAATGTTTCTATATCCACTGTCATGCAAATTAAAATTTGCACTGAGTGTCACTAAACGGCGATATTGAGCCCCATACACTTGAAAAACTGTAGCATTACTGCATTAGTAAGTGGAGGTGTGATTTAGACCTTTCCTGGTCTCAGACAGGCTCCCGCACAGATCAGAGTAGCAGCAGCTCTCACAGTCTCTCTCTCTGCTCAACTGCCTGCTCACTGTGATCAATCGTGTCCAAGGCGCACACTCAGTTCGTAATTAAGCACTGTCTCTGTGTCTCGCTGATCAAAAAGAGCTATAACATTTTCCCAAACACTCCTACTGATGTCATCATTCTCTCCCACGGCTGGCAGAGCAAGGCCCTGACTCATAATCCTGTACTGAGCGAACACGTGAAGGTAAAAGTCCAATGTTTCAGATCCTTTTTATTCTTGTCTACATCAGTGCAGAGACTACAGAAAGAAATTGGGATGTACAAAGAGCAGCGTGGAACTGCTGGGTTAGGAATATCCTGAGGAAAAGAAAAAAAAATCTCAGATGATGTTGGATGACTGTTAATTAAAATCTCATCAAATTGGTAAAATACTGTGTAGTTTCTCCAAGTATGCAATATGGGACAGATCGTAGGAAGTCTGTGATTTGCTCCCTTTTCACTAAATTAAACCAATGTGACAGAACAGAGGGCTCATTGCTTGGAAGTGAGTACACAATGAGGCGCTGAATGTTAATTCATTTCCATGACGCTGCTGCTTCAATAACAAGAGAAATATACTATAATAAAAAAAAAACACACTCTTATGTGACATTATTAGGAGAGCTTCATCAGAAAAATAATTCAGCTGAGAGCAAACTGGAAAAAAGAACAAGAAATAAATAGCAAACAGGCAGAGAGAGGAGACAGTGGCCGGCTTGGCGAGAAATACACACAAATAATAACACAACAAGAGGACGGACTCTCCTCTAGAGATTTAGCTGTAGCTACAACTGCAGATGCTGAGTGGAAGCCATTACCTTGCTCGCGTGGATGTGGGTTACACACACCACCGTACCCAAGCCAACCTCCACTGCTGACTCACACACTTTGTTTTCCCTGCTAAAAACAGTGACGACACCGAAAGCATTAGCATAACTCAGTCTCCCTCGCAGTGAAAAACAATCAAGTTGTTAGAGCCTAAAGTGCAAGGCAGGCTGAAACGGGAACGCCGCTATATTAGAAACTGGAATGCCACTATATTATACGTGCAGTGCTGAGCTGAGCTGGGAGGCAGCCAATTATAGAGTCCGAGCTGATCAGGAGAATAAGCCTGCATGCCCATATGGCAAAGAAAATGTGGGGAAGTCGGAGAGAGTAAGAGATGACAGAGAGCTAGAAGGAAATAAAAAAGAAGGGGACTGTGATATAGAGAAAGTGGCTTCCTGATAAAAAAAGAGGGAGAGAGAGAGAGACAGAATGGGTATTGTAGAAGGAAAATGGGAAGAATTGGAAGAGAAGTGTAACAGCAGAATGAAGAAAGACAGAAGAGAGATAGCGGATGGAGATTTTTTTTTTTTTTTTTTTTGCTTGTGCTTGCCACCCACAGAAAAAGAGATTCTTTCCTGAGAAAAAACAGGTAGGAGAAAAACCCAGCCATGAGATCTGAAGTGTGAGATCAGATTTGGATCAGTGGCTCTCCTTGAACTTGGACCTTCTTTTCAGTGTGTGTGCAATCACAAAACAGGCCTACCGTTTTTTTGTCCTTGCTGCATCCTTCACAACCCGCGATCTTTCAAAAGATAAAAAAAATAAAAGCAGTCATTGCTGATGTCTCCTTATACCCATAATGCTCCATCCACACCCACACCCTGACGGACTCCAAACGCTCCAGTTATTTCTGATTACATCTTCTGGTAAGCATGTCTGACCAGAAGATGGAGGAGGAAAAAATTCCTTCAGATTATCCCTGATACTGCTCCTGAAGGAGTCTGTTTAGGAGCTTTAACAATATCAGTCATGCTAGCTTGTGCTGGTGTCACCCTGGAGACTTGAGCAGGTCATGAAACTGGAGAGGGCTGACAAAAACAAATCTCAAATCAATATCTCGCACGACACAAAACTCTCCCTCTTTCTCGCGCTCACTCCTCCCTTGTCTGCGTGCCTGCTCGGTGAGTGACACTATTCACTTATAATTGTTGCCTCCTTCAGTGCGGTGTAGCTGTAATGCTAGAGTACTACAACATTCATCAAACAGTCTATTCAATCTCCAAAGCCCTTATGTTCTTCCCCTGCAAGCAGGATTACCATTATGGATGTTGTAAAATATTAAAAGCATGTTTTATCAATTCAGGCAGTGTTAAATGGTGCGAATATAATCTTTTCCATATTCAGTGCATAAACTCTGGACTAGATATGAAACGCATATGCTAATTCGGCACATGAACGCTAACACGTAAGACTGTAAAGCAGCTCCCTGTAGTCCACAAGTCACCTGACATTACAACAGATGGCTGTTATAAAAATCACTCTCAACTGCGGTATTGATCCATTCAATACTAATCTAATAAAGCATGCCTCCTGTGACCAAAGGGCCAGAAAAATGAATTGAAATAATAATCAGGGCACTGTGGTAGTGAAAGTTATTTTTAAATCAATCTATCAAGGATGAAAGACCATGAATGCAATAAAACGGGCTAAAACAACAAGGCCCCACCTTCCAATCCTCTGGTGAGACCTGAATCGTTTTTCGACACTGAAATCCTTGATCGCCCCTCCTCTCCTCCCATCATGATGGAGAGCCGTAGCCATTGGGCTGTTTTTTAGCAGTCCGTCATTTCACTGAGCTACTGACGCCCACAGTTCAACTGATGAACTCAATTTAAACAAAGACCTGGCAGGCCAGGTGCTTCTCAAAAAAAAAAAACTTGTGCTTTCCAGAGATTGGCACGCCATCTATATTTAGCGTTACCCCATGGATATCACAGACAGATGCTATATTCTTATGCACCCCATCACAGCCTTCTGTAGGCGTACTTGTCAGATTTCACCATATAGGGAGGACAAATAATTCATGCGATTTGTAGCTGTGCAAGGAAACACATAATACAAGATGCTGTGAGGGCTCTAAGTAAACCCACAGAGCACATCTGGCCATCCAGGGTTACACGCATGACCTGCGCATACTGACAATGCACTTACTGACAAATAGTGACATTGTGCATTATTGTACACCACAAGCACATGATAGAAATGTGATGTGCAGGAACAACTAATATTGACTAAAAAGATATTTTCAAGACTGCAAGACAATTTTCCCCATCTATAAAGTGCTGTGTACTACAGGTCATTACAACCTGCTTATACCACAGCGCTGTTAAATTCTCAAAACTGATTGGTCAGAAGGTGTGGGTTAATTTTCAATAACAGCAGCTCTGTCATTCCAGCTGCAAGGCAAATCATAAGTTTATATTAATGTGCTCCTTGTACATTATCACCGCTATAGTAACAACTTTGTAACATTGCTCAATGCTTTGTAACAGTTTTCTGCCACAGGAGAGTGTTCAGCACAGAGAAGTTTGCACTTTGCGCAAACAAAAGAAGACTGTGAAGGAGCGAATGTTTATTAGCTGCTATAAAGGAAGTGAGAACAAGTACTAACTTGTTTCATAGAAGTTCCACATCATCAAACAAACTGCCAAATTTCTGTGGTATATAAGAAATAAAACCCTTTGGGTAAGCTGTTATTGGAAAATAATAAACTTAGGGCAGATTATATGGTAGACTGGTGCAAACACTGAAAAATACCATCACGCTATCAGGAACGATCATTAAAATTAAAATTATAGCAGCCGTACATGACAAACAAAGGCTACTTACAAAGAATTAAACAATCATAGGATTCACTCTACAATATACTGCATAATATAGCTGTAATGACTATATTTGAAAAGATGTACTTACAGACATACACACTATGACCAAAAGTTTTTGGACACCTGACCATCACACCCATTTATGCTTGTTGAGCACCCCATTCCAGATTTAGTCCCCCTTTGTAATAATAACCTCCACTCTTCTGGGAAGGCTTTCCACTAGATTTTGGAACGTGACTGTGGGGATTTGTGTTCATTCAGTCACAAGAGCATTAGTGAGATCAGGCACTGATGTAGGGTGAGGAGGCCTGGTGCACAGTCAGTGTTCCATTTCATCTCAAAGGTGTTCAGTGGGGTTGAGGTCAGGGCTCTGTGCAGGACACTCGAGTTCTTCCATGCTGGAACAGGTTTGGGCGTCTTAGTTCCAGTGAAAGGAAATCTTAATGCTACAGCATACAATGACAATCTGTACAATTATGTGCATAAAACTTTGCAACAGTTTGGGGAAGAACCACATATGGGTGTGATGGGCAGGTGTCCACAAATTTTTGGCCATATACAGTAGTATATATTTTCAGGCCAGGCAGACAGATTAAAAACAAGGACTGTAGCATTCAGTTAATGTGTCAGCTCAAGAAACAATGCAGCACAACACATGAAAACAAACCACAGCAATAATATTAATCTTTTTCTTTTTAGTACAGCAACATGAAGTGACCAAAAATTCAATTATACTGTAGCAATATGGGTCTCCCACATTGTAGAGGTAGTACAGACATACACAGTACTGTGAAAAAGTCTTTTAGAAAGCAAAGATGGCTTCGAAAATAATTAAATTAAAAGTTTTCTACATTTTAAAAAATTCTACGTAGAGCAGTAAACAGCACCAAGCTAAACAAAGTCAGTAGTAGTTTGTCTTCAAAAATGCACCAGTGGGCTCAAGTACACTTTTTGCATTTATATAAGGAAATGAGCTGGTAAGTTTTACTGAGCATCTTGGAGAATCTGCCACAGTTCTTCTAGAGACTTTGACTGTCACACTTGCTTCTGTTAGTGTAAGTTTTTACTGATACACAAACATTTTTTCTATAATATTTCATTTCGGTTGGAAAAGTAATGTTTGAAGATCTAAAATGTCATATAATAAACACGTAAGACAAAATTAGTATTAAAAAGAGTCAGGGTGCCTAAGACTTGCCCAGAAACTGTGTCCTGACACTCAAATATTTAGAAAATCAGACAAAATCAAAGGCGGGAACCCCACTTCTACCATATAATTAAATCAATGACTAAATTATCAATGCAGCCTTTTTTCTTTAACAGATGTTACAGTAGAGCGTAATAATAGTCTGGAGAAAGAAGAGAGACTCGTTCCAGATTGCGATCAGCCCTGCTAATGAAGAACATTCCTCTCTAACAAGTTGCAATAGCTGCCTAAATCACAACGCTGGCAATCAGAGCCAATCAGCTAGGGGAAATTGCTAGGGGTTCTCCTAGCTATGAATTATGGGTGCCCTAATAAATACCTACATCTCAAAGACTAAAATTTCAACATACATAGGCTACACTGTCCCTTCAACCGAAATCAGTGAGACTCCTTGATAGATGCACTTGCTTTTAAAAGACAGCTTTGATTGCACCGGACTACACACTTAATTAGCACCATCTTTTTAGATCTAGATCACAGGCTCGTCTATAAGCGGCGAGGGCTTTCAGGAAAATGAACACATGGTTAGATTAAATGTCAAAGCCATGCTTTTAGCTTAACTACAAAAGCCAGAACTATCATATTGCTACTGAGAGGGGAGACATATCAAAGCAAATTAGGTACAGAATCGCTTTTAAGAGATGACATGTCAGTCAAAGGTCTATAACTGGATCTTTTTTCCTTTTACCAAGTTTTCACTCCCACATATACCAATGTCATGTTGGGGTTTTGTGGTGTGTGGATGGCTGGCAGGACACTGAGAACCATTAATCACAAGGCCATGACAGGAAACAGCTCTAGGCAGTGTCTTGTGGAAGGGTAAATTTTCTTCAGCTCTAGAGGCACTGCTTGAAAGGGTGAATATTTGTGCAATATGATTAAAAATCATTTTGCAATGTGGTGTTTGAGGCTTCAAGGTCAATATTGTAAGGTTTGATGAATAGGCTGATGGGGCAAAAGAACTTATTTAAATAAAGGCTTTCATTAGGCTTCCTTTCAAAGCCTGAATGTCCTCCATGCACCACAAACACCACACCATTCCTGTACTATGACGATGTGAAAATTTTCTTTTGACCTTTCCTCAATTAATTATTGAAACAACAAACCCTTCATTGTTTAACCTTGGCTAATAAGTATGTTTAAAAGTTTAATGCTCTATGTGTTATACTAAACAATGTTTTTTTTTATTTCTATTCTAATATCAGCATACTTGCTTTAGTCAGAAATGTTGGAGAAACTGAAATCAAGGACTTAATTCAGCTCAAGTACCTGCCTTAACTGAGGAGAAGAAGAAAAAAAAAACAGTGACTCCTTATGTGTTTTCAGCCTTAGCCAAACGCACCCATCCATGAAAATCCCATCTCAGGGAGAAAGGAGGTGAGGACCTGAGAGCACACACACATGCACACACACACTAAACAATAAGAGGACACACTGCCAGATCCCCACTAAAGCCCTTTATCCTTATCATAACCACTTCCACAATTACTCACATGAGTGGTTTACCTGCTTCGGACAGGACGGGTTGTTTTATTTATTTATCTTTTTTAACGGACCTAGTGATACAAAAACCTCCAGGCGGCACGTGTTAACTGGGCCGCGAGACGCAGCCGCGCAGAACGTTTGGATCATGCTGCATGCAAGAGGGATGGAATCTCAGTGACTGGTTCAAGCAAGCCCATACATATGGAGCACACAGACAGACAGACAGACAGATAGAAAGACAGACAAATGCACAGCTGTACACTGGATGAGTGCAAACAGCAGCTTCTGCCATTCACTTTCCAGTCCCAGAAGAGTGTTCATTAAAAAACTGCTTTGAAGCACCGAGGACTGAACTCAATGGAAAGAGCATAATCAGTGAATAGCACAACAAGGAGATGAGTGTGATCTGGCTTCGTTTTCCAAATTACGGCAAACATAAACGCACTTAATTACACAGATCAACAAATTCTCCAGGGGTGGCAGGAGCGCAGCTCGATGCGTATTAAGCATGGAGACTTCTGGAGTACTAATGGAGCAATCAACGTTCTATGCGTCGGCATACATTAATACACATAATTGATCTAAAGGCAAATAGCTTTTTCGTTCTGAAGAGAAAACATTTGTTTTCGCAGTCAAAATGAGATTAACTCACGGTTTTCACAAATCATTTCAATAAACTACAGCTTTGCCTACTCTGCAATATACAACATGATAAAGTCTATGCTTTTAGATGGATGGTAGTAGCGAGTTTTAGAAGGTCAGCGTTGTAGCGGATGGCAGCATTTAGTATGAGAGTCTGGCATAATGCAGTCTTTATGGACAGGTCTGGCTCTTAGCAAATGGCAACACTTGTGATATTGATAGCATGCTGCTGTCAAGAAGACACTTCAAGGTTCAAAGAAAGCTCTGGGAAGGAACTCCCAGGAGAGAAGGAGGAAGATATAATGAAATCAAGAAGTAAATAAATGAATCGATGAATGAATAATAGATCAGCCAGCAAGTGGCCCCTTCGAGCAATGCCACGGATGCAATATTAATAACCAGCTCTTACTGTTCATCTCTGTGTCATCACTGACACCCTTAGGAGCAGCATGGCCGGAATAACACACAGCTGATCTGTACATTCGATCCGGATTACGAATTTTCTTCAGTCCTTCCGGAGGCAGGGAAAGAGAAAGTAGAGAAAGAGAAGAGACTAGGAAAACTGCACAATAACTTAACATTGAGACGTTCTACATTCTCCCCATGCACACACACATACACACAAAGCGGTTACTGGTTACTTGCATTGAACCTGAGCCTCCCTCCCCATGCATTTCGGACGTGTCTGTCTCTGAGCAGAGGAACACTTCTCACAGGCAATCTGTTCAATTTGGCTTTCGGGTTCAGTGTGCCAAATTCACTTCTCTCCACCAAGTCTACTCCGCTGTTTCATTGTGCACATTCAGAGGGGCAGAAGGGATTGCTTTGACTTAAGTTGCTCCCTAGTGGTGAGGACATGTGGAATTTTATTTGGGTTCAGGCTTGGGCTTTGAGAAGGTACAAAAGCAATCTCTTTCATCTTGTAGAAGACGACAGTGTGTATGTTTTCATTACAGCAGACCTGAGCACACGCTGTTTATTATTTACAGTATATGGGCCAGCGCTGAAGATCAAGTATCTAACTACATAATTCAGTTTCAAAAGATCAATGTGGCAACTCTGATAAAAAATTTAAGGTTCTGAATATGCAATGAAAAGATGATGTGAGAGAGCATCTGAACTGCTTGTACAGGGTTTTCCAAAAGCATTACAGTGTTATCATTATTGTTGAGAAACATTTTAGGTTTACACTTCCTTCCTGGGATAATGCCTTTTGGGAAACAGCGCCCATTGATTCCACAGAGTCAGACAGTTTGCTTGTGTATTTCTTTCCTTTCCTCACATTCTACTCTCCCTCGGTTTTGCTGAGAGTTGAGAAATAAATATTCAAGAAATTTCCTCCAGCCTGCAAGGAAAGAGGCAGCTCCAAAATTCTTTGGGGATCTTTATGAAAGTTTGGTTTTGTTTGCATTGTGCGAGATTTTTAATGACAGCGTTGACTTCTTGTCTGAAGGAGGTAAGGGATCACAACTGGTTAAAACATTTACTAACATTAACATTTACAACACTGGTTTCTACATTTCAGCACACAGTGATAAACCCATCCACTCCCCCACATTAGACCTAATTCACTTAATAGAGTTATAAATTCCCAAACAGATCTCCACTCGAGCTTGACCAACATGAGATTTTTGAAGCTAATATCAATACTGATGTTGGGCTAGAAAATAAATTATTACCATAGCTCTGAGATATACTGAGATATTCTGCTTGTTTTTAAGATTTAATAAAATGAAGTAAAGAAAAGAATGCAATATGTACTTTACTGTGTAGTTTATAATCTAAATTTAATCTGTATCAATTTAATTTGTATCAGTCTAAATTTAAATTGGTAATAAAATGTATTGAGCTTGTTTATACAAATTATACAGTAGTGCAAACTTTTAAATGCTTAAGCGTTTATTTCATCTTATAGTGCCAATTCAAATATAAAGCTCATACTAGACATCAAATTGGTGATTTCCTTCACACACTTACTAAACCCTATAATTAACCGGGAGCTGAATCAGGTGTCTTGAAGCAGAAAAAAAATCACCAAACCATCCTGGATCGGTAGGACTGAGACTAGAACACTCAGTTAAGCTTGTGTTAGGTTTTTTGCATTTAGATAATCATATGAGCAAGATTCCTATTTATTTTACGGTTATAAATGGTTGATACTTTTGTGCAGCATTCTGTACAAATTCCAGGTGACTTCTAAAAAAACACACTTCGGCTTAACTGCTACACAGCAAATTTCCTTTGGTGGTGCTAGTCATGACATAAGACACAAGATATTGTACTCCTGCTCCACTTTAAAATAATTTACCTATATATTTTTTACCTTCATCTGGATAGTCAGATAGATAGGACTAGATAGGACAGTTAGATAGGACCTATGTTATTACTGTTGGCTGGTTCAAGAAATGAATGTTAGCAAGTCGGAAGCTAGTGTTAGCATAGCTACCACAGAAACAGAATCATGTTATAACACACAAGAAAATAGATCCCTGCTCTGCTTCAAAATAATTTTATTTAATTATTTATTTAATTGATTAGTTTTATTTAATTTTTTTAATTATTTATTTTTTTATTCCTTTATGCGAAAGGTCATCAGTTAGAGTGGCTTTTCACATTGTTGGCTAGTTCAGCAAATGAATAGCCGGCTCGCTTATTAGCAAGTGGAATGCTAGTGTTAGCATTGGTTACTACAGAAAAATGTCATGCCACAACACAACACACTCTTCGTGTCTCTTCTTCAAAATTTTATATATATATACACACACACACATATATATATATATATATTGCTTTTCACACTGTTGGCTAGTTCAGTAGATGAGTAAGTGGATAGCTAGCATTAGCATAGGCTTACATACTACACAAGAAGAAGAATTTTTTTTGTTATTTCTTTTATTTGTTCAGGGGAATAAAAGCATGGCAAAATATAACTCCACTTGCAGTGACATTTTGTTTCCACAGACTAATATTGTTAGAACATATTTCACTCTAACGCTGTCTGTTTAGTCAAACATGTTTCCCTCAGAATCTCATTTTATATTCTGCTAAAGTATAAAAGTGGGGGAAGCAGAGCTCTGCTCACTTTTTTTTTTTTCCCAGTGTTGTTGAACCATTCTCCCCAAACTTTGGAAATATGTCAGTGAAACGAATGGTGATACAATTGCAAGAAAAGAGGATGAATATAACGTATTGATTTGGCATATTTACCACATTTTAAAAAAAATCTAAATTATATACAGAGAGAGTTTCAGGGGGTACGTGTCTTTTTCTTTATTGTTCTTTATTGTTTGCAGTTGGTTGTAATCCAGTTGGAGTCCTTTACTGCTATTATGTTAGTTGCTATTATTAATAACACCATAGTGTGAAATAGTTCTACAAAAAAAAAAAAATCTTGTTTCATCTGATAGCCAACAAGCTGCTAAAGCCCCTATTATTAAACACCGTGTTGGGAGCAAGTGGGATTCTCTAGAAGCAAGAAGGGTCAAACCAGGGGACATGAGCACTCAGTGGGACGTAAGAGATATTACCCACGTTTTCATAGCAGCCTCTAGCAAAGAACAGCCTGTCCTTATGTGCAAAAAAAAATCTGTGAAATACTGAAGCCCTGGAGAGCAGCGCTCAACACAAACACTGCTGCTTCAAGGACAAAAGGTTATGGGACAGAGAGTAATCAAAAGAAAAAGAATTGTATAAAACTACACGCAACACAATGTTCCACTCACTTTCCAACGCTACTAAGTAGGCCTAGAGTATTAAACTGGAACAGTAGGGTAGAATATATATGCAAAACCAAAAGCCCTTAACCTCTACAGCACAGAAGCGGCTACGTTCATGTGTAAGTGTGTGACACATGTTCCTCCTCCGCACGTTGACCTCACAAGAACGGCAAAAATAACTCAACCTGTTCTGCCAGGGGAGTCTCAGCTCAGACGATCTAAAAAGCACGTGGCAGCCATAACGCAACGGGAGGAAGAACATGAATGTGGTGTGCATTACAAGCCCGGATGTGTTTGTTTGCATCTGTAACAAATAGAGAACAAGCTTGGGTAGCCCTGAGCCATGTGATGCTTTCAACACAAAGGTAGATATCTCTTTATTCCAGTACTCCCGTTCTCAGTTGACATGCCGTGCATAGTAAAACAGACGTGTACTGTGGCGACTAACAAAGCTCAATACCACCCCCCTGTGGACCGGCACTGGTTCAAACCCACCGCACTTTTCCTCCTGTCATATTATTATTTCCTGATCGCTGATTTTATAGCCATAGCTTCGTAATTACAAGGTAATAAGTAAGTCAATAATACATGCATGAGTGCTGTTTTATCTTAGTATACTAGTATAAGGTCATTGAGGGAATAACCAGATTCATCGGATTGTCCTTTTGAACTCTTCGAGTTTAACACTGCTCACATCAGCAACCAAATATCACAGCAATAATGTGATGATTGTCGGTGCAATATATATTTTTTTTTTTGTAAAAGTTTTTTTAAAGCAAGGTCTCCACCCTGTGGCTGGAAAAAGATAACCTTTACCCATTATTAGTTTTGTTTTCTATTAAATTTTCTATCAGTTTGAAACAACCACTGACTACGGTCAACTTTATCCAAACATAATTGTATCTATCGCAAGAAAGAGTAGCTGGGCTTAGATTTAATCTCATAGAAGTTTAGCAAGTACAGTGTACGCCTTCTTACCTAATCTAGATACACACATTCATTTGTGTAACTGACCTAGCACCAAATTGCAGGTGGAAAGAGATTTTTTAAGAAATTGATCAAATTGATAAAATAACTGTAATCTGCTTTTCTATATAGGTATTACCTATTGAGTTTAAACACAACTTCCTTCTATTGACAGCATAAAGTTTTCCAAAGACATAACTACACATGCACATCAGTTGTTGTTGTTGTTGCTGTTGTCTTTTTTTAATATGATGGCATTATGGAAAAGTCTAAAACTGTCCCAGAGGTGTAGTTTATGTGTGTTATTTCAGCTCAGCAGCTGATGCACATGCTGTAGTAATGTAGTAACAGAGCAGCACTTTGGAGCACAGAAAGTAGCACAGCACTGAGGTTAATAGACAATTCCTAAAACACAAGCTCGCTTTTAAGACTTGTGTGTGGCAGACTTGGTGGATAAAAGCAGTGAGATTAACACTGGTAACTTAGGAACAATTTTGTGTAGAAGCTTGAGAAATAAAAGAGAAGTTAGTGCTGGACCACGGTGCTGTCAGTAAGTTTGCTCTCACAGCTGAGACGCCGAGGGAAAGCGTTGACTCTTGTCGCGTTTTTGTTTATTTTTAAGTCTCCCAATTTCCAAATTCGTTTTTTTTTTTTTAATGTAACACACATAGCTGGCTAGCTACCATAGCTGGCTAGGGTAATGATGTCTCGGTGGAGAAATAACGAGTGTGTGAGGATAAATGCGGAAACCCGAGAAGCATCTCTCGTCGCAAGTTGCGAGTCCCCTCGACCTGCTCCTTAATGTTTTCACTCCATTCACACTGTTGTCATCAGTAATAAACAACAAAACATGTTTTTTACAATCCCAAAGCTTTTTTTTTTTTTTTTTTGCCTCTTACCTTCCGGCTTGTTTTCGGCAGCCATTTCCCCTCCGCGCGCCACATCCTCCTCCTCCTCCTCCTCTTCGCGAGCGTTGGGTACCACCACGCGCGTGCACGTCGAGGACAGCGCGAGGAGGGACTGGCAGAGCGGGAGGCAACTCCAGCCCACTCCACCATTGGCTGTGCGATGCTGAGTGACCACGGGATGCTGAAATGGTCTGCGAGCTCAGTGAGAAACGCCTTCCCTTTCCAAGTGGCTGCTCGCGATCATTGGGCGGCGGAGGGATGTTTAGGTGCAGCTTCCACGCCTCGGAGAGACAGCGAGCCAATCCGGGATGAGCTCGCGCCTGAAACTGTGCGTCGTCAGAGGAGTGCGTAAGCCTGAACAGACACAGGAGGCTTCTTTTAAAACCATACAGTGTGCACTGGAGCTTTCTTTCAAATATTCCTCTTAGCTAGTTTAAGACATAGCCCTAATCCTGTGAGCAGGGTTTTTTTTTTTTTTTTTTAGATATGGAGTAGCAAAAAGGGGTAAGGGATGGCACCACCTAATTTTCAGAATACAATGATATGTACAGTGCAACATCAGTGTCCACATATTGACTCTCTAATTCATCTAGATGTGCTTCTTTAAAGGAAAAGTCCACCCTGAAACACATTACACATGTTTAGATGGAAATATTTCTAATGTGTTTAGCAACTCTACTGCTAATATGTTCCTTGATGCTGTGTTTTCATTATTCCTGTGAGAAGGTAGCATTTGTGTGCCACGCTGATGTCACAGGGGGACTTTGCTAGTATGTTACGATGGTGTTCAATAGGAGAAACAAGTCCTCAAACATAAGGGATACACTGTAAAAAATTGCTGTAAACTTATAGTATTTATTTTACAGCAAAATACTGTTTGTTTGTTTGTTTTTACAGGATTGTACTGTAAATGATGCAGTGTATAGGTTTACAGTATAATGCCAGAAAACACAGTGCATACTGGCAGCATTTCTGGCAGGGGTGAGAAAAAAAAAATCTCCCTGTGTCAACTTTGAGTTGAATTTTAATGTTGTAGTTGAGCAAGCTGTGGTGGCTCAGTGGTTGAGACTATGAGTTACAGATCGGAAGGTCATGTGTTTAAATCCCAGCACCGCCAAGCTGCCATGGTTGAATCCTTGAGCAAGACCCTTAACCTGCTGCTCAGTTGAATCTTGCATCAGCCAAATGAGCAAATGTACAGGATTACGTTTTATTTCATTCTATAATTATATTTACAAGTATGTTACTTTTGTAAAATTTATAGCATATTACCAGAACATACAGTAATATACTGTAAGAATAACAGAAATTATACTGTAAAAGATATTACATACTCTACTGTGAATATGTTTTGCAGTTATTTACTGTAGATTTAAAGTACTTTACTGGCAACTCTGCTGGCAGTGAATTACTGTCAATTTTACAGTAAATGTTTTACAGTGAACGGTTAGGTTTTGCTGTTAGCTCCTAAAAACAAAAGACCTTCTTTTCTCACTCACCTTTTTCCAGCAATGTTCAACATTATATTAATGAAAAATCCAATGTACAAGTGGTGGTGAGTTATGGCTGAGTTATGGCTGAGTTATGGCAGAGAATTTGGCTTGGCTAGTTAGTATGAGATGATGAGTTTGATGGTGACGAAGGTGGTATTAGCATGAAATTTTATGGTTTGCAACCGTATTTGTTGGAATAGAGTGTGCAAGTGAGGAAGTAAGAGACCTGGACAGATGGAAGTAATAAAGCACTGCTGCATCACTCTCAGAGGTAGTCAAACCATTAACCAAGTGGTAATAGACCAACATTTCAATAAAAGAAGTATAAACTAAAAAAAATCAAGTAAGAAATTTATTACGAAACACAACTTGGACACCAGTGAAAATCATACAATATGTTAATTATAAAGATTGATATGTAAGTCATTTAGGGTGGAACAGAAATGAGAGTGACAGACCTCTAATAGATGTGATTTGAGATCAGGGTTGGGGTACTGGGCTTAATTCAGCAGTGTCCACCCTGTGCCAGCCATATCACCAAACTTCACCAAGCAGGCCATACTAGAAATCACTGACCTTCTTAAAGAAATCTGTAGTTTATACACAATTACCTCAGACAAGAATTTCAGAGAAAAACATAAAATCTTTGTACTTATAATGGAATTCTAATGGCAGCTGCTGAATTACATGAATATATGTTTAAGATACAAAACACTGTAAAGGAAATTCAAAACTGCCATTACACTGTAACAGTAAAAGTGAGGCAAAGGAGAAAGTCTTACTGAAGCTGTCTTTGTGTAGTTTAGTCCCACTTTCCATGAATTTTTGTGGTATCCCTGCACCATCAGATAAAAACTGATGCACCTCCATGCTTACCTTTTTCTTCAGTGTCCACAAGTTCCTCCTCCTGAAAAAGTAGACTCATCTCAGTAAGGACGATGTATACAGATTTCTCTTTTACTGAAGAATTCATAAAAGTGTTCTACAAAAATATGTTCTCAAATCTGAGGCTGTTGATGAATTTTCTATAACAGCAGCTCTGACAGTAGCACTGGCTGTAATTCAAATCACACACATATATTAATGGGCTTAATGGGCTTCTAATATGTTTTAGTTTATATAGTAAAAGCTCATTTTCAGGGCAATTCAGATTCATATGGTGGACGATCTACATAATCTAAGACTAATAATAAATCAATTAAAAATGTTAATTAAATAAGGAAATATGTTGACATTATACCGAGACATTTATGGAAGGAGTCTCCAATATCAGCATACTGCACAGTCCGTAGGTGTTCCCCCACAGAAACTCTTCAGAACAGATGGGTTTACACTTCACAGTTTCTCTGTAACATGACCATCTGTGGGGGTTTTTTTGTCCTATTAACTTCAAGAGAGAGAAAAATGAAAGGCTCCTGAAGGAGCGGCTGTTTATTACTGCTATAACGCAAGTGTTAACTGGAACTTGTCTTGTGGAGGTTCCACAACATTAAATGTAAATTTAAATGTTTAAATTGCACAATATATCATTTATTAATAAAATAAAACTGGCAATAATTGGCAAATCACTGTTGTATATCAATAATAAAGCACTTTGCGATGTGCTGTTATAGGAAAATAATCCACTTCGCATCAAGCCATATCACACCGCCCTGTTTTCCTAAAACATCATGCCTTGTCATTTTTTTATATCTTACTCCCCAAACAATTTACATTAGACATCCCTTATGGGTATGATTTGAGTAAACCAGGTTTCCAATATGTTATCAGTATAGGAACATTTAGGAAATTCATGTCCATAGTAATCCCGTATGCTACAAAATGATGTAGCTAGAGATTAGGTTAAGAAAATGCGGTGTTCTTTTGAAGTGTACTTTTAAAGACCTTTTAATTAAATTTAGTGTGATTAGGAACTTTGTCCAATTATCTATTAATGTGGTAAATGATTTGCAGTAATGAGGTAGGCTTGTGTGAAATACGTAGTCGGTATAGGGTTAATGGAGAAAAAAAAATGGACTGAATAGGACTAGCTGTCACACAGAGGTGGTGCTGAAGGGACAGCTCCAGAGAGAGAAAGACTCGTACAGAGAGAGGAGGAGGTTTTAAAACCTGTACCAACTGGTCCATGTTAAAGAACCTAATTCAACCTAATTGCCACAAAGTTGCAAGCACATAATTGCTTACAATCTCTTTGTATGCTGTAGCACTACAATATCCCTTCACTGGAACTAAGAGGCCCAAACATATTGCAGAATGACAATGCCCCTGTGCTCAAAGCAAGCTCCACAAAGACATGGTTTATCAAGGTTGGAGTGGAAGAACAGTTTTGGGATGAATTGTAACACTGACTGTGCACTAGACCTTTTTGCCCTACATCAGTCCCTGACCTCACTAATGCTCTTGTGGCTGAATGAGCACATCCCCACATCCACGCTCTAAAATCTAGTGAAAAGTCTTCCCAGAAGAGTTTAGGTTATTATAACAGCAAAGGGGGGACCAACTCTGTGTTAATGCGCATGGTTTTGGAATGGACACATATGGGTGTGATGGCAGGTGTCCACGTATTTTTGGCCATATAGTGTAATTACTTTTTTTTAGTTACATTATCCTTGAATTGTCTGAGAAACCTTGCTAATGTTGAATGCACTCATGAATATGTAAGTGGCCCGACACAACTGAGAGATTAATGAACATTCTTTAATTGCAGTGAGCTCATAGATAATGAATTAAATGTTTCTTTGCCCGCAGCAAAAACAGACCGTGAAATGCCATCATTAAAATATGATCCTTATTGCTTGCATTCCATTGATAACATGGGAAATGGGAACACTCTCCAAATCCTGACCTTTTCATTGCCGATAGAAAAGTCATGAAGTGGTAAAGTAGCCTAATTGACAAAGTGCAAAGACCTTTGTTTTGTCAGACCTTGCTTTCTCTGTGGAGAAAAAAAAATGTGTTCCTGCATAATAAAATTATGATCAATTAACGATCATGTGAGGTTTAATTCTCATTCAGCAAAATGAATTAGAGTTTTAAAATAGTGTACTTAGGCCTGTAGCTGCATAAATTAATTTAATTTTGTTTACTTTTTATAAGTGCGAAATGTTCACTGGTAATTAACTACGCCTGTGTGTTAATTCATTTGCATTTCGTTTATTCTTGCAATAGTTTGTTTATGAAGCTAATAAATCTTGTCCGTGTGCATGTCATAATTAGTGAAAGTATAATTTCAGATTAAGGATGCCTAGGCCTACCAGTAATAAAGCATATCCTAATGTGCAATAGAGTGGGTGTTCAGAAAAGGCTTTTAGTCTTTGTAGATCTCCAGAGGTAAGAATTGGTACATAAAGAAATACCAAGCTGTGCATGGAGCTAATAATAAATCCTTTCCATTTAGGAATAATTACGGAGCCGAGTATATAAAGTACACATAGAGTTTAGAGTTTAGAGCACAGTTTAATAAGCTTTGTCTCGTCTCCTGGATTATATTTAACCTATATCGAGAGCAGTAACTTGGAAACAGTTTATTCAGCATGTTATACACTCAGCAAGAAATCCCCCTCTCCCTCAAAAAAAAAAAAAAAAAAAAAAAAACAGTTCGACTCCGGCCCTGAAGGGGGCGATAACGTTCCCAGATCCGTGTGAAAACGGACGCTGGGCGGGATGAAAGGTTGTAAACATGGCGGCGGCCTTGGAGGAGGATGAAATTGACAATGATGATTACTATTCACTATTAAACGTGCGGAGGGAGGTATGGAATTCATGTTATTTATTTGTGAAGATATAGTTAGAGAGTTAGAGTTATATGTCAATGATAATATTTTACATAAAGAGAATGCAAGTCAGGATTCAGTGTGAATTGAGCTAACGCGTTAGCACTGTGACCCTTGCTTATCATTGCTCTTTGCAGCTAAACTGTAGACACTCTTTATTTATGACAAATAAAATTTCTGTTTATTTTTCAACGCGCGCCATATAAATATGTGACTTTAGAACTATTGGTACTTTTTCTATAAACTTTCTTCAAGTAGCTATCACGTTAGTTTTGTTTTAAAGCTTTTACACAAAGTTATTCTAACAGCAATAGCTAGCGTGCTATGAAGCTAGCGCTGAGTTACTTTCGTTACCGCGAGCCTGAAAGTCAACTGTCATTACATTCTAGATAGTTCCTCCCTGCAGACTTCTCAAAACGAAATGTAATAACATGTTATCTAGCGCTGCCTCTGTCATTATCGTCACACATTAACGCTTTAGATAATGCAGTTAATTCTGTCTTTGCACGAGGGACTGGTGTTAAAGTGATGCTACCTTCACTTGCTATCGAATTTATCGTTAATACAAGTTTCCAACTTAAAGTCGTAACTGCTTCAGAAACGTTGTACACACCCAGTTTTACTACACATTACTCTTTAATAATGTCTGAGACAGTTGCAGGAAAGGACAGTGGCAGTGTATTATTTTTCTAAATACATACCTATTTAGTAGTCAGCAATTAAGTAACACACACTGGTTTACATCTCTAACCACTGGTTAAATAATACATAATATTACAACAGAATGAAATCTAAGGAAGGCACCAGAGCAGATCAGCAATGCTAGCAGTTCACTTGTATTCCTGCATCTTCAGTAATTGCTTTATCATGGTTAGGATTTGTGTCCATTGCAAAGGCATCATGTTCACATTCATTTACACACTCAATCACGCCTTGGGGCCAATCCGCCTACCAGTCTGTGTTTTTTTTTTGGGAGGTGGGAGGATACTGGGAGAACATTTATAGCATTTGGGAGATGCCCTTGTCCTGAGCAACTTGCATAAGTACTTTGTCATCTCCACCAGAAACATATACTCATGCTAGTACAAATATGTCAGGATGTAAGCATATTTCAAGCTGAGTTCTTGTTAGAGAGAAACTAGTTGAGTGCTTGTTAGGGAAGCCAGCTGAGTGTTTGTTCAAGAGGTAGAAGACAGCCAAGTGACTCAGCTGTTTGGAAAGCCAGGGGAACTTCTTTCCAGCCAGCACCTGGTGCAGTACAGAGAACAGGCTTGCTGCATGTTTTCTTTGTACCTTCTCCTTGAGGGATGGTGGATCAGGTCCAGCCATGCACCATTCTAGAGGCTCAAAAGGAACTAATGTACTATTGCATATTGTAATATACAGAGTTACAATAGACTAAAATGTCTGGAAGATTCCAGAGCAGTTCAGGAATGCTAGCAATTCTCTTGTATGCAAAGATTCCACTGTCCGAGAAGCATATGAAGGCAGCAGATTGTTTATTACAGGGCAATTACCATAATGTAAGTCTAAACTTGAACTTCTAGAAAGTTCAGTTTTCTTACATGGGGAAAAAAAGCCAAAGTTTATGTGTGTTAATTTTCTAGAAGCATGACTGGTGTAGCCAGGTTATCCTGTATGCCTACTTAGTAGGTGTACACTTTATAGATACAGTTACCAACTAGTCCATCTGTTGCTCATGCTCCCTTAATGGAAAAGGACCACCACTGACCAAATATTATTTGGCTGGTTGATTATTTTAGGCACAGCAGTAACTGTATTCATACTGGACACTGTTAGAGACATATACATTGTTTGTCCATTTTGAGAATATAGCTTCATTTTTCCATGCAGTGTGTGATAATCATCATCTAGCCATACATCAGTGTCAGTGAGTGACCACAGGAAGCTGTTAGCTGGATAATTTTGATTGGTTGACTGTGTCTCATCCCAATGTTCACTTATACCACAAACATTACCGCATCACTATCATGTGAGAATCAGTGCAGAGAATGATCTAAAAAGTATCTGGTCAGTGGTGGTCCCTTTCCATTGTCTGATCCATGATGAGCAACAATACATAACTTTATTTACCTACAAATTGCACTTTGATGGTGTCTATCTGATAAAGTGTAGGTGCAGTAAGGTGCACTGTAGGTACTTGGCCACTGAGTGCTTGTATAAAAATTCAATGAAATCCATTTTTAAAAATCTTTACCTTGTGGAAGTTTTAGTCCTATACGTCTTGTACTTTCAGGCCACGCAAGAGGAACTTAAGGCATCGTATCGGCGTCTTTGCATGCTCTACCACCCTGATAAACACAGAGACCCTGAGCTGAAAAGACAGGCAGAGCAGCTTTTTAACCTGGTGCACCAAGCATATGAAGGTGAGAGGTGGTGTTGCACAAACTTTCATCATGACTTTGAATTTAAAACACAAAGGATGTTGTTTTACGATCTGCCCTGTTGTTTTTATTACTCTTTTATTTTATTTAGTACCACAGTGGAACAGCACTGTTGTGATTTTAAAATATTTCCCTTTCTGTGCAGTACTAAGTGATCCACAATCCAGAGCTATCTATGATATTTATGGGAAGAGAGGGCTGAGCGTGGAAGGATGGGAGGTAAGTCATGGTTCAAATGGGGGTTGGCTGTAACAATGTTTTATTAGTTTTAATAAAGAGAGAATGAGCCAATCTTTCATCAGTCTTTTTGTTAAGCTGTGTGTAAATGTTTTGTAAGCCAAACAGAACTAAAAATTCCTGCCAGATTTGTAGTGATTTTTTTTCGTACTTGTGTGTATATTGATAAATGACAATCCCCCGTATATAACTGAGTATGTTCACTATTTACATTTAGTGATGCCCACAAAACACCATAAAATGGAAGAGCTCAAGAGTGCACTAAATGTTCCAGAAACATTCCAGAGCCACACACTAAATCTTCCTCCTTTTATATGGCACTATTTCTTTTGTCCTAATTGAGTGGCCAGTCTTAGTTGTCTTAATTTATTGATTTGTTTTGGATTGCTTTCTTTCAAGTCATTAACATGAAATGACCAAGTTTCACAATTTTTTAAAAATAAAGTGTGTGTGTGTGCATGCGTGTGCACACATAAGCTCTTTACACTTGACAATATAATCTGTATGTAAAATTGCAGTAACTCATGTCAAATATACAATTTGAAGCCGATCAGTTGCGGTTTACATTAGTGAGTCTCATGCAAAATATTCATGTTCAGTTTGATAAATGAGGCCCAGTGTTCCTTGTTGTTAATTGATATACACAGCTGTCATTTTTTTCAAATATATATTGTAATTTTTTTTAAGGTAGTGGAGAGGAAAAGAACACCGGCTGAGATCCGGGAAGAGTTTGAGCGCCTTCAGAGAGAGAGGGAGGAGAGAAGACTTCAGCAGAGGACCAACCCTAAGGTTTAATTTCTGTCTTGTATGACCATTTCACTTCACGGTGTCTGTATATTACTGATTTACTGATCATCTCTCCGGCAGGGGACAATCAGTGTGGGTGTGGATGCCACAGACCTTTTTGATCACTATGAAGAAGAGTATGAGGAACTCTCTGGTGGCGGCTTCCCCAACATTGAGATTAACAAGATGCATATATCTCAGTCCATAGAAGTATGTAATTTTTTAAAAGAGAAAATTTACAGATATATTTGAGTCAATGCTGTCCTGTTAAAAGAATTGGAAACTGAAAAGTGTTCAAGTCTAATGGCTCTTATTCATCAAAAGATGTGTAGAAAAGAGACACTGATTAATGATGATTTGAACAATGATGGGTATGGATGTGAAAATTATTTAGGTCAAATGACTGATACATCTCCATTTACTGTCACATCTTTAACATTTCCATGAAACATGACACAATTTGAAATCATAAGTACACTATCTCATTTATGCAGGTGTAGTGAACTAAATGAAAGTATGACATTGATTTGAACTACTATTCTTGAAATACTTTCTTTGTATATTCAGTATTCTTCAATATTCCTTTCTCCATCAGATCCTTACACCACTAAACTAATACTAAACCCAGAATATTGAAAAAAAGAAAAATTCCCCCCCACACACACACAATATTATGATTTTTGTCTTGTAGTTGCCAAGTAGAGGCTAAGACTTTCTCAAAACATTCTCTTGTCATAATGTTCTCTCCTTATTGATGACGCAAATTATGAAGATGATGCTTTAGCTGCAGGTTATGGTTAACAGTCTGAGCAGGTGTGTGTTCAAAATTGAAGTTGACATTGTGTAAAATTTGCTTAACTTCACCTTGGACGTCGTTGATGAATCAGTCAGCGCTTTTATGTAACTATGTGCTGTCAGCATTATATGAGATTTGCTTTTTAGACATTTTATCACACGCATATGTTTTTTTCAAGGCCCCACTGACAACGTCAGACACGGCAGTTCTCTCCGGCTCGCTTTCCACACACAATGGCAACGGCGGTGGAAGCATTAACCTGGCTCTACGACGGGTGACGTCAGTGAAAGGCTGGGGAGAGGTGCGCACTTTGCTTGCTTGCTATTTTAATACAAACTTACTATAAATGCTATTACAGGGAATTTGAGACACGTTTCACCTTTTTTCTGTCTGTAGGTTGAATTAGGAGCAGGAGACACACATGGTCCTCTCTTTGGGTTGAAGATTTTTCGCAACCTGACACCTCGCTGGTGAGTAATACATGTCAGCATAAAGAAAAAGAAACTGAAAAATAACTATTCTTGTACAAAGAGCTCCAGTGGTTTAGATGGTTCATCAACTCTACAAAGTTCTTTTGTCTCGGTTTAGATGAACCAACAGCACCACCAGTCTAGAATGATGAAGGCCAGCACATGCCAATGTCTTTCAGTGCTTACTGTATACTACAGTATTTCATTATAAAATATTGATTTATTTCTGATACACACATCTAAAAACATGGCTAGTCCCCTTTGACTCCTGTTAGATAAACAGATGATTTGAAATCAAACTGCAGTTGTACGAGAGTAGGAGGGAAATGGTGCACTTGTGCTCTCCTGAAGTAATTTTAGGGTCTTTTATGGACATGGTTGTCAAAGTGGGGTCTGTGAGGCATAGCCAAGGGTTCTGTGATTTTCTAATTTTTTTTTACAGTTATTTTGTCTATAAATAATGTCTGGAATCTAATGAAACCATTTTAAATAAAATTGTTTTTAAGTTCAGAAACTAAAAACAGTAATTTCAAATTTAAATAATGGGCCTCATTTTTTAAATACTAAAGAGTTCCCTGATTGTAAAGAATTGAGAACCCCTATTTCATAGGACTGTTTCTCATTCAGCTCTTCAAGACACATAAACAATCATGTAGTTCAATACTACATATGGATTTTAGTTTGGCCCATTAACCCAGTCTGTGTGTGTCTTTCAGCTTCATGACCGCTCAGTGTGCAATGCAGTTTTCGTCACGTGGTGTGCGTCCAGGCATAACCACCGTGCTTGCTCGCCACCTAGACAAGAACACAATGGGCTACCTACAGTGGCGCTGGGGTGCTCAGTCTTCCATGAACACCAGCATTGTGAGAGACACAAAGAGCAGCCACTTCACATTTGCTGTGCAGGTCAGTAACTTGTTAAAGCCAGTGATAGATAGACTGTTGAGGAGTGGCTCCACCAACCAAGGCACAGTTCAAAATCTATGCTTTTCCACAAGTCAGTGCAGTACAGCATGGCTCTGCTAATTACCCACATATTGTTGAATTGTGGGCCATACCATGATACACAGTCTGAATACGGTTACCCTTCCTGCCCAGGTTCCATGCGAGTGGAGCTAGAAATAGTGCAGGACATCGATTAATCAAACTGCCACAGACTCCACCTGATTAAGTCTCTGGGTTAGAATCGCTTTTCTACCAGCACAATAATCTTTGTTAATGTAGTGACTGATGTAACATATTTTAACACACAATTAGTTGTTCCAGATTTTCAGTTATTTGCCCACAGTAGTGTTTTCTTGTCTGTGATCCAAGTCAAATTAGACCAAATCCCAAATGGCTTCCTTTTCACTGTGTTTACTCCCTACATTACAATACAATTACGATACAACACAATGTCTTACCTGATGCTGTAGTGTAGAATGCCAATTCGGATTTGGCCACAGAAACACGACTGTTTTGGGTAGCATTTTAACATCTAACAAATTTGCACTATGTATTCTCTATTTTCAAGATTAAAGTATTGGCATACTTGTCTGCGTTTGTGTGCGGACTCTCCCATTAAAACAAAATGCAGTGTCTTCTTTTTTTCATGGCAAAGAAATATAATTTATAAATTTCACATAGTTTTTTTTTTTTTTTTTATTATTATTATTGTTCCCATCCCTACTTGTCACCCCATAACCTCCAGAGAACTCTTCCTACTTTCACAATTTAAATAATTTGGGTTATTCACGACCTACAGTCCCATTTAAGTCTATTTTAGTTCCAGGTTGTAACACTACAAATGTTGAAAAGTTCAAGGGGGGGTTGAAAACTTGTGCAAGACACTGTATATCATCCTGTTGTATATTTCATGTCACAGTTGGGGATCCCACATACTTTTGTTATGATGAGCTACCAGTACAAATTCCAAGATGATGACCAGACCAAGATCAAGGGTTCTGTTAAGTATGTGCTTGAGTCCTATTATGTGGTAGTAACATAAATTAGTTGCAATTGCCTTTGGATTACTAATCATACCTTATTATATAAGCAGTGAACTCTGTTCAGTTTTGAAGCTCTTTTTTCACATGCAAGCATACTTTGTGTACAGATCAGGCTTTTTTGGAACAGTGGTGGAGTATGGCGCTGAGACTAAGATCAGTCGACACAGCGTTCTCGGTGCTACTGTCAGTGTTGGAGTGCCGCAAGGTGTTTCGCTCAAGATCAAGTATGAAGCTGATGGTTTTTGAAAAAATCATTCAAGTAATTTTTGTTGCCATGCGTGTAAAACAACTTTTATGTTTTAGGTTGAACAGAGCCAGCCAGACATATTTCTTTCCAATCCACTTGACAGACCAGCTCCTTCCCAGTGCGGTATTCTATGCCACTGTTGGACCTTTTGTATTTTACTTGGCCATCCAGCGGCTTGTTATCAAGCCTTACATGAGTGCTCAGAAGGAACAGTAAGCCAGTTTCCCTATACCCCTTGAAAATCTTCAAAATTGTGACTATAATGCTATTTATTTATTCTATAAGTAATTTCATGTTTCATTATGTACAAATAATACTGATTGTGTTCGCTCCTATAATGCATTTTAAGAATGTAAGCAGTTTGGGTTCATTTGTTTTTGTACATGTATTTACTTGTGACCGGCTTTTTCACGTTAGGGAACTGGAGAAGCAGCGGGAGAGCGCCGCATCTGACGTTGCCAAGAAGAAGCAAGAGGCAGAGTCTGCTGTAAGTCCACATGGCACTATTATACTGCTGATGGTTCTTAATATGAACTATTTAATCACAGTTCTTGTGATTAGCATGAAAGGAAGCGATACTTTTGGATTACACAGTTCTCTATTTATCCATTAGTAACTTTGTCATAGTGATAATTATGGCTCTTTGAAATGTGGGAAAAACTTTCACACTGTGAAATTTGACATTTTCTACTATATATACAGGGTGATTAAAATATGTCAATATTTGTACAGGTCTACTATAACACACTGTAAAAAAATGTCAATATTTATACAGGTCTACTATAACACACTGTACCACCATCATGCATGGCTGAAGGACCATGCCACAACCTTTCTTTTGTCAACACGGTAGCCATTACAACAGTACTGTAAAGAAAATAAAACTCTAAAGAAAAATGTTGCCAGTAACTGGGAAAAAAATTGTATCTTCATCCTGTAGAGCTGAACTACAGACTTTGCTGAACTGAAATAGTCTGGTTACCTTTAGTAAAGTAAAAAGGTAGAAAACAAACAAACAAAAAAGTAGAGAATCAACTGAAAGATGCCAGCACACTGTCTAAAAGCAAATGCCATCTATTAATTTATTTTGCATTTATCATGTAATAATTAAAATGATAAAATTAATAAACATGTATATATTCTATAAGAAATCTGTCTATTTTCTATCTACCTTTATTCATTTCCCCATCCATTTCTGCAGCCACATTTGTTAACCTGGCTCCAATCATGATCTCACTAGATAGCCTAGGCAAGTTTAGAAAGTTAATCAAAACATTTCTATGAGGGTGAGTCAAATGAAAACCTTAAAAGTGTGACATACATAGAGAAACAGTACATTAAATGTGTAGTTGCAAAAATAAAAATATATTACTGGTCTATTTTTCTCAGTAGCCCTTTCTACTGCTGTCTTAAAAATGATACACTTTTGTGACAACTATTTGAAATAAACAATGCAAAAAAATTAAGGTTGAGGTAAAATTATTGCACACATTCTTGTGTCTCAGGTTCTGCTGATGCAGGAGTCTGTACGCAGGATCATTGAAGCAGAGGAGTCGAGAATGGGTAAGAGAACATGGGTCCATGTGGTTCGTGTCAAAACACAATTCAATTTACGTACAATTTAAATTACAGGTGTTTTGAATATGGTGATGTGATAAATTCACTGGTTAAATGTTAAGAGTTATCATAGATTATATAATAAACCTGGAAGTAGCTTCCTGTGCCCTATCACTGACATGCCTTATTGTTATCAGGGTTAGACTCAGTGAAGCTATGGCTTAAATATTGTACAAAGCATGATTAACTTGCTCATTGCAAAATCTGTTATGAGTTTAGATTAATTATTTCTTGCTAGCTATAACATCCTCAGCTCTGCAACTGCTGTATTAGCATAGACATTACAAAGCCTAGGGCCTTTGATGTCAGTGTGGTCGTACACCAAATTTGTTGACTGCTGTACCTAGATAAAGCATCTGTATTGTGCAGTGGCTGCAAAATTAGATGTAAAGTGTTTAATTGGCTAGCTTTATGCAGTTCTTTTCCCTCCAAAATATAAACTAATAAGTAATTTAAACCCTGTGACCCTGCCAGAGTAAAGAATTTACTGAAGATGAATAAATGGTACCAGATATTTCATTTGCAACAGATTTTTATTAAGTATCTTCTCTTACCAGGCCTCATCATACTCAATGCCTGGTATGGAAAGTTTGTGACAGACAACAGTAGGAAGCATGAAAGAGCAAGAGTCATTGATGTGACTGTACCTCTACAGTGCCTGGTGAAAGACTCCAAACTCATTCTCACAGAGGCCTCAAAGGTAACGCACTTAATCTAGTTATTTAAATAAATACAATCAGAACATTCTTAATATTTTAATATGTAAGGAATAAAACACGACGGTGTGCTGGTATAGTAAAATAATCAACAGTGTAGTTGCCATTACTGTAACTTCCAATAACAGCACATCTTGAAACGTTTTGTTCATCTTATACCACAGCAATTTGCCAACACTAACATTTTATTTTATTTATTAAAGAATGACATCATTATTTTTTTTTTTTATGTTGATACTATTTATGTTTAATGTTGGATGAGTTACTTCCTGTTATCACTTATAGCAGCACCAGCCTCAGTTTTTTCTCTCTTGTGAAGTTAATAAGACAATAAATGCAGCTGGTCATGCTACTGAGACACCACAATGCACAAAGTCCTCTGTTCTGAAGACTTTCCCATGTCAGAAAACTAGTTGCTGCTATACCCTGACTGTTGCAAAGCACTGACACTGGAGACTCCTTCCAAATATTCTCACAGAAAACTTCACCATATCAGCAATTACAGGCCCTTTTTTTTTTTAGGACCACTTATGTGGACCGTCCGCAATACAAGTCCCTATGAATACGATAACGTATTTGAACAAGGGCAATTAATGCAAACCTGTGATTTGCCTTGCAGCCTGCACTACTGTCAGAGCTGCTGTTATAGAAAATTAATCAATGCCCTCTGACCAATCAGAATCAAGAATTCAATTCAACAGTGTTATGGTGTAAATAGCATAAAAATTTACATGCATTAAATTTAATTGTATTTACCTCAACTCAAGTGAATTAATGACATGGTTTTGTTTTTGTTGTTGTGTTCAGGCTGGCTTACCAGGCTTCTACGACCCCTGTGTGGGTGAGGAAAAGAGCCTGAAGGTGCTGTATCAGTTCCGAGGCGTCATGCACCAGGTTCTGTCTGGTGACACAGAAGCACTCAGGATACCAAAACAGTGTAAGTCTCTGTTATTCTTGCTCTGCAATTTTGCTATATAAGTTTAGTTTCTGTCTGTTTATATTTGTTCACTGCTGTGGTCTCATGTATTTGTCTTTTCCCTCTTTCTAGCTCACAGAATTGATAATGACACTTAGGAACCAGTATCTACAGGGCTGAAAGGGACAACTTGGACAGACATATAGGAGAAATGGATGTTATAGTGACTTGGATGTTCCCTGTCGCCTAAAAGCCATTCACATACACTATAGCCTTCATTTTTTGGAGTTTTAATCTTTAAGTAAAAGGCTTGTTTAATGGAGTCCATTGGAACATGCATGAATCTGTTGAATCCCCATTTGAAAAACCTGTATCTGAAATCAGTACAAGCAAGAATATGCAAAGTATTTGTTACTTTCCTTGTTATTTTCACCTCTTGTTTTTTGTAAGACAAATTCCTCTTCCCCATAGGAAAATGGTGGTTACTGTACTAACATATGTATTGAAAGACCTCCAGTATCCCAACAGTGCCTGTATTCAGTCCTCATCTGAGTGCGCTGTTTAACCCTGCTATAAAGACATCAGTGCATCCAGTGCATTCTATAGCAATCCACAGAATTCCACTAAAAAAGGAACAAAATGAGTGTCCCAAACATCAGCAACACTGAATAGCCCTGTACTGGTTAGGAAATGATATCCTAGCCTTTATGATACTGGCCAGTCGTAACAAATTTTCACCATTCCATTCTATCTGGAACTCAACTAACCCAGAGCAGAGAACTCATCACCTACCATATGAAACTGTTTCATGAATATAAAGCATGGGGACATTATAATCCATTTTTCTTCAGTGATGAAACAAATTATGACGTATACCACTGGCTTTGACATTCTGTGGCTGGAGAAACTGATCTAAAATTGCACTGAATGTGCACAGTTAAATATAGTACAGTTAGGCAAACACCTTGTTCTTAAATGATGTGATTGGTAAGAAATAATGGTGTGAAATATAAGTTTTCATCAACTTCCCATACCTCCTTGAATTGTCTAAAAAGTCATGTTTTAATGCTACATGGAGAAAAAGAAATTCTATCTGTTTCTCTGCTACCACAAGCCTTCAGAAACAGACCAATGACTTCTGCAGTTGTTGGGAAGTTGAAAAAAAAAAGAAAAGGACTGGTTGTGCAGCATCTCTGTTTCTGTCTGAAAGTGTCTATCATCAGTAAAGTACACACTCTGGACTTTTGCCATGGGGTTGGGAGAGATTAATTAAAATGAAATCAAAATGGTTTTAAAAAGTGTACTTTTTTTTTTTTTTGCAACCACTTACGGACTAATAGCTATCCATAGTCTAAATTTTTACCCTGAATCTTGAATTAATCTGGATTAAAACTCAATCAATACTAAATACAGCTTTTATATGGAATGCTGCAAGTTTGATTGTATTCCATACTAAAGAAAGTGGCCAGACTTATATTATCAAAATCCTCCTCACAATTTAATCAGAAGGAAAACCCCTGCATTTGAAACATTCTTTCCACTCTAGAACCTTATCAAAGACCTGATTTTATTAGGTGGTAGCATCATCCAGAAACTGCTGCTGTGTGTTTTGTGATTAATTTAACAGTACTTCTAAACCAGTGTGTAAACGGCATGTCAAACAAAATGAGAGTGGCTTGTTTCTTGTGTGTTTGCTGCTTTTTACTCCTTTTTGGTACACTATAAGGCCAATGGTTTGTGGACACCTGACCATCACATCCATATGTGCTTGTTGAACATCCCATTCCAGATTAGTCCCTCTTTACTGTTATAATAACCTCCACTCTTCTGGGAAGACGTTTCACTAGATTTTTGCGTGTGGCTGTGGGAATTTGCCCAATCCGCCACAAGAGCATTTTTGAGGGTTCCAGTTCAGTGGGGTTGAGGGCAGGTTTCTTTGCAGAACACTCAAGGTCTTCAATACCAGCATTGGCAAGCCATGTCTTTATGGTGCTCGCTTTGTGCACAGGAGCACTGTCATGCTGGAACAGGTTTGGGCCCCTTAGTTCCAGTGAAGGGAAACTGTAATTCTACAGCATACAGAGACATTCTAGACATAATGTGCCTCCAACATTTTGACAAAAGTTTGAGGAAGTGTTAATTACAAAATGTTCGCTTGTCCCTATGATACAGCCTTGTGTTCTTAAGCTGTTCCACTTAGGGTGAGCAGCTTCAGTCTCATTAAGGCGCTTACTCAAACCTGCTGCTGTCACAAAAGAAAAAAGACAAATCTGAGACAAAAGTTAGGTGAGAGTTAAAGGATGTTTTTACCTGTTCCACGTTTTCATCTGTATTATCAAGGGTTCTGTTTATCTGAGCAGCCTGAGATGGGGATGTAAAAAGTTTTGGAACATTTATGACTTCCTACAATACACAGGTGTGAAATGGAGTAAACATGTAACCATGAGATTACTGAGCTGAAAGTCATCACGTCCAATGTTGATTCAACCATTATTTCAGTACTGATGGCTTAAAGAAAGGCAATTTGACGGGAAACAACAAACTAAAGAAGGTTATATTTCACAGAAAGTATTCAGTGATCTGTTCTGTTCATACTGGATGTGGACCTGACCTAGACCTGAGGAAGCTAATCTGGGGTTTTGTTACTGTACCTGCTGGTGCAATTATAAGCAGAGCAACTTTTGGCATCTTTGCCCCGAACAAAAATGGCGGACCTGAAGTGCTTAAAATGCACGTTTACATTTTTAACTTGTTTCTATTACTGTCGTGATGGTCTGGTAACTAAATAATAGCATTATTAGTGTTGTTATTCATTAGAACATGTTAGAGTAATACAGATGTGGTATCACTGGTTCACTTCCTGTTTTGAACAGCAGTGTATTTCAAAATAAAAGTCGCTATGAAGTAATTTTAAGCACATTTTTTACTTTCTTTTTTACTTTCTTTTTTTACATTTTTTTTTTAATTATTACTCAGTGTAAGTCATGACATACTCAGCTATAGCGCGGTTTTCTTTTCTTATAGGGCTGAGCTTCTTGAGCGGTCTGTGCTCATTACAAATCACGATCGATTCATGATGCTCAGTAGTGATGGGCTCCATTGATCCCTGGCTCAACGTTCAGCTAAAAGAGCCGGCTCAAAGAGTCGACTCGTTCATGAACAACACATCACCAGTGTTGCCAGCTCTTTTCAGGGGATAGTGGCTAATGAACGCTCAAAAAGTCGCCAGATGACTCCACAGACAATAGTCATTAAATTGTCGTGATCATTTGCATGTCAAAAAGTGTTACATGAATTTTCGATATAGAATAGAATAGCTTTTAAATGAATAGAAATTTAAAATGAAGAACAAAGCGCACAGGGTGTGAGACAAACAATGGTGATAAGTGATTGGTCGTTGAAAATTATGGTGAACAATGATTAGTTATTGGGAATAATGGAGATTAGGGATTAGTCGTTGGGAACAGTGGTGATCAGCGAATAGTCTTTGGGTACAATGGTGATCAGTGACTTGTTGTTGGGTATGATGATGATCAGTGACTGGTTGTTGGGTACAATGGTGATCAGTGATTGCTCATTGGGAACAATGGTGATCAGTGATTGGTTATTACGAACATTGCGCAAATGCAATGCAGTCAGGCTTTACACACTGGTGGTGAGTCGACTGAACCTGCTCTCTTGTCTAACCATGGCTCTGATGTGATATCAAGTAGTTAACATCTGCTCAAAAAGTGCTAGATTTGTCAATAGGTTCTCCTTTGAATAAAAAAGGTCTAAGAAGTTACCAAATCTATTGACTAGATAAAGTCCTGGGTAGATTTAGCCTTTTTTTTTTATTTCCCGAGAGCCAGGATTTTTAAAGTGGGGTCAAGAGACTGTGTCAAGGGGTCTGTGACATACAGCCATGTGGATCACAATTAATAATTTAATATTATTATTTAATTAATAAATTAATAAAAGATTAATATTTTTTGATGATATAATGATCACTATCAACTACTATAAACTAATTTTTATAGCTGTTATTTAGTTATTATAGTTATAAGACTAATTGATTGGTCACTTGGATGAAATGCATTTAATGTTCGTTTATTAAAGCAACAATTAAAAAATTTCAAATTGAATATAACCACAGTTTTAATAAAAAAAAATAATGTGCAAAAGGTGCTCATTAATTAAATAACACAGTGAAATTAATTTTGCTTTTTTTAACATGATGGTGTATTTTGAATAATTAGATTACATTACACACACTAGCTAATCTGTTCATTTAACACCCATGCTGCATCAGCTGCAATGGTTACCTGTCTCGTCCCACATTCAATATAAGCTACTTATATAAGTATAATATAAGCTACATATACATTTCTTCTTCTTCTTCTTTTCATTACAAATCCTTCCTACCTTTCTGAAATTGGCTGTTATTTTTATTTTTTTACAGTGGTGAAAATTACAACCCACCATTATCAATACTGTTATATTTATTTCTTAGAGCTATTAGCCTGTTTGACTGTTTGCATGAATTGAATGGATTTAATCCAAACCTCAGTAACTCAAAAACAATGTCCCATTTACTGTACACATTTAAATAATAAATAGTAAAATGTAAACAGTTGGATTATTTATGAAATAATACTGTACTGAGGGAATCCGTGGAATTTATTTTACAGTTAAATTGTTCCTGGCTGTAAAAAGTTTGAGAACCTCTGCCCTAGAGGGCCTTGTGATCAGGCTGTGGAGCTTTTACTTTGGAAAAAAAAAGGAAAGTTTGTGCAATGCACTCTGTGTGGTATCAGATACACTGCTGTAAATACGTCTAACAGACAAGCGTCCCATAAGCATGAATATAGATGTGATTTATGAATCTTGATTCTGATTTATGATCAATGCGGCTGTGTTCCTGCACAATGATTGCTTGCGTGCGTGCGTGCGTCTGTGTGTGTGTGTGTGTGTGAGTGAGATTATGGGCGTGTCCCACCCCAGCGCAGTCTGATACGTCAGAAAAAGAGAGCTTGCTTGTGTAGTGAAGGGTTGGCTGCATGCACGGTCTATGGTTGGCTGTGGGAGGAAAAAAAGCGAGTTTAAAAGAGGGGGATGGGGCAATGAGTTGTTTTGTGTTGCATTCCTGCAGTGTGCTTGACCTTTGACCTCGTTGTTGTGCTCTCTTCTCCTCGCATACCAAAGTGAGGGGTTTTCCCTGCAGTATGCCAGAAGGAGGTAGCTCGCACGCGCTGCGCCCTGGACGTGTTTACTAGCTACTAGCTTACAAAAGGCTCGCGCTGTTTACCTACCTGAATCTGCAGTTAGCTAGCTAGCAACGAGGGATTACTTCATTATTATTATTTTTAACCGAGGCGCGCGTGTTGCATTGTAGGAGGCCGAGCAGGAAAACGTCTTCTCTGTCGGTGCAAGAAAAAAAAAAAGCCCGGAGGAAAAAGGAGGAGTAGGTGTGGAGTGTTTTGGATATCGCAGCGAGCTCGCTCAGGTCACTCTGCTCCGCGCACTAGCTCTCGAGCTGTTTCACGCGCACACGTTTTCCCATCCAGCGCTCGCCGATTATTCGGCATAGCCGCCGCAGAAACACGGAGAAGACCGAGGAAATGAAGGACAAACAGAAGAGGAAGAAGGAGCGCACGTGGGCCGAGGCTGCTCGCATGGTAAATTACAAACCTCTGTGTTTGTACTGTTTTCGAATATGTCAGTTTTTTGAATGTTTTTGTGCGTCACGAGCGGCCAGACAAAGCTGCTGTTTCTGTGAAGCCGCTGCGGCTGCCTTGTGTTCCTCAGAGCACAGCTTTACTACCAGTTAGAACAACACCATGGTGATTTAAATCATTTCTAAATTCAACACGCTTTAAAATGGACATTATTAACACGCAGAACGGCTGGACTCGGACGTGAATGAGGACGCGACTTGTAGCTTAGCGATATTAGCACCGCTACCCGTTTGACCCTTTGTTTGCGTGTCTCGAATTAGCTAACGTTAGCATGCTAGCTAGATTACAGAAAGCACGTACTAGCTAGCACGACACCATCCCTCCCTTTTATCATGATACATGTCCTGTCCAGTTTCAGCTCGTCGTGTCTGACCTTTGTTTAAAACTGCAGAGCTTTTTATTTCCACACAGTTTGACGCAACCCGAGCTTCCTGCCTCCTAACTGGCTAGCCTCAGATTGCTAAGGGAAATAAGCAATACCCTGCAATATACATGCATGTCTCAGCTGTTTAAAAAAATTGTATTGTAAGCACGTAGTTGCTTTACACGAGCCAGTTTGACAAAAAATTCACTGACAATCTCTATTTTATTTGCTTTTAATCTCCTGCAACAGCATTGTTTTTCAAATATTATGAATCTCATTGATTGATTCCCATTATTGTTCTCATATACTAGCCTGTAGTTCTGTGGACCAATGCTATTTTTTAGACTAAAACTGACCTGACTTTTATCTGAATCAAATTCATACTAAATGTGGAAAATTAACAAATAAGAGAATATATGAGAATTACATTTAGTTGCACATTGGTCAGTAAAGCTAAAATATTGCCTGAACATTCATAAAACAAACTTAAACCATAACCTTTAAAACCTTAATGTAAACCTTCATAATGTTTCACTGAAGACTAGGTCCAGACCAAACTTGAGGTACACACAACAACTTGTATTGCTGCTGTAGATAAAAGACATCAGACCCAGGAGGAGAAGTGCTTCCTGTTTCAGATGCTCTCCACAAAGTATTGAACAGCAGCCAAGAGAAATCTTTTAGCTAAACCACTGAAGAGCAGAGCCATTTTTACTGTTGTCACACTGCTTAATATCTCTGGTTGAATACAGTTCAGTCTGTGGCATGAAATGTAAAGCCACATGATGCCAGAGCAGCCAGTGTTATCTAGTGGCATTTGCTTCTGCAAGTCTAATGTTACCGTTTAGGGTGGGGTGCAGGGCTGGCACCAGACTGCTTCCCCATATTTTGTTGTTCAAAAGCCTTCATGGGAAATGTTAGTAGAAAAAAAAAAAATATATATATATATATATATATATATATATATATATATATGTGTGTGTGTAATATACATATATATATACACATATATACACACACATTGCCTTCTAGTTAGCCTGACCATTGGTTGTTTAGTAGACTGGTAGGTGGTGTCCACATCTAAAGAGGCTATTGGAGTACATATTGGAGGAGGGGGCGGGGGACACCATGTTGTGAACTGTCATGATTAAAATAGGTAGATCAGCTGATTTAAAGCTGATAAAGCACTTCTAGCACTTTATTTAATTGTTATTGTTACATCAAAGAGGGAATTATAACAGATGTAGTCGAAAGCATGCCTCTCATCTTGGCTGTTAGACCCAACCCAGATCTGTACTTTGATTTGATGCATTAAAGGGTCCTGAACCCCGTGTTGCATAAATAAGTGCTAGCAAATGGTATCAACAGTTAGGTTCATCGGTTTGTTCAGGTGCACGTATTGCTTTTCATATATTTTTATCAGAGTAAAGCACATTTTGTACCAAAACGGTTAATCCTCCGATCAGCCATAACATTAAAACCACTGACAGGTGAAGTGAATAACACTGATTATCTCATTACAATGGCACCTGTCAAGGGCTGGGATATATTAGGCAGCAAGTGAACAGTCAGTTCTCGAAGTCGACGTGTTGGAAGCAGGAAAAATGGGTAGGCATAAGGATCTGAGCGACTTTGACAAGGGGCAAATTGTGATGGCTAGAAGACTGGGTTAGAGCATCCCCAGAACGGCAGGTTTTGTGGGATGTTCCCAGTAGTGCAGTGGTTAGTAGCTACCAAATTGCCGTAGACCAGTCAGGGTGCCCATGCTGACGACTGTCCACCGCAGAAAGCGCTTACAATGGACATGTGACCATCAGAAGTGGATCATGGAGCAATGGAAGAAGGTGGTCTGGTCTGATCAATTATGTTTTCTTTTACATCATGTGGATGGATGGCCGCCCAGGTGCGTGTGCGTTACTTCCCTGGGGAAGAGATGGCACCAGGATACACTATGGGAAGAAGGCAAGCTGACAGAGGCAGTGTGATGTTCTGGGCAATGTTCTGCTGGGAAACCTTGGGTCCTGGCATTCATCCGAATGTTACTTTGACATGTTCCACCTACCTAAACATTGTTGCAGACCAAGTACACTCCTTCATGGCAACGGTATTCCCTACCAGAGCTGTCAGAGCTGTTTTGGTGGCACAAGTGGGACCTACACAATATTAGGCAGGTGGTTTTAATGTTATTGCTGATCTATATGCAAAATACAAAATTGTGGTAATTAGTGCCTTCCCTCATATAAATACTTGGTTATGGTTTAGATAATGGTCTTTCTTTTGATCTTCAACAATGGAAAAACTTGTTGAAGCTAACTTTTTACTTATTTTAGATTATGGTCATATTTTGTACATGTGTGTTTCAAAGTTAGCTTTGAAATCACTGGATTTTGTTTACCGTTCAATTTTAAGTTTCATTACAAATGCCAAAAGCTGTACTTATCAGTGTGATTTCTCTCAAATGGCTGATCACACTCCACTTTCAGTATGAAGAAGGATACACTGGAATATTTTTGTCTATAAGGCAGTTCTTGGCCAATTTCCCTTCATATCTAATGGTAGTGTTGCAAACAAAAAGCACAACATCAGTGAGATGTGAATTCCGTAAGACACCGTTTAGTTATAGTGTCGGATCATTAGGGAATCACTTTCAGAAACATATGAAACTTGTTATTTAATCTCGTCATCAGATTTTAAGATATTTATAATGGAAATGTTTCAGTGTGATTTCTTCTGTTTTTAATTTTTCACAGTGCTGTTTTAAGTGTTTTGTCTGAATGATGTTTGTGGTAACTGTTGTGCTGGCTTCTTGGCCAGGGCTTGCTAGTAAGAGATTTGTCACAGTGTGACAACCCTAGTTAAACAAAGGTTAAATAAATTAGAGACATTTGTAATCCACCATTGGTGCAGGAGGATCGCATTTTCGTCCCATATTCACATTTTTAAATAGAAAATAAATTTTTCCTGTGTGCAATGTTGTTTTTGTAATTAAGTATATGTGCCCATGTTAGAAAACATTTTCCTTTTATTGCTTTATCAAAGCACATTTTGGCCTCATTAGCGCATATGTGGTGTGTGGATGTGTTGTCGCATGGCAAAATCTGGGTGGGGCCTTTTTTAAACTGTTGCTATAATGGAAGGGACTGCATATTTGTGGGAACAAGCGACACTTCATACAGGCTGTGAGGTTCTCTCCAGATGGTTTAGTCTGTCTGGAAGTTGGATGATTTGCTTTTTGCATTCATGTCCCCACAGAGCACCATTCATTATTTAAAAAAACCCCATATAAACTTGCACATTCAATTCCCAGTTTGATCTTGCTTTTGCCTTTAATGACTGATGCACACATTTGACAAAATTGCAATATGTTTTACACAAAGCAGTTCATGTGAGAGGCATAGTCCCCCATTTAGATGCTCTGAAGAGCCTCTAGGTTCTTATTTGAAGCAATTGAACAGACACGTTCCTTGTGAGCAGAATCGGCTAATAAAATTCTGGTTCTGACAATGTCTTGTCATCCTTCTCTTATCACTACCTAAACACTGGATACTATGTTTACTATGAGACTATACATTAATGGTGTATATAATAGTGCATGCTAGGAGATTTTTCTGAGTACATGTACAGCATTGAGCAGGAACCCTTAACCAGAGCAGAATAATCACCATCAAAAGCATGTCATATTAGTATTACGTGAATAAATTTCTAGATTAGATTTGCCACATTTTGGTTTGTTTTTACTTTTCAGGTAAGATTTTTTTTTCCCATAACCTGTCTTTAGAGCCTTTGCTGGCATGACCTGTAAATATAAGTGTTTGTGTGGGTGTTTGTGTTCCTCTGCACTGCACAGCATTACTTTCAATTCCTTTTCCTGTCTCACTGTCTTGGTTTCAGATTTGTTACAGCACCAGGGATGATTATGTAGCATTTCCCTTTGTAACTACAAGGCAGACGTCAACTTCCTTAACAGCTTGCTGTAGCCAGAGAGAAATGTTCTCACTAGCCTTTGACCATTTTCAGTAGGTAGTAGCAATTCAGAGTTGTCTTGCAAATGACTGCTTTTGTCTGATACATTGCAATTAGCTTTGTGATGAGGCACAAGATGTGTAGGCAGTTTGCGTTTTCACATGCTGTCGTTGTAATTGTAGTGAAGTTCACCTGAAATGATTTTAGCCTATGATGGCACATTTGCTTTGTTGTGGGCAAATTGTTCCTAAAACCCCAGGGAACATGGAATATAGATAGTAACAAGCGAAAGTGTGAGAGTGAACACAAGTAATATGCGACTGTAGGTTTCAGGGAGTATGGCAGGAATACAGAGCTGAATGGAAGACCGCTATTAGAGGAATAAGATGCCGCCAGTTGCCTCTGCCAGACAGAACCTAGTCTAGATTTAGAGCTGACATATGTGGTCAGGGTAAACATGTGTTCAGCCATGTAGGCCTGCATATGTCTCACTAGTGAGATGTCCGCCTCCTTTTCTTGTCTCCCCATATAGGTTCTTGAGAACTTCTCGGATGCCCCAATGACGCCTAAACAGATCCTTCACGTCATCCAGACAAAGGGACTGAAAGAAATGAGGTCTGTCCTTAATGCACGTATGATATATATGAGAGTCATGTATAAATAGATGATTTATGTTGTACATTAGCTATTGTTCACAAGTTGCATACTGAACTTTTTTTTTCTTTTTTTTTTTTCCCCTTCTCCAATCTTCAATTTTTGATGGCATCCCCTACCACAAAATAGAAGGTACGTTACCATGATTATTGTGCAACGTTAAAGAGCTATGATGGTTTAGCTCCCGAATTAACTTGCATATACATGTCTCTCTCATGCACTTAGCGGCACAGCCCCACTGGCCTGCCTGGTTACCATGCTCCACTCCCAGGTGAGGGGCGATAGGGTGAAGAACAGCATCTTCTTCAAGCTGCCAGGAAGAATGAGCCTTTTTACACTAAAGGTAGCAATGCTGCACATTTATTTCTCACACTGATTCACTTTTCAGGTGTAGTGTGTTGGAGACCTCAGTGATACCATTTAGGAAGTGTGTTTACTGTTCTAGCCTTGCATTTACCAATGATGTGTACTCAGATCCTGCTGACACTAATATCTATGGTTCTGTCTTTACAGAAAAATGCCCTCCAGTGGACGAAGAACCCATCAGGTTCTGAGGCTTCAGACCCAAATGCTGCACCAGCAGCTTCCTCCACAGCTACGTTCGGGGCAGCAGAGGGGGCCGAGCAGGAGAGTGGTGACTCCACAGAAACAACGGCTGCTAGTGGTGAGAATGATGGTGTGTAAAACTCGACTGGTTTGTTTGTCCCATCAGTGAGGTTTTAATTTTGCTACTTAAATGGGGTTTTCCTGATCTCACTCAAGAAACACCAGAAATAATTTGTGTTCATGTGCACAATCTGTTTCATGTCAGTCAGCATAACATATTCAGTGTACAAAATATATCCATGGGTAAGATTGGAAAACATGGAATCAGGTCAGCTATTAATCAGGTTTCAGCATTTTTAGGCCAGCATCATCAGCCCCAGTAACCGAGACTGCACCAGAGTGGTTCATTCTTGATATGAAACTCAAATAGCCATGACTTTTCACACACACAGATATGAAATAAAGATGTATAACATGCATTCTCACTTGAGTGCTAATATAATACACTTGGGCTGGGATTACACAGGGGCATTTCTGTGCCTTGAATGTGCCTTATTCATTTATTCAATGTAATGGTATTAATTTTTTTTGTTTGTTTTTTTTTTATTTGTCCACCATGTGTATCTTAACACTATTGTAAATGTTTTGTCCTTGGTATGTGTTCAGAGATTTAAACCTTTAACTAAAATGAAATCCAAATTAAGGACCGCAGCTACCTTAAGCTTCAAGAACACAGGATGAGAGGGAAACATTGATTTCTTTTCTTTTTCTCTTTTTTCACTGAGAATGTGTGTGTTGCCATGGATACTGCAGCAGCACATGACATCCCGCAGTGACCTAGTTGAGAGTGGTTTAAAACGTGCATATGATTGTGTGCGTGTGATGGAGGGAGACTGCTCTCTAATGGGGACAATTAGAGCTTTATTATGAGTGCTTTACATATGGAGTCAGAAGACGGATTTCATGTGCTCTTGTGCAGGGTTGGGGGTGTCTTTAACATTTCATTTCTGATCGTTCACTACCATAGTTCTGTTTAATGTATTCAGCTATGCTTGTTTATGGTTTTGGTCTTTGTGATATTCATATTGGCACTGATCATTGCAATCATGGATTCATAGTGTATAAGCATTTTGTAGTGCAGATATGACGTCAAATATTTTGTCCGAAAGTTTATATGTACATGATTAGTTTGGACCAATAACTGAAAAATGTCTGCATCTGTGAATCTTTAAAAAATGTGCCATCATTCTGTGCCTTCTCTATAGCTTAGCACAGGTGTCCATACCAACATGTATGCTCCTAATGTGAACAATTTTTCTATCATTGCCTTGCATTTTTTTCAAGAAACCTTCTAAATCTCCTTCTAAGGATTGTCACTTAATTGATTTTGTAATGTTGGGAAGATGGTGGGTATAAATATGGAATTAAAAACAACGGAGCATGCTGTTATTGGAAAATAATCAACAACTGGGTAGTGTGATGCACTAAGACCCTGAAGTTGATATTATAATAACATGTTTTGACATGTTCAATTCTTGTTCCACAGTAATGAACTGACACTAAATTTTTTATTTTTTTAAAAGAATGACATTGTACGTTTTATCCATTTATAGTTCCTGTGATCAATTTTTGGCCGCTATAAACAGTCGTTCCTTCACCAGCGTCTCATTTTTTTTCCTCTGTTGAAGTTAATAAGACAAAAAATGCAATGCAAAAGGGTCTGGATTCATTTCCACAGTCTGCACATATACTTGGATACATTTTCACACAATTATTTAAAAATATTATTCAATTCTTAAACTTTTGTCTTGGCAACTTTTGGATTTTATTCTACAAAGTACAAAGCATTGTTTCAGATATGGTACAGAACTACATGCTCAAAGCAATGACAATATAGTAAGCTAGCATTTACCTAATTTTTTTCCTGGTTTTCTTCCTGTTTCAGCTTCAGTGGATGAGACTTCCTCCAGTGCCTCCTGCTCCACAGAGCCACAGACACGACTAAGTCGATCCTCACAGGTACCTTCTGTCTTAACACTTTGTTACATATATTCACTATCTTTTTTTGTCATGTAAATGCATGCTTTGTATTTCATTAATTTTTGTCCCTGTCTCTCCACAGTCAGGGAGACAGAGGAAGAAATCTGTTATGATGCCTCGTGTGGTTCTTACTCCACTGAAGGTCAACGGTGAACACGTCCCATCAGGTTACTTTCTTTTCCCTCTCATCCTTTCCTTCTATTCCTCCTTTCCTGCCAATCTCCACCCTCTCTGCAGTGGTTTGTAAACCCATTCACTCTGACTGTGGTCTGACAGTTTTTGTAATTTTACGCACTGACAGACTTTAATCATTTATACTGCTGTCTTCTCAAGGCCAGTACCCCCACAGTTCCATCTTGTCAGCAGCCTCCTCTGTGTGTGTCTGTTAACACTAAAACAGCATCTTCCCAGCAGGCACTGACTTTTTGTGTAGCTTGTTCTTAGTACCTCCCTTTGCTCGCAGTGTGTGAAACCAGTATTTCTGGTTGTAAGCCCTGCTCTATGACCTATGGATATCTGACCCCTCTGCTTTGCGTTTGCATCCTCACTTGAGATATCCACTTACCCTTCTTGCTCGGTATCTCCACGTCTGGGACATCTGTCCTTGTGGCTTTGTGTGTGTGCACTAGCCAGCACTTTTTTGCCTGCTGTTCCAGCCTCTCCAGTGTCACTGGCTTTTTCTGCCTGTGCTGCCCTTCCCACACTCACTCGTTCTCCAAGTCTCACCAGCCTCCCTCCTCCCCCACCTGTCCCCTCAGGAGCTGCGGGGAGGCGCAGGGAAGGGTCTAGGGGGGGTCCAGGCCCAGCACTTCGAGCCCGCTCCGAGCTGGGCTGGAAACGCCCCCAGCACTTCAAGAGCATGCGTGGCCTACGTTCAGGTACAGAGGATGAGACCCTGTGGGACCCATTTGATCATTGCTATTTACCCCAAACCCACTTAATACACCACTTAACCATTCCATCTATTTACACTGTTCAGCACCACTTTCCAGACCTGTCATATGATGAAGTGATTGTTGAAATAAAGTGTAAGACCAATAGGAAAGGGTTTGCTGCATTGAACAGGGGTTTGTTTTTATTTGTCATTACCTTATGGCCATATTTTAAACTTGTGAATTATAGACAGTGTTTGCCAGTGAGCATTTAATTTCGTTTTGTTTCGGCGATTTGTGAATGGAGACTGGACTGCTTGATGTTTTTGCTTATCTGTTAATTTAAGTTTATGTAGGCCAAGTATTGAATGAAGGGCACATATTTGGTTTTTCCTGCCATGCTGCTGTAACTGAGTGAAATGTTTAATTGTACAGTTACGGCTGAATGATTTTTGATGAAATAGGAATCACAGATCACAGTTCTCACTCATGGTTTTTTAACCAGTTTTGTAAGAAATTTATACGTAAGGAAGAGTTACTTTTACCACCCCAAAGTTGATTGTGTTCTGAAGTGTTTTTTCCTTTTATACCACAGCAATTTGCCAGTGATAAATTTTTTTTTGTTATGTATTAAAGAACAAGTCATAGCATAAAATGTTTATAATTACAACATTTTAAAATCTGATTTCTTGTTTAAATTATGTGGTGCATCTGCCATACTGTTGTAATTTGCATTGCAGCAGACACTATGACATAGCCCAGCTGTGTCTAGCAAATTAACACCTTCTGACTAATCAGAATTGAGAATTCAACCATGCTGTGGTGGAAGCATATCTGTTAAATTCTTACCTTACTTCAGCAGAACACTGTAGCTTCATTTTCCTAGTGGATGTTTGTGAATGACTGCCTGATTGTGTTTTGAATTACTGACTTAATGGTACATTTGTACTGCTAAATTCTAAGCAAAAATAACTTGAATCATATAAGTGAACAGTGTGTCTTCGCAAATTTAAAAGGAATCCTGCAATATATGATGTCTGGTTAAATTAGTCGTTAGTTCTTTTCTACTACCAGTAGAAATTTATAAGCCACATTTGTGGAGGAACATTGGTTTTGATAAATGCTCTCTGTGTAATGCATCACTGACAGCCTTTAAGGGAGACAGCTTATGCAGCCATGAATCATTTGACCCAATAATTCATTTCATGTTTACTAATTGACAATCTAACATTCAATACATAATATCAAAACCTTTGTTTAGGACAAATTTGTTCCTTCTCAATACAGTGGGCATTTGGATTATTTTAAAATTCACTCACAGCTTAGCTTTTGTCCAAGTCATCATGCCTGAGGCGTGTGTGAGGTCATGTAGTACGTTGTCACTGGTCATTGGTCACAGGGAATAAGAAGGAATAGTGGCACGTTTTATGCAATGGTTGCATGAGTGCAAATCATGCAGATTTGCTGCTGTTCTTGAATCAAATTGCATTGAGAAACAAATCGAGGTCTCAATTTTAATACACATTTTTATGCAGACCTATGTGCAGTACAATGCTGTTTGCAACCTGAAACCTGTTTTCAAAGATTATCACAGTGATCAATACTGACACATGCCAATATATTTGCAGTTGTGGTATAGGGTTCTATATTGTATCACATAGCATTTGTCTTTTACATGTTCTTTAGCAAAAGTGTTGATTTTGAATTTGCAGGACCCATGAAGAGGAATAGGGGTGGTGTGGAGGTGGACTTTGAGACCCCAGGCTCAATCCTGGTCAACACCAACATCCGTGCATTAATTAATACACGCACATTTGCAGCATTTCCTCCTCACTCTCAGCAACAGCTCCTTCAACTTCTCCCTGAAGTAGATAGACAGGTGTGTGGTTATGGCTGCTATTCTTCTCTTCATTTTTGTTATGATCTCTCAAACGTTTACCTCAATATGTTGTTTTTGAATTGTGTTTAATGTTAATGTTTAGGTTGGTCCTGATGGTCTTGCCCGACTCAGCAGTTCAGCACTGAATAACGAATTTTTCACTCATGCCTCTCAAAGCTGGAAAGAGAGGCTCGCCGAAGGTGAGGGTCACCTTGATACAGGAACACAGCGCTATTTTTTTTTTTTAAAGAGTCATGCATTAACTGTTTAGTATAGCCATGCTAAGTCCATTTATGTTGGAGATTAGATTAATATGGAATTAATTAATATGGAAAGTCTTTTTCTCTCTAAGGTGAGTTCACACATGAGATGCAGGTTCGCTTTAGACAAGAGATGGAAAAGGAAAAGAAAGTGGAAGCATGGAAGGAGAAATTCTTTGAAGAGTATCATGGCCAAAAGTAAGGGTCTTTGTCATATATATTGTATTTATTCTAAGTGCTGATTAAACAGTTCTTAAATGTGTAATTAACTGACATGGACTCCTCCACATGGACCTTTCCTTATAGATCTGGCTTAACCCGTGAGGAGGCATTAAAACTGACAATGAGTGATGCAGGAGATGTTTCTGGGTCAGTCCTTGGGGCTGATACTGCTGCAGCCACACCCAAGAGGAGAGGCGTTGGAAGACGACGAAGGGAGGGTCGTATTAGGAGACGATCACGTGCTGACCTCAGACGCAGGGCGCGCCGCCCACTCTGCAAGACCACTCCTGCAGCAGTGGCTCAAGAGCAGGCAGAGACCCAGGCAGCTTTGGAAGTTGTGGCCCCAACTACATCACCTGTCCCAGAAACCAGCACAGTGCAGGCAGAGGTTGTCCTTCAAGCCGAATCAGAATCAGAAGCACCAGTGGAGACACTCTGTACAGAGGCAGCTCCCTCCCCTGCCCCTGTGTCTACTCCTGCTCCTGCCTCTACAAGCTCAACCTGCGATGAACCAGAAGGTTCCACCAGCCTGCTGCCTGAAGTTGTTGAACCAACTGTGGCCTCCACCTCCTCGCCTTCTTCATCCTCTTCCTCAACATCCTCATCATCCTCTCCATCTTCATCTCCTTCCTCTACCTCTGACCAGCAAGGAGCCTTTGCTGCTAGCTCTGACTCATCATCTTCCTCCTCATCCTCAACTGCTGCTGTTGCCACTGACCCACTGGATGATGGTGCCTCGATCACCACTGGCACAGCAGGCACCGGTGCGAGCAGCAGGGAGAGCAGCCCTGCAGCAAGTCCTGCTACAGCCAGCCCTGCTATCCAGCTCAAGGAACAGAAGAGGAGACCCGACGAGTCCCAGGCCTTCACCAGCTTTCCCGAGAAGAGGGCACGACTGGATGAGCATCAGTCCTTTCGTAACACAGTTGACTGTGTGCACTCAGAAAAGCCGCAGCCTACAACAGAGGAACCCAAGGTCCCGCCAATCCGGGTATGATGGCCATGTTTGTAGTGCATTTAATGTTTTTAGTACATTTAATGTTTGACAGGATTTCAAGGCAATTCTATTGGATATTTTTTGAGTAATGTGATAATTATTTTCTTACATATATTATTATAATTAAGTCCTTACAATGTGCAGTTAACCTGGATTTTAATAACACTTTCCTTTAAGTAACTGTGTGCCTGTATTTTCCTTTTCTTCTGTCCCCTTTTTTCCTAGATTCAGCTCTCCCGGATCAAACCTCCGTGGGCCAAAGGGCCGCCAACGTACCAAATCTATCCCCGCATCGTGCCCCCCAACGAGGGGTCGCGGCGCAGTGGGACGGGGGCGCGCACCTTGGCGGACATCAAGGCCCGTGCCCAGCAAGCCCGTGCACAGCGGGAAGCCGCTGCTGCTGTTGCAGCCACTGGGGACGGGGCAGGGCCTGGGGGGGGCGGCCCGGGGGGTGGTACTGGGATACCGGATTGCTCCAGCGGGAGGCGTTCGAGAGAGCACCCGGGTCCCGTTGAACCTGGAGGAGGAGGAGGAGGAGGAGGAGGAGGAAGAGTTGATGTGGAGGACCAGGAATCGCCTGCAGGCTCTCATTCGTCTGGAGCACAACTACAGCTATCCAATGTAGAAACTCCAGAAAAACTCCAAGCCTGTACCCCACAACCTATGCCATCTCCATCGTCTGTATCCTCCAATCCTTCAGTGCTACCCTCTGAGTCCCCTAAAACCCTCACACCATCACCAACTGAGACAGACAGTCCAGCCTCCCAGGACCAGGTGGATGATATCTGTGGTGGGGAGGAGGTGACTGTCAGCTCCAGTGATAAAGCCTCCGAGCAGACCTCAGACACTCCTGTGCCTACTCCCAGTGAGCCTGAGTCTGTAGGTAGTCAACAAGAGAGTAGGGTTGAAGAAGCAGATTCAAATGACAGCAGAACAGTGACTCCCAATTACACAGTTACACCAGTGTCCAGTGAAGCAGTAAATCTTGTTCCCACATCGATACCTGACTCATTGCCTAGGTTTGGTGCCCAAGGTGTGGATGTGATCAGAACCTTGGCAGCATCATCTCAGCCTTGGGAAGGTGAGCAGAATTTGGGTGAACATCGTTCTGGCACTACTGGGGTCATTCAGCATGGGTCAGATGTGAAAGCCCCCAAAGAGACATTTGTTGCAGCCCGCAATGGTTTTGTAGGTGGTGTGGAGGATCATGTGGTTAGGGAGAGAGTGCTGCAAGAGCACAAGAGTGCAGAGATTGAAACTGATGGTAAATATGTAAGTTCCCTCCCACGTCTACCAAATAATATGAGAGAGGAAGATAATGGTGTGCACAGTGACTCCACAGAGACAGCATCAGACTTTGAGAATGAAACTCAAGAGGACGATACAGTGGACTGGCACAGAACAATGGACCATAATGGAGCGCAGGGTCAGAATACAAAGTCTCAGAATCAGCCTGTCATTCAGACACCAAATCGTCTTACATCATGCACTTTGAGCTCTCCCCAGCATCAGCAGCCTGTCATCCAGGCCCATGTCTCTAACCCTGCCCACAGCCAAACTGTCATTCAGGCTCGTTTCCCCAATGGTGTGCCAAACCAGCCTGTGATTCAGACACAAAAGCACCATTCAGTCCACACCCATGGCATAAACCATGTACAGGAGCAAAACTCCAATGCCTTGACCCAAGTCCATGTGCAACCATATCTCATGCATGTAGAGAAGGACCAAAGCAAGGCTCACGGTCTAAATGAGAGTAGCGGTGGAGGAAAGCCATTTATCCCAACAGAAGATGATGCAAAACCTTTCTGCAGAGCTCCTACAGATGATTCTGGGTTAAAAAACTCTGCCAATCTTTCTGCTGTTAAGAGAATTCAAGGTACTGCACGACCTGTATCCTCTGTAGAGGCAAACAACCCTCTGGTTACCCAGCTTCTTCAAGGGAGCCTGCCTTTGGAGAAAGTCCTACCCCAGTCACATTCCGCAAGTAAGCTGGAGATAAACAGACTCCCAGGGGCACCAGCAGGCTTGCCATCCAACCGCCAGCCTGGAGGATCTCCCAGAAACATGGCTTCCCGCTTCAGAGCCCCAACTGAAACAGGAGGAACTACAGAACCTGCTGGTTCAGACTTTCAGCACAAAGCCCCTTCTACTCTTCAGTCACCTGTGCCTGGAAGGAGTTACGGTCCCTCACCACCTGCCACTTCACAGTCTCGAATGGCTTGCTTGCTTGATGAAGCCAGCTCCCGTGGCACAGTTGTCCAGCAGTTTGTTCCTCAGCAGTCAGGGAGCGTTGTGCCTCCTGGTGCAGTACCTGTCATCACCTCCCTTCCATCCACTTCTTCCTCTTCTAGGCATTCAGTGGACATGAACTCTCAAAGTGCACAAGCTTTGGAGTCAGCTGTGATAAAAGAGCACCATATCCCTCAGCCTTCATGTGGTGACACTCCAGAGAGGCAAGCAGCTGGTCTTCAGCAACACTCTATTAACCTCTCCCAGCCAATCTGCAGAACCACACCTGATGCTCCCTCCCCTCCACATGGTGACCTTTGTCCTTCTGAAGTTGTACCTACTGTTAAGATCAGCTGGCGCCCATCAAAATCACAGCCACCCCAACCTCAGTCGTATCAGCAGCAGCTCTCTCATGGGGCTAGTGTAAAAAATGAAGTCTCCTCACGCCCCTCGTGCCAGCAAGCTCTCACCAAAAATTCACAGGCTCCAGTGGGTGGCAATGGCTCTGTTGTTGTAACCAAAAAAGAACCCCAGAGCTCCACAGACAGTTACACAGGAAGTGGGGGAGCCATGGAAGGACTGCTTAACATGGAAATGTCACTTGCAAGAATGGCAAAAAAAGAGCAAGGTAAAAATCTTTACACCCGTCATACAGACTCCTCAGTCTCACCTGTGTCCTCTTCTCCTTCCTCTACCTCTGCCTCGTCGTTTCCCTACCATCTGTATGGAAAGCTGCCTAAATTGCAGCAGAGTGGAGGTGGAGGTGTACTGAGTGGAGACACTGGAGGAGGGTCCTCATCTGGCTTCAGCTACACAGCTAATGTCTCTGTAGTGGACGGTAGTGGTTTCTCACGCAGCATAGCAGATAGTGTGCTGCAACTGCGGCCACGCGTTAGTGTTGGTAACACTGGAAGCCAGAGCACTGCCCTTAGCATCCAGGCATTTGCTGACAGTGCAGCAGAGGAGGTGGCTCTTAAGTGCTCCTGCCGCCTCAAGGCCATGATTATGTGCCAGGGGTGCGGTGCCTTCTGCCATGACGATTGCATCGGCCCTTCCAAACTCTGTGTTTCCTGTCTGGTGGTCAGATAGTGTGTTACAGCACCTCTGAACTGAGTCTAAGTCAGGGCTAATGCACTGGCTTCCCAAGACTCTACCTGTTCTCAGAAACCAGAGGAACTTTTGGACTCAATTGAGCAAAGAATATATGGTAGAACTCTTGGTGTGGATACCTGGCCTGATTTTTTGATGTTGGACAAAGCAAAACAATAGGGCTGGTAGATGCCCTGCAAGATCAAATTTAGTCTGTATTTTTGCTTCATATTTTTTTCTATTGCTGTTATGATGGTGTTATGATGTGTATTATTATTGTTATTATTATTATTATTATTATTATGATTATTATAATTATTGTTGGTATTAAGTGAATTTACATGGCACAGCTGATTGTAGATTGTGCCTTTTCTTTCTTTCCCACAAAACATTTACCTCATCTACTTGACACCAATCATTGGTTCAGTGTGAAAATGGTGGTGTTCATGTTTGCGTTTTTCTCTCACCTACCTCTCTGAAAAGAGAGAGTGAAGAGTTGTTTTGCGCATCTTGTCTTGCAAAGAAATATTTTTTTAAATCATTAAACAAGCCAATTCTTTTGTTATTTTGTAAGTGCTTCCTTTCCTTTTTTTATTTTCTTATCCAAAGTGAAGTCCAGTCTGTACTTGGCGGTTAAGCACAGTATTCTAATCTAATAAAGCTGACAATGAACAGATTGGCTCCTACAATTACTTTCCTTTTTACTTGCACTGTAAAATACTATGTGATATTAAGGAGTTATTATGTGGCAGATACACACACACACACACACACACACACACACACACAATTCCTCACAATTTATCACACATTATTTGTAACAGTAGTATTAATCAATAGCAGAAATTAAAAAAAAAAAAAACCCTGTAGTCATGTTAAGTGACTACAGGGTTTTGTTTTTTTTTTAATTGCAGTATCAAGGTCTGTTTTACTCTCTTGACCTTTGTAGGAGTATTTTAATGTTGAAGTTATAATGGTGTAGCACAGTCACTCAATTTTCTCAGTACTGAATATCAATGTTCAGTATCAAAAATGTGTTACTGACGTAGTGAAAACATTTAATGTATGGAATGGTCAGCCTTGTACGTTTAATTACAGGTCACATTTATGTACATTTTATGACTAGAATGTATAGTTTCCTTCTCAGGAAATCACCTTGATTTATTATGGATCAATTTTTTTTTTTTTTCCACCATGTAGCCAGTGTCACTCAGAAGGACACTCGGAGAGATAATTCTGAATGTTTTTATCATGAGCTTAAACAGGGTGATTTTAAATTAAATGTTAGTAGTGCTTGAAAATATCTCAAAATGCAGATCTAAGAGATCTTGGGAAGAGGAAAAGGTTACATATGGACAAATAGAAAAACTCAGAAATACCTTTCATTTATATTCTAAAATGTTATTGAAAGTAATTACTTTTCATACACTCAAGTAAGAACATACTTTTGTGTCTGCATTGCTTTGTATTCCTCTAAAATCTGAGGGCAAAAAAGAGATGCACAACAATAACACGCAGAGCCAAATTATTCCACATAAATTTTGTGATTCAGTAGGCAATTACTCATTGATTTAGTGCAATGGCACTAGTGAAATGCAACTTAAAACCTTTCTCCATTTTTTTTTTTTCATTTCACTCACATGAAAATCAGAATCATAAAGATGGACATTTAATGGCATAGCATAAATTGAAAAGTATTATTGAGTCCTCAGTTTTTCTTGTATTGTCTGCAGTGTTTTTACTGTATATTCAAGGATATGCATGGAAAATCAGTAGTGATGGCCATCCCAGGTCCATACAGGGACAGTTTATTACCACTATAGTTGACATGCTGTTCATATTTCATGGTTTATTTATTTGTCAGATTCCTGATTGTGGCTTTAATACTTCAGTAAAACAGGATGTTTTGTACCTCTAGACAAGAGTCTGATTCACTGATACCAAAAAGTGTTTATTTCTTCCCACTAACCATGCTGATTATTTAGCTATTAAAAATGTAATTTGTGCACATTACTTCCAACAAGGCAGGGAGTCATGTGTGAGGAGGAACTGATGGACATTTTAGGACTTATACATAGTCTGTGGATGAACTGAAATAAGTCAACTCAGTAAATTGCTGGCCTACTTCTCTCTGTAATACAGAAGGTATGTCTTGAGTGGCTCTGGAAGAGGCAGGCTGAGGATCCTCTCCCTCAGGAAGTTAACAGGAGCCTCTGTAACTCTTGCCTCCTTCCTCCTTCCATCCTCACCTTCTCCAAGCTCGTCATCCACTTGTTCGCAAACGCCCCTGCAGTCCTCATCGTCATCTGACTCTGACTGGTTGTTGTTGTCATCTATAGCTCTGGGAATCAGGCGACTCATGAACATATAATGGTTGGTCAGGAGGGTGGAGTCGCGTTGTTCACGTCTCTGTTTCAGACGAGACCTGCCTCTGGATCCCACCTTCTGGGGAAGAGGCCACGAACCGGACACAGATTTCTTCAGGGTCTGCCGGATGGAAATGCGAGCCAAGTCCTGGAGGCTTCGCACTTCAAACATGGCAGCTGCACAAGATAAAAAAAAAAAAACTACATCATTCATCTTTAGTAACCACTTTATCCTGGTAAGAGTCGCTGCGAGTCTGGAGCCTATCCCAGGAACACAGCGTACGAAGCAGGAATAAACCCTGGATGGGACCCCAATCCACTGCAGGGCATCATGCACACATTTGGACACTCATTCAGACCTAGGGGCAATATAGAGTAGCAGATCCACATACTGGCATGTTTTTGGGAGGGCACTAGAGGACAGCAATGCAGACACGGGGATGCGAAACTGCGCAGAAACTAACCAGAGCTTAGATTTCAGCAAGGGATCCTGGAGCTGTGACATGGCAACACTACTCAATGTGCCACTCTACCACCCATGAAAGAATATACTAACTGAAAAAGACCTAGCCAGACATCAGAAAGTTCATATTAATCTCAAAATGTGTTTAACAAGTAGTTCATTTTCAGATAAACGTGAGTTACTGCTGTAGAATACTTACGTAGTGGTACTGCTTTGGGTTTGCCATTTTCTCTGTGTTTTGGAAGCACAAGAGGTGCAAAGGACACAGCAATGATCTTCTTTGTCTCCCATGAGTTGTACCCTGTCCGAGTAATTTTGGTAAGCTGAAAGAAAAAAAAACGTTTTAATGTTTATTAACAACTAAAGATTTAAAAATTGACTGACAACATTGTGTACACACAATATTTACAGTAAAATCCATTCGAGGATTAAGTTTTGTTTCACTGCAAAAAAAATTACTTTTCGCTATCTGATACGGAAATACTGTTGTGAATCTAATATTCCTCCAGAGTAGACAACCCAAAGAACCCTTTAAGGTTCAATATTTACATTTTTTAAAGATTGTGGCACAATAAAACACCGATCCAGTGAGTTCACAAATTTTGCAGCGCCTCCACAACAAGTGCTTTATCATCATGTGGAATTCTGGATGTTCTGGATGGATGTTGGACTTCTGCTTGGAAGGTTGAGAGTTCAAATCCCAGTACCATCAAGCTGCCACTGCTAGGCCCCTGAGCAAAGCCCTTAACCCTCAACTGCTCAGTTGGATATGCTCACCTTTTCTTCCAAGGGGAGCACCAAGATACCCCCAACCTTTAGCAGGTTCTTCATGAAGTCCTCATGCTCTCTCTGAACCCCTGCTCCACAGTACACTCTGTCATACTGTCGGCTCTCTGGGGCAATCTCCAGACAGTTCCCCACTACAAATGATGGCTCACAGAACTCAAACCTGATGCACATCATATTATACAGTCAATTAGCATAATACTTGAACCCATGCTCTATTTTATCCTATTTGTAATACTAAAGTATAAAAACTCTAACAAGCACATGGATACTGACTTGTCAAAGCTGTCACTCGTCTTGATAAAGCAGTCCAGCTTCTGATAAGCATACTCAATGACATCAGCATGGAGTTCAACACCATGATTCACACCAAATGGACCTAGACAGTTAAACATCTAGCCAATAAAGATGCAGAGAATCCTGAAAAATGTAATTCAACTTTGCAAATCATGTAACCACCCCTAGTGTTGTGGCTTTCAGGAAACTTATTGTAAATATGGTATTATTTCACATACAGATTACCATGACACAAGAACCATGGTGTGTGCTTTTGCAGGTGTAACCACAGAGATGTTCCAATTCCCATGGAAAAGAAAGTAAATTCCAGTCTGTCATAAGGATTTACTTACTGTCACTATGAATACTACCTTACATTTGTCATCAAGCTTTAATAGGAAATTCTATGTACTACACTCTTACTTTTTACACTAGACATGTAGTCATGATGTTAAGATAATGCAACATATTCACACCTTCCTCTACCACACATGACTGGCAACCTCATTGTTCATTCCTATTCCTAAACCTAGGACTTACCCAGTATGAGGCCCACCATGGTGCTGAGGTAGCCTGTTCCACTTCCCAGGTTGAGGAAGGACAGGCCAGGCTGTAGGTCCAGAGCCTCCATCACCTCTGAATAGATGCAGGGAGCAGACAGGTGGATGTTGCCATGTCTCCAGGCCAAGTCCTTATAAGCACTGTCACGGAACTCATCTAGGTAGTAGTCGGCTCGGTCAATGGCCCTGAAAGCACACTCCACCAGCTCTGATCGAATGTACTGGGCATCCTTCAGGTTGTCAATCAACTCATCATTGTCCTCTCCTGCACTTACTGCGCCTCCCATTTTTGCTGAGGAAGAACACAGTATTAGGTACCAAAATGTGGATGTAATGTTGGTACTGAAACTCAGTGATGCAGTATATCTAAATGATAAACACAGACAATCTTAAAAGTTTCCATCTGTCTACTAAAGGATTATTCAGTTAGTCCCTCTAAGCGAGCCGTTAAAGCAGGGGTGTCCAATCATATCTGCCAAGGGCTACTGTGGGTGCAGGTTTTCATTCCATTCGAGCAGGAGCCACAGATTCCATCTGTTTAATCCATTGAGCCTGGCTTTGAATAGACTATCAGGTGTGGCTTCTGCTTGGTTGGATAAGATTGGACACCCCTGCCTTACTTGGTTCTTAAAAAAAAAAAAGCTCACTCTAGACCCTTAGAGCAATCTTAGGTTTGCTCCTCTGGGTGAACCTTCAAAGTTTCTATGTAGACCCATACAAAGACTCCAAATAGAACCCCCATACAAGGTCAGAATCACTGACTATTCAGAAGTCCTTTTCATGTAGGGGATCCAGAGGACCCCCCACCCCAAAAAATAGGGAGTAGGGCACAATATTGGATACAGAGAGCATGTATTTTATTAAACAGAAAAGATATCATGGCATCTATTTTTCACCGTCATCATTTCACTCAGTGTGGCATGAAAGCCTCACAGCTCCAGGTTCTCTGGCTCAGGTTACTGTCTGTGTGGAGTTTTGTGTGTTTTCCCTGTCCTTGTTGGTTTCCTCCGGGTTTTTCGATTTCTCTCCTATTGGTAGGTGGATTGGCGACTCCAAATTGTCCATAGGTGTGAATGTGTGTGTGCATTGTGCCCTCCGATGGACCCATCCAGGGTGTATTCCTGTGCCTTGCACTCTCAGGATAGGCTCCTGAACCACCGCGACCCTGACCAGTATAAACCAGTTACCGAAAATGGATGGGTGGATGAATGAATGAATAAATGAATGAATGAATCATTTCACCCAACTTGAAAGAAGAACGTTGCAGGTTCACAGATCTTTCACATGGTGTCGCTGAAAAGCAGGAATTCCTAAATTTCCCAGGAGACTCTACCTGAAAAAGTGCACTTCTGAGAAAGATTCCCACCAATCCTCACACAAAATGTTCAAAACAAAGCAGAGCTCACACTATCAATGTGCGTTTAAAGGCTACGTCCAAAATATCACACTTCTGGACTAAGTAGTAGAATAACCTAGAAGGCCATCTACGGTAACTATGGTAACTGTGCTATGGGATTCATACTGTTCAGTACGGTATGTGTGCGGTGTCGGATACAGCCACATTGAAGTTGCAAATTAGTGGCACGTTAAAAAAAAAAAAAGACCTTTCTTAATATGCACGCTGTTTGAAATGTTGTCCATGTTGTTCAGCTTAGAATTCGTAGTGGTGCAATAAAATATTTCAGTCCAGCAGATAATGACAGTATGGATTCCATCTGGTTGATAAAAAAACAGGATGGTTAATTTTCAGCTCACCTCCAGCTGTAAGCAGTCGGTCTGGATGAAAGGCTGTTTGGCAGGTAATGTGCTCTGTGGTACAATCTGCAGTCTCGTTAGCAGCAGCACAATCACCGATGTAATGTTTTACGCTTATTTTAACTGGCGTTTGGTGTCTGGTTGTTAAAGCTGTGCATGGTTCATAATAAGCCTGTCGTCTTTAGCCTTAAACGTTCAGCACAAAGCGGCCACAGTTCTGGATGTAAACACTGAGCAGCTGACTGCGTGACGTCACACAGAAATCTGGGTTTTATATATATATATATATATATATATATATATATATATATACATGTGTGTTTAAAAACAAACAAATCATATAAATATATATATATATATATATATATATATATATATATATATATATATATATATACAATGTATGTATGTATATAGGATACAGATTGATACTTGATACACCCAAAGGCAATTGCGCATATTTATCAATTCACTGAAGCCTGATGTTACTAGAGAGAGAGAGCTTCAGTAAAGAATCATCTTTTCATGACGGAGTCGGTTAGTAATGTAATCGGTTCATAACAGAGTCGGCTCATAATGGCCTTGTCTCAGTTCAAACATAAAGATGGAGTTGCTTCTAAACTATTACCTCACATGCCTGGACATCATTCAGACATTTTCCTGTTTGAAATAACTCTCCATCGCCTTGACTGTGAAGAATTAGCATTCAAATGTGTCCTTTATATTGAAAATAAAAGCAGCAAGAGGAAAATAAAATAAGAAAAATAATAGCCTTCATGTAGGGACCACAGTGTTTGGTTTAGGCTACTAAAAGTGCAATAACCCTTATAATCATGCATAATCATGCAATCATACTTATAATAATGTGGAGGAACAGTAGTAGTTTCCTTGTTCAACCAGCAGAGGTCAGCAAAAAAAAAAAAAAAAAAAAAATCAAGAAATCAAGCTATATCCACAATAATTCCACACATTTCTGTCACCCTGTTGCATTCCCAAGAACAAATGCGTCTTTGATCACGTGATGTAGGTGATAGAATTTCCTTTTATTGTATCACCAACAGATGAACAAAAGTCTATCAATATGCAGCAGTCACTAACACAGATACATTTACAAAATAAATATTGCAACAAGAGCGCCATTCAATTTGTACTTAAATATTACATAAATAATAATAATAATAATAATAATAATAATAATAATAATACATCATACTGTATCTGTTCAACCCACTTCACTGTTGTGGGTGTCAAAATACTTTTTATGGAAAACAAAACTCATTAAATTAAAGAGAATATTAGAAAATAATATAAAAAATTGATAAAAAATATTTGCACTTAAAAAAGAGATTAAAAATCTCTGTCTTTGAAATAAATACGAAGGTTTATAAAACACTTGCAGTGGATACTTTTTTTTAAAATATTGCCTCTTTCTCAACACAAGAGGGCAACTATTCTCCTTATATTGACTGTTAAAAAGCTGCTTATAGAATTTTGTGGTTGTAAAATAAATAAGCTCTTAAATAGACAATGACAAATAAATAAACAAAATAATCACCCAAGCATGAATAAATAATAAATAAAACATATCAATGATCAAATTTAAATAGTAATAACAATAACAATAAGATAACGTAACTACAAACTATTATGGAAGTGCAATATCTATGTTTTCAAATACTATGACCATTTCTAAATGGGACGGGAACCAATTTCCACCAAATATGAGACAACATCATCATACATCATACAAACAACAGCAGTGCTGCAGCCTAATCATGATTCGTAAAGGGGATGCCGGGAATCCTAAAAGTACCTGCAGACATTAAATGTCAACCACACACATATATGTACCCACACACACACACACACACACACACACACTCACGCTCTGGCAGCTTGTTCACGACAACTTCCATTCGCTGAGAAGAGTAAGAAAGGCAGACTGGGACAGGTGTGAGCTGGTCACTAATAAGAGGTGATCTCCAAAAAAACCCATTTAAGCACTGTGCCCAACTGACTTTTTGGGTCATATTGAAATGGTACAGCAGCAAGATTGGATTTTCAAATTTGGTCCATCTCTTTAAACTGCACAGGGCCTCGCTGTGCTCTTCATCATCACATACAAAACCTGAATGTCCTTTAACAGTGCGCAAATATTGTTGGTCTGTTTTACAAGCCACAGTGTGTTCTGGTGTTCTCATGGTGCTCGTGGTGTTCACGCTCTTTCCTGCTGTGTGTTTGATCCCAGCTGGTGTTTACACCTCAATGCCTTTGACAGCCTGGTTGATGGATTCGAGCAGGGCTCGGTTTGCAGGGTTCTGATAGCACTCTTTGTTGCTGAACATGTGGGTCAGAGTGTCCACATAGGTATCGAAGTTCTGTTCACTGATGGGTTCCTGCTGAATAAAAATGGTAACATTACAAAGGGTTACTCATCTTCAATCTTATTCCTTCCCTGTATGATGCTAAATTAGTGTATACAGAGTTTATTTGTGTTCTTGCATTGTACAGCATTAGGTAAATCCTCATCTTTCCAATTCTACAATGCACAGCATAACTACCAATCTGGGTGGTAATGAATGTACAAGCATTCTCTGAGGTGTGTAACCTGCATTTTTTTCAGGTTACCATCAAGGAGATGGAGAACATTAACCATGATTCTGTGTGACAAGGCTGACACCTAATGAAAGAAACAGAGCTAGCTCTTATTATCCATTTAACATCAGTGGACTTGCATTTTCATCATGAGGGTGTTGCCAATAATCTGTGGGACTTCATCATTTCTACTGAATTTTGGAAAACTTCCTGGCTTTTAAACACTAATTGTGCTTCACATTTCCGATGACAAACGACAACACTGAAAGTAGACTATGCTAGCATTAAATAGTGTGTCAGTATGCAGTGCTAACGCCTTAACCCCAAATGGTTTCACTGCAGAAAAAAACTGTTTACCAATATCTAATTGTCTAATAAACAAATATTTTGAATGGTAATTGACAGAGTTTAGATAAAGTAGGTGGTAGACAGTATGGAGAGTCTCTGCTTTGTATGCAGTGTGTTTGGAATGACACATCATATTGTAGTTCGCTAGTTTACTCACCATCTGTGGGAGGCGGATGTTGGCCAAACTACGAATAAGAGCCTGGCTCAGGCCAGACAACTCCATGAATAGAGCTTCATTTTTCTCTTCAATTAGTTTATTTTCCTCCTCCATGCTCTTCAGGTTCTTCTCCATTGATGAGATCTACAAAAGCACATCAAAACCCATAAGTCTATGTGGACAATCTGCTTAAAAATAGTAGAAATTTAAAAACAATTTATGTTAATTTCCACTGATTATCAGAATTATCAGATTATCTCATTTTTCAGATTCAACAACTGAACATCTTGTGATGTATTGATTCTTTATTATTGTTCATAAATGCCTTATTTGTAGACTTTAAAAGCTATTCCTTAAATTAATGCTATTGGATGTGTTTGTTTAGGTAGAAAACTACACGTGCAAACATAAGAAGAGCTTAGCTACTGACTTCACTCATTATGGACTGACCTGTGTGTGTAGGTTGGCCATGTCTGCCTCCATCTCAGAGTTTGACTCATTGAGCTCACAGATCTCTTTGTTCAGCTGCTTTATGTCTTCATCATTATCAAGAACTGAGAAAAGACAAAGCACATTATGAAATCTGCAGGATGTATCACTAAAAATAACACCTATCCCAAAATGTTTGCTTCTCATGCCTTACCATCGCTTGCCCTGAATTTCTTGCTGATGTAGTCATCCCCAGGGAACCTTGCTCTTTTCTTGTTAGCAGACGCTCTTGGACAACCTGACAAGCTGTGGGAATATAGGTGGAAAACTGTAGTTACATAATACTTTGGTTTTCTTAATAACAGGAGTAAAATCCCTTAACATTCCAAACACAATCTCAAAGCTGTTGATATGACTCACTGTGGTGATATGACTTACTTTGTATCTAGCCTAGCAGTTATATCAGAGTGCAAGCCAATAATGTAATTTGACAAATCAAATTCTGCTGTTATGATTTACTTATAGTATACATTAATATACTATTTATCCTCATAGTATATATCACTACCTATGATAACTTTGATTCCTCACAAAACAGTTTATTAGACTCATGTGCTGTACCTGCGGTGAGTGAGGAAGCTGCCGTTGGCGTGGCCTGAGCCGTCACATCCTGGAGTGGGGCAGGTGGGACCCTCTGTCTTAAATGACTTCCAGGAGAAAGGCGTGCCATTCAGCAGGCCCTCCTTCTGTCTGCGTGCTGCCAGTGGACACCCGTAGGCACTGCGATGAGTGGCGTACTTCCCACTGATATGACCCAGACTATCACAGCCAGGCACTGGACACCTGAATGAAGATATATACATTAAAGTATGCCTCAAAAATCAAACTTCATGAACTGCATGGTACATCTAACAATATACATTAACATAAAGTGCCTTTGGTAAGGTTTTGTCTGATGTTTTTTTTTCTGTTGGTCAAAAATGAGTTAATGCTATATATATATATATATATATATATATATATATATATATATATATATATATATATATATATATATGTTTATATATACATAAATATACATATATATATGTTTATATATATATATATATATATATACATATAATATATAATATAGTTGAAATGTTGTACCTGCTTTGACTTTATTGAGGCTCAATAAAGGCTCATTATGGCTAAATACCTTAAAATAACAGAACTGTCATAGAGAACCTCAGCAGTCTCAGATTGAATCTTGCTCATGCAACATGACATTGACGTTTGATAAAAAAAATTGAAGAGTGCTGATGGTGTAACATTAAGGTGATATGAATATTTTTCATTAAAGGGACTTACTTGATCAACTCTGAATCTTCCTTGTCGTCCTTGGTGGGGGTTGTTTTCACTCCTCCCTTCTTTGCACGAGGACATCCAGACAAACTGTGAAGAACATGCTAAATGTTAGTACCAAATTTGCATTTTGCCCTAACTGGATTATGTTTGAATGGTGCTTGAAAGCTTCCTGCTGGCAGCACACAGTACGGATGAGGATATTACATTATGGTATTAGAAACTAATGTAGCAGGGTATATTGCCTCTGATATCGAAAATGACATTTTCCTTAAGGCTCCTCTGCTTCTGTTCTGTGTAGACTGTTTGTTAGATTGAGGTAGATTCCTGACAGACTAATAAAAGTGATGTACCTTCTGTGTGAAGCATAGTTTCCAGTAATGTGTCCTGATCCATCACAGCCTGGAGTGGGACATCTGGAGGTCAGAAAGTTATAGGTCAGTGCAGTCAAATCATCTTTAACTGATAGAGAAGCACTTAACTGAGATTCAGAGTCATCAACTGTCATCATGATTATTTAGTGTTATTCTGTCTGAATGAAACTTTTAATATTAGTGTAATGTAAGGGATGCCAGCGCTCCTTAGAGTGCACTTTTTGTAGAGGTGCCAGTGACCAGAAACAGTAGCAAGCATCATTGAGAAGTTTTGAGGTTGTTGTCAGTGCTCAGGAGAGGGTACTAAAGCATAGTGCCATAATTCTTAGACTGTATTAAAAGCAGAATTCAGTAGATACATCAGTATACAGTACAGCTAGGCAGTAAAAGTAGTGTGACAGGGACTTATTAGAGGGAAGATCAGCATAGACATACTTGAGTTCACCAGTGTGGGCAGCCATGAGGGTCCGAAGACTTTTATCAGCAAGAGGACACCCAGAGAGACTGGAAGAATAAAGCAGAGCAGAAGAAGGAAGACAGGAGAAAAGAGAAATTTAGGTGCAAGATAGAAAAGGAAGATTGCTCCTGTATGTTTGGTGAAATTCGGTTTGATTCTGCTCTGGTCCAACTTAATGTGATTTCAAGTGGCCATAATGGATGCTGAAGGTGTACAGTATTAGTGAAGTAATAGTCAGAGTGAATGGAAAATGCATGCCATTGATGCATTTATTTATGTTGCTCACATGTGCCACAGACAGAGATGGAAAAGATTTAGTTCAGTGTTAGGGTGAAAGAGAAAGGCATGCTTTCCTGAGAATAAGTGTAGGATTAGTAAGCAGCAGAGCTATTGTATAGTTTGGGTTATACCTGCGGTGAGATGCATAGTTTCCTGTTATATGACCACTGCCATCACATCCTGGGGTGGGACATCTGGACAAAGTTTAACATGGTGTTATGGTTCAGTAGAATACGGTAATTAATACCTAGTTAACGATTTCAGACCTGTCCCACTCTATGTTATTTTTATTTTGCTGACTGTAAAGAGGATGCTTACAGCAGTAGCTCTTTCTTGGTGTCCTTGGATGGGAGCTTAACCTTAAAGCTGGAAGTGGTGACCTCCCCAGGGTACTTCCTGTCCTCCAGACCCTCTTGTGTTACATCATCATCCTCTCCATCAGAAGAAGCATAAGACTGAGTGGTGTAATCCACCTGCAAGTTAAAACATGAACCACAATGAATAAAATAGATAAAGCTTAAGGTTTGTTCAGTAGGACCAACTCTCTATATAGTATAGAGTATTTGACTATTGTTATTTGTACTACTGTAACTGCTGACATCTATTATTAATAGCTAATAATAAATAAAAGAAAAATAACCTCCTCAGGCTCCTCCTCCTTCTGTCGGGTTGTCTTGGTGTAGTCTATCGGCCCCTCCCACTCTTCTATTTTGTAGGCGTGGCCAGAGTGAGGTGAGGTGACTCCATGCTGTTGTGACGAAGATGATGATGAGGAAGAAGGGTCAGGTGACCTCACACCCTCTCTTTTGGGTTTCTTCATGCTGAGGTCCAGGGTGCCATTCTCATCAACCTCAATATCCATATCCTGCAGATGATGATTAGAAGTTTTTGAAAAATCAACCAAAATAAATAAAAGCTATTAAAATTTTACAGCATCTTAGGGGACTTCTGTGTACTCCAGTTTATGCAATGCTAGTTCCAACATTTGTGGTTGTTAAGAGTTGAAGTGTAGCTCCATACTTTGCTGGTCTGGTCCTGATTTTTGGTGCTGAGGTTCTCTGGCCTTTCCCAGCAGCGTGTGGACAGGTTAAGGATGGCAGTGGCAGCCATGTGTGCAGCCTCGGCATCATGGGTATAATCATATCCACTGGAAGTGGAGGAAGAGCTGCTCTTGGTGTAGCCTCCTGATACGTTCTGGTTCGGGGAGGAAGCTTCAGGGAATTGTTTTGCTGTTAATCAAGACAGTGACATGAATACACATAAAATCTACTGTGAATTAAAAATTGACTATGAATACACTACAGTGTTAATTGCCATTGGATGTCATGACATGCCGAGGTCACTGTTTCAGTGAAAGTGGGTAATGTGGTAAAGTAAACTTACATTTGAAGGCTTTAGGTGAGGTTTCACTGGCGGGCATCTTTGGGGCAAGCATGCGCTTCCCAAACACCTGCACATCAAAGCTTGCATAGTCAAAGGACACCTTGGAGTACTTCTCTAACTCCTTTGCCAGGTTGGCTCGTGGAGTGGCTGGTCCCACATTAGGCCTGTAGCTACCATACTGAGGAATCTCCAACTGCTTCACAAAACACATGGGCCTATAGTAGAGATGATAAAAACAATTTTAAACAAATCACTTGAAAAATCCCATTTTTCTTAATTCATTTTATGATTTACATCTTAGGATGGAATACCTAAGAGATCAATGTTGAACAGAGAGCTTACCTGAGTACTCTGTCTGAGTTAGAGCCGCCAACAGCTTGCTCACTGACTGAAGCCTGGGTCTGAGATGGCTTCTCATAATTCTTTGTGTGTTTCCCTGCAGCAGCAATTGGGCAGCCGGATAAACTGAAAAGAGTTAAACATGAATTTAAATAATACTGTTTATCAGGATTGTTAATGAAAGTAGAACAACGATTCACTGATAATATTGATTGACAGATTGAGGAATAGTACCTGCGATGTGTGTTGCGGTTGCTGTTGACATGGCCTTGGCCATTGCACCCAGGTGTTGGACATTTCAGCACATTCTCATGCATGGCCAAGACTAAAGATGGCGAAAAAATGTCACAGTCAATATGAAATAAATCTAAAAGAAGAGGTACGCAATAGATACAACAATATAATAATAAGTATATCTATATTAGTAATACATAATAGAATGCATATTTGTAACTGTACTCACTTTCAGGTGGTACCCTGTCCTTATGTGGGCACCCAGAAAGGCTCCGATGATGAGGGTACAGTCCAGTCACATGACCTGTCCCATCACATCCTGGTGTTGGACACTTTACTTCCTTCTTCTCTGATCTGGACCCTTCTATGATCAAAGTGGTGTAGGAAGGAGAGAGCAGAACATAAACTTACATCAAGGTTTCTTGTTCAAAAGTACTATTTGAATCATTTAAAAGCAAGGCTGTAGAATGTAACAGTTTTAGCTCAATGACCTGAAGATCATGAATGTGTTTCTGAAATGCTTCAGAAATTCACATAGCCCAACTAGAAGAAAGTTTGAGCTGGAGCTCAGAGTCAGCCATTGTTCAATGTCTCTAGAGTATTTCTCAAGGCCCCAGTAGTGTGGTACAGTGTGACAATTGTGGGAATTGCACAAACCCTTAACCACAAAGCTACCACTGGCCTTATTAGAGTAAGGTATGTAGGTCTGGGAGTCCTGGAAGCTTAAGGGGTTAAATATTCGTGTCACCTAAAATACATGCTCTGTACAATGTAGAAGTAATGGAGTACTTATAAAGATGGGATTTTACCCCATTTTCTATTAATTTGACCAATTTTGCCAATTTCCACCGACTAGCTAGCTGTCATACAATATGACAGCATCATTATCATACCTTTTCATACAATAGCTTCCAACCAGGAAAGGTGAAGGATAGTATGGGCTTACTCCAAAACATGTGAGGCCAGGCTCAGCATCTTTCAAACTACAGCTCATGCTATGTCACAGGCTCCGCATCTTTCAAACTGCAGCTCATGCTATGTCACAGGCTCCGCATCTTTCAAACTGCAGCTCATGCTATGTCACAGGCAGCTGATACTTGGAGGAAAGCACTAACTACCCTCTTCTGCATACACGAGCTCACAGATGCTAACAACTGGCTAGCATCATTTTGATTGACAAGGGAGTGAGTAATGCCATGCCTCCAACTCAGAGAGAATGGCCAATTTTGCTCTCTTGGACTTCTAGCCATGGATAAACAGCTATGTGCTGACTGTACCTTTACCATAGTATCCCCTGCGTGGTGTGTTTTCAGACATCTTGCTGCTCCTCTCATCTGCGCTGTGGTAGCTCTGCTGTTCCGGTGAGTGGCTCTCCTCAGAACTGCGTGCTGTCTGCTCAGCCTTCAGGGCGATGGCCTGCTCTAGCAGCCCCAGATTTCCCCGCGTCATGTCATATGTCTCAGATTCATCTGTCACCTCTGACCTGTGAGACACGCTGTCCATTTCCTCATCTTCTGCTTCATCTACCTCTTCCTCCCCTTCATCCTCACCATCATCCTCTTCTTCCTCCTCAACCTCATCCTCATCGTCAGATTGCAGTTCTATGACCACTGTGGGTGAGGCTTTGTTAGATGCATCCTCTCGCTCCTCTTCATCTTCTTCTTCTTCTTCCTCTGCTTCCTCGTCCTCGCTTAAATGAGTGTCTGGTTTCTCACCACTATTCATCATGGCATCTGGTTCTGATACCTGAGCTGAGAAGCTGGTGGCTACAGTGCTGGGGGAGTGTCTGGGCTCCACCTGTTCCTGCTCCTCTTCCTCCTCCTCCTCCTCCTCCTCCTCTTCCATTTCATCAATATCATCTTCCTGATCGTTCAATTTCTCATCAGTTTCTTTGGCCTGGATTTTGTTGAAGTCTCCACTGAAGTACTGGTGGTCTGAATTGTTTTTCTGACTTGAGCACTGGGTCTCATGCTCCTCATCATGTTCTTCTTCTTCCTCCCCATCTTCTTCTGATATCTGCACAGGGTCATCTGTGGCTTTTAGCTGCTGAGTCATTCTTTCTTCTTCTGTCATCTCTTCTGCTCCCTCCTCTTCCTCTCCAGCCTGAATCTCTGCAGCTACTTGAAGGCCCTCCTCGCTTTCAGTTTCCACAGTCACTTGTTGGATGGGAGTCGCTTCAGGCTCAAGGTGTTCTTTTTTAGACTCCTCTTCAGGTGCTGGAATAGAAATGTCTTTGACTGCTGTGTTTTTATCTTCAGGTTCCTCTTGTGAAATTACCTCTGTAGAAACAAGAAGTGTATGATTAGATATATGAAGACTGAGGGAATAATAATCACACTATATTTAACTAATTGGTGAAACCTAATGATCTTATTTCCTACCTGTCAATGGCTCTGGTGTATGATCCTTCTTCTTAGGCTCTTCCTCTTTCTCTGCTGTGTCTTCATCGGACTCTACTGTTTCATCCTTTGGTTCAGTTTCACTGTTTGTGTCACTGTCTGCATTGAACCCATCATCCATTGCCAGCTTCAGGGGATTGGACCTCTTCTTAGAGATTGACTGGTTCTCTTCTGCTTCCTGGAGTTTCCTTTTTTTTGCTAATGGACATCCCAATGCACTGTGGGAGGAACAGAAAAAGAAACAACAGTCATTAATATGAAAGTCATATGTACCAACTTAATCTGACATTGTCAAAAGTGGTTTAACATTTCAATCAGTGATACCTTCTGTGTCGAGCATATTTTCCACTGACATGACCCAAACCATCACAACCTGGAGTCGGACAACTAAAAGTATAGAAAAATGTATTTGTTTGTTTAACGATAATATTCATTAAGTATGTTTAATCTATGTAAAATTGGTATAGAATAACATGAAAGCTGCAAATTATTAAAAACACCTTTAAAACACACCTGTATTCTTGTCCCACAAGCTCAAGAGGAACTAGGATAAAAAAGAGAAAAGACGTCCTTATATTTTATTACTAAAAACATTAGCACATATATCACATCACATGTATATATCACATTACATATATAGTAGCTTGCAGTTTTCACATAAATAGGCCAGACAGATCGAAGATATGTCTTTGGTTTCCCATATCATGTTACATATAGTGAACTACCCTCACCTCTGATGCCTTTAGAGCGGGTCCGTGTCCTTTTCTCCTCTGTGTCTTGGCTCATCTAGAGTACATGAAAATACAAAAGTCTGCACTTAATACCTTAGCTTATTGTCATTTTTGCTCTAATTTCACTGTTTTACTGTCTGATTCTCTGTGTCTTTGTTATTACTTACAGCCATTTAGAACAAAATTTCTTACAACAGGATCTCTATTCTGTCCTCCTTGAGTGAAATATTTAATGTTCTCTGAGCAGTGAGATGCTAAAGTAACTAGAGTGGCTCTGTGTATCCTTTAAACTCTGTGAAACAGCAAAATCAATAATACACTTCCAATGAGTTCCTTTGAGATGCATAACATGACCCAGCGAGAAGATTAGGGGGAGGATGTGGGAGAGAAAGTATAAGAAAGAAATACTCAGTGCACAAGGGAAGCAATGATTTGGAAGAAAAAGAGCAAAGCTGAATAATAATTTGAAATAGAGAGAACAGTGAAAGTCATTATGGGTTAGAAAGTATCAGATTACAATGAAGTTGTAGCACATTATACTGAAAGGGTAAGAAGAATAACTCAAGGTTATTCACCGTATGATAGCTCTCATTATAAGAAATGAAAAAGAAACTGCTCTAAGCTGGGTGAATAAACAGATATCTACACTCACATACTCAGAATGAAAACTTATCTATATCTCACTTTGATTCTTTTGCTCCTCTTGCTCTCCCAGCTGCTGATCCGGTCCCCTTTTGTCCACCTCTGACTCAGCAGCTGCCCATGGAACTCATTCTCTACAGGACGAGCAGAGGAGAGATATTAGGGAACATTGTGTGCATAGTATTTACTCAACCAAGTACAATGTACAGTATGCGTAATATAGCAAAAATATATATGGCACAGTCTTTTACATTACTGGAATATTTGACAATCAAATGTAGCATGTAATACTGATGGTATTTTTGAATAGTCATCTTCTATGAGTTTCTTCAGTAAGCATGAGTCAGTGTCTGTATGCCTTAGTGACTCCTTGAAGAGCCCCTGAAAGACACCATGTTTTGTCTATTCCAACATCTAGCACTACAGTTTCTGTAAATTTTGGGGTTTTTGATTGTTGGGTTCAGCAAAAAGGAAGACTCTGAGGACTGAATTAGGAACTGCTAGACAACAAATGTGGTCAAAATAACATAAAGAAAACCCACGTGAGAGACTTTGTATGGCGAGCTCTAAGGCAGCCATTTTGCAGTATTCCACAAAATCAAAGTATCAACAAAAAATTAGGAATACAAAGTTGAGATTTTTTTGCATGTTTGATTTTACATATAAAAGCAACTTTTTTTCATTGTTCTTAAGCACAAATCATATTCATGTTCTAATAATAGCAATGGCCAACAGTAAACTGTAAGATAAAAGGTTAACTAGCAGCAGAATGTTTGGCACATTCATTCAGTGACCCACATTCAGTGTTTGTGAATTACTTCAACAGAATCAGTCAACTCCTAAAACAATGTCAAAATTAGCACTAAAACTCAAGATGTCTGAGATTATGCAACAACAGAACAATTTAGGACACTGTCATTTATGTGTGCTATGACCTAATATTTATGTTATATTTGAATCACACACTTTAGCTGGGTCTCAGATTGCATACTCTGACCTAGTCTACTTCTTAATAGTATGTTCTATGTAGTAATAAAGAACATTAGAATGATTGTTAAATTCAAACATTAAAAAAGGAAGTAACTGTTAAAAATGCATGCTATGTACACTATATTTCTCAGAGTGTGGTGTGAAAAATGTCTTACATTGTAAGTTACATTTGTTCACATTTCTCGGTGGGAACACACTCGAAAGTTACGTACAATAATAATAATTTAAAAAAAGGTCTATAATAATCTAGTACGTTTGAGCCACTGGTCATGACTCTTCCGGGTTGTCACTGGGGAGGGCGTGGCCTCTGCGGGCGGTGGAACATGTAGTTCACGCGCACTTCTGAATGGAACGCGTTCTGTGTGTTGTGAATGAACAGCTCTGCGAGCGCGAGCCAGCTGTTCCATTCGGCCTTTATTACGTAGCACTGCGATTTGGTTTCTGCTGGCACCTGGTGCTCTCATGAAGGAGGGTGGGGGTGTCCCCAGAGAAATATGCCGCCATTACACACACACACACACACACACACAAAAAAAACAGTTTGTCCTTTAAAGTTTTTGAATAATTTCTCACGGCTCATAAGAGTATAAGAGTGTCCAAACAGGACATGTTACGTGCCTATGAGATTCAAAAATATTTACATGTGATTATCCATAAGATGCAAAAGCTTCATATAACTACAGGCCACTTCCGGTTCAGTTACATGCAGTATACAAAACAATTGGGCAACAATTTTTGTCATGTCGGAGTCTTAAAAAGAAATGTAAAAGCTGGCGATTTTATGCACATGCATAGACCTGCAAAAATGGTTAACAAGCTTGTGTTCTGTAGGAACCTGGAACCCCACAGCATACAAAACCCCATACTATCGTAAGATAGTATACTAAAACGGTACGCCTCCAACAGAGTAGGCTGATGGACGCAGCCCACGCCTTTAAATGACTTCCATCATCCAAGCAGCCAAAAAAAAAAAAAAAAGAAAAGGAACAGTCCATTAGGCCTACACCAAGCCTAGATGACGGAGATGAGCAAGTATCCTATTGGAAACACCAACCTGATCACAACTACTTCATAACCACACAGCCATAAAGGCCATAAAAAGCATTTAGTAAAACACCCATGTTTATGATGCAGGCTGTCAACAGCGAAATATATTTATTTACAAGAGCTCCAGTGAAAACCAAAACCTATAATACAATTTATAATACAAATCTAACTACAAGGAATAATAACTAATAAAATAAACACATGATGTACATTGCCTAAAAATGTGATGTGAACATTTTGAGTGATAAAAAGCCTTCAGGTTGTTTAAGTTCTGACAAATTATAAAATCAGCTGGAATACACTCCAAACTTATTTATTTGTCGCTCTCCTGCATTTCTATTCTGTGATATAAATCCCATTACAGATATATTACTAAGTCGGTCGACGCTGAACAAACTTCAGCAGGCTGTGTTGTGTTGATGCCATGGATTGATCTGAAACTAGCACTACTCACGTCATGCACAAATGCAGTGACAGTATTCAGATCAGGCCCGTTTCTCTGAAAGTAGCACACAACAAACCAACAATCTGACTTCTCCGACACAGCTCTGACCAAACCCGAGGAACATGCACGTCTAATTACACCTTTTATATGTATACTGCCCATAGAAAGTTGGTATTATGGCATATCCCGGCATTTTTATTTAGCCCCAAAATATTACTTCAGCCTCGTCCCTAAAAAAATAAAGATAAAAATAAAATGCTGAATGAACGCGAGGCAGGAGAAAACCAGGTCGAAACATGTCTCTTTAAAAGATTACGGAGCCGGCGTCCATTAGACGACAACAACCGAGCGCGACGGATAGGCAGGAGATTAAGCGACTGAAAAAGCAAACATTTTTGCAGCCAGCATCCATAAAGCGCATCTCAGCAGGACATTACCGCAAGCTTTGCTCTGCCTCCGACGATGAGATGCAAGCGGCCTTTTGCTCTTTGTAGCTGGAACTTCAGCGCTGTTCCGCTTCGCCTTTTCATAAAAGCCTTGCCCGTGAGAAACCCCAAATAATCCGACCAGGACTCGTCAGAAACCTCGTCCTATTAGGATTTCCGTCGTGTATATCCAATGTTGACGTTTGAATATTATCATAGAGGCGTCAAAAACATTTCCAAATAACGTTTGTCGGCGAGAATAATATGAACTTACCTTTAGCTCACAGGCCCATTGTTCACCCCTCCTCTACCCAGTGCTGTGACATCATCATAGTAAAATGTACAATACAGGAGGGGGTGGGCTCTATCATACCCCCCATACACACACACAAACACGTATACACACACACCTTAAACATATACACATCTCTTATACACACATGATCTTGAGATCTGTCTTTGACCTGATCTAAAACGTAAAAAAAGGACGCACGCAACATTACCACTACATGATCTGATACACACTGATACGAATAATCATACACACACCATTCTGCCATGTTTACAAAGCCACAATCATAGAGCATTGTGCACTTCGTCGTATTTTTAGTAGAGAGCTGGCCTATTTTTAAAGTTCAGCACTCTAGACAGCGCGAGCTTATTTCAGCACCTTGGACAGGAGCAGTTTTCCACAGCAGCTTCCTCTGAGGCACAAAGCATCATTACAGCCCAGACTGAACTGTTTCTCCTCTAATGGTGCACAGAGAATAGGAATATTTCATTACACTGGACGACTGTTCACGCCAGAGAAGAAAAAAAAAAGTTGTTTATTTTCCATCTCAGACAATCATGTTAACCAAATTAACCACAGATGATTAGATGCACTACCAGCATGGTGCATGTATAGATTTTTATTCACTTGAGAAGGTTTATAACCTTTAAAAAAGACGATCAGGGACACGGGCTGGGACTACTTTATCATGCGCAGTGATACATTTGATTTACAGTAGACCTAGATTCAGCAACATGAACTATAACTGTACACAGTGACAGGGAATTACACTACAATAAATTCTGCAACATTTCAGTTAATGATTGTTAGCAAAATATATGATGATGTCCTTTAATGCTTAAACGTTGTACTGTATAATCACTAGTTCCCGTTTTGCATGGTATAATAAAATACATCTGTATTGTCTCTAACAGGATTGCAAGCTTCCGGGTGTGAGCAGGTTCTCATTGGTCATTAAAGGATCAAAAATGAGTAAAAGACAATCAAACAGAGGTGGGAGATGAGAATGAAAACACAAGAACATGGCCAAAAGTGTAATACAGATATTACTCCACACTTAAGAGTGTTTACATGGGATATAAATCTTCTATCTATAAAAAATAGAAAAAAAAAGTTCTGGGGAAAGTATCGCTCTTGTGACCTAAAAAAAAAAACTCCAGCATGTTCCTGCATATTTAATCAGGCCAAAGTTCTCCGGTTACCAGCTGGAACTTGGTTGAACCCGGTCTCATCCTAAACCTTGCTACAGATGGACAGCCGTGTTTGCTCCAGCATACAATTAACTTCGCGGTCTGTTTCTCAGGGCCAGGCACCGTGTATAAATATTACATACGTGCCAGCTGAGCGAATAAGGAGCTCATAGCCCTGCACTCCCCCCTTCTCCATGGACAGATGGACTGATCTAAGTCCCTCCCTCATACAAACTTTTTAACGGGTCTATACAGCAGTGGCCTGAAGTCCCCACAGAGCAGAGACACAAAATCCCCTTTGGGAACAAAAGTTCCCTTTGTTTGTGAACTGTCTGAACAGACATTTGTGTTGTGAAACTTTTAAAAAACTAAAATTCTGTCCTACGGCATACAGATATATGTTATATACCTGTTATATGGCTTAGTTGAATACATATATACGAAACATAAATCTTTATAAAACATATTTTAAAATGTCACTAGGACGCTGTAAACTACAATATCAATCTATTGTTTAGACTGTTGATGTGGATCTTTAGAAAACCATAAGACATAACAAGATATTTTATTTCCAAAAACATCAGACTATTTTGACTTAACAAAAGTCTACAGATGTGTTTTTTAAAAAAAAATCCGGCTCCTGTGTAGGGGAGAAGAAATCACAATCACCACACAGTCTAAAACATTTCTGTCAAATCACGCCAAAGCTTTATTGTTAAAGACCCGGAAGTGCAAGGGTTAGGGTAAACGTAAAAGTTTAACAAACTGTAGCAGTCTACTCACCGAGAAAAGTTTTACACAGCTTCATCTTGGCTGTGATTCCGCTGCTCCTCACACTGTCACAGCTTTCAAACTCCTTCAACTTTGCTTCCTGAGAGGAAGTATAACTTGGAGAAAAACTTGCCGGAGTGGGAAGACTTCTCCGCGCTAACCAATCAGATCGTGGCCACGTCATCGTTGTCCTATAGGTGAGCCAATCAGAAAGATCCTGAGCTCGAGAGCTCCCCAAACAAGCAAACAAAGGCCATTGAAAGTGAAAACAAAAGAGTGCAGGCTGTCTCTTTTCAACAGCAGACATACGGCAAAGGGGAACCACTTCTCTATTCATCTGTCACAACTCCCACCGAATAGCTGTAGAGAAAACTTTTGGGAAAAGTTTCACCAGTGTTCTTTATCCAGTTTCCAGAAGAGTATACCTTTCATAATAATAATAATAATAATAATAATAATTTGAAAACATTTATTACAAAAAAACCTAAACAGCTTTCATATTTAAATTTTTTAAACTTAAAATTTTATTTAATGTTATAGTGAATATACAGTTCCCTTCAAAACTACTGGAACAGCAAGGACAATTCTTTTGTTTTTGATATACACTGAATACATATGGGTCTACAACAACAGCAGTTGATGTCAGAAACATTGTGGAAAGCTGTGAAGAAAGATCCAAAAACAACAGTCATTGTCATCACCAGCAACTTCCACGTGACAGGGGTGAAGGTATCATAATCTGCCATTTGAAGACTTCAAGAAATATAGAGGCCATACCACAGATGCAAACCATTCATCAACAGTAGGAATGAGAAGACCAGATTAGAATTTGCAAAAAGACATACAGAGATGAGTCACAAAAGTTCTGTAACCAAGATTAGCCTCTACCAAAGTGATGGAAAAGCCAAAGTGTGGAGAAAGGAAGCATCTGCACATAGTCCAAAACATATGAATTCAGTGATTAAGCATGGTGGAGGTAATGTCATGGCCTGGGCTTGCATGGCTGCTTCCAGAACAGGCTCACTAATCTTTATTGATGAGGTAACTCATGATGGTAGCAGCAGAATGAATTCAGAAGTCTACAGAAACATTGTCTCTGCCAATTTACAGAGAAATGCATCCAATCTAATTAGGAGGAACTTCATCATGTAGCAAGACAATGAGCCAAATCACACTGCCAGCACAACAAAGGACTTCATCAGGGGAAAAAAGTAGAAGGTTTTAGACTGGTCAAGTCAATCACCAGACCTTAACCCAATTGAGCATGCATTTCACCTCCTGAAGAGGAGACTGAAGGGAGAAACTCCCCAAAACAAACAACAAATGAATGAAGCTAGAGTACAAGCCTGGAAAAGCATCACAAAAGAAGAATGCAACAGTTTGGTTCAATATAAATATATTTATGTACTAAAAAATATTGTACATATGTAAGTTCAAGTAAGAAAGTATATAAGTAAGTACTTATTACTTATATACATATTTATATATACAAAAAGACTTATATTCAGTATATAAATATTTTTATATTGACATGAAGTATATAAGTATACTATATATATATATATATATATATATATATATATATATATATATATATATATATATATAGTATACTTCAATACTTCATGTCAATATAAGAATATTTACTGTATATACTGAATATATAATGCAGCACAATAGGCCTATGCAAAGTTTGTCTCATATATTCAGATGACATTCTGGTGGATTTAATTTAACATGGATCATAAGGTTTTGCACAAACTTGTAGAGTCTGTGCCAGCTGGAGTGCATGATGACATTAAAGCAAGGGACATACAAAGTACTAAGAAATTCTGAATTCAAGTAAATATCTCTAAGATTCTACTTTTAACACTTTTATCATTGCTGACAATATCATTTGTAATGAAAACCTTTGTGTTAAATTGGACAAAATGCCAAACAGAAGCTTTTTCCCTGGTGGTCTCAGAATTTTGGACCCCACTGTATATACATATACTTGCAGTATACCAATATGCATATGTACTTTGTGCTTCGTTAAATGGAATTCTTCTTAAAATGTCCTTCTCATATATATATATATATATATATATATATATATATATATATATATATATATATATATATATATATATATATATATATATACTGGTTACAAAAAAACACTGATGGATTATACATATACAGACTCATGAAGAATGTAGCACGACATGAACTGTGAACATCAAACTAACACAAAAGAATTGCATTTTACACTTATTCGACTGCAAATGATCACAATCACATAGATTAATAATTAAAAAGTTGAAGTGGACAACATTTCTCCTTTTCTCTCCAGTCCTCACTTCAAAAGATGTCTCTATCAGCCAGTTAATCAACCAATCAAGCATTCAACAACATTTCCATTGAAAGCAATATCATTGGGTATTCAGTCACTCTCTCTTTCTCACAATCTTAATCTGTGCTCTCTCTCTCCCTCCCTCCATTAGCCCAGTGCAGAGGCATATGTGCTGAGGTACTGAGGTATCCCCAGTCCATGAGCTAAACTCTCAGCTCCCCATGACAGATGGCCCTGCTGATAATGATGCCAGCATACCCCCCTTCCTGCTGTTGCCATAGTGAGGGAGGGTTGGGGGGGGGACTGAAGCATGGAAAGAGCCAGGGGGCGCTTATTAAGGCATCCACACTTGGTGGACACCAGGCCTGCAGAAAGTCTACAAAGCTTTCAGAGCCTGGTTTAAAAAAGAGTTTTGGAAATGAAGGTGTGAGGGTGTGGGTCTGCGTACAGCTGCCCTTCTCAGACTCCTTTGTCTCTACACATGTAGCTGCAGAGATGAAAAATTAGCTTCATGCAGCAGAGACACAATCAAAGCATGTCTCTACTGAAGAGTAATCTTTCCATGCACAAGTTTTAAAATCTACTATATGTTTCTAAAGAGTTTCTAAAGTAATCAGATAAATAAGCAGCCTAGTTATTTTAGTAGTTTAGTTAAATCAGAGCAATTTGATTTGATACATCAAACAGCACAAATTTTCTACAAATATACAATATTAAAATAGCAACAAGACTGTAACTCAAAGATAAGCACATAAATGTGTGTACATCTTATCTGCTTTTGTTATCAGACTCTCCAGTCCCCGAATTCAAACTGAGCAGCTGCTGTTTTCTGATTTTGTCTCAGTCTGTGTACTTGCCACCTTTTATAAATCTGTATACTGGAATTTTTAAAAATAAATTTCATTCAATGTTTAAAAAAATGTAGAAGCAGAAATGAGTAAATCTGTGAAAAAAGGCCATCAAAACATTTTTAAATAATAACAAAATAATAACAAAAAAAAAAAAAAACAAAGAACAAAACAAACAAACAAAAAAAAAAACACCAGCCTCAGTAACCTTAATGATTCAAGAAGTGCTAATGGCATTAAGTGTCCCCATATTCATGCCTGCAGAAAGTCTACTTCAATGTACTTCACTACAGAAGCACACCTATGTTGCATAGTTTGTTTTCTGTTGTAATGAAATGATGATAATTCATTTAGTAAGCAACATGTAAAATTGCCATTGAAATTTGTTTTGCTACACATACTGCATTTAATTACCAATTCATTATTTAATGGTAACTACATAAAGGTAAATACACAAGTTTAATGCAAGTTATCTTGTACTAAAACAATTTAGTTATGCTGTACTAAAACAGAAGTACATATTATACACAGACACAGTAATGTCTGTGTATAATATGTAATACATATATAAAACAATGGGGTCATAAAAATGTATAGTTAAAGTATACTTTAAAGTTTAAGTATACTTTAACTTTATACAATTATACAATTTATTTATTTATTTATTATTATTATTATTATTATTATTATTATTATTATTATTATTATTATTATTATATAATCTTGGGTGACAAATTGGCATCTGAACTCCACATAAGTGTGGATTTTTGCCAGTCCAGGAGTTGAGGTCCAAACCAGTGACTCCACTTCACTCTCTTTCCTCGCTGCTCTCTGTTTTACTCACTCACTCACTCACACACACACACACACACACACATACACACACGCGTGCACGCACAGAAAGTGCCACCATTAGAATAACAAAGGATGTCCACACTTTGGGGCGGAGCTAAGAGGCCGATTTCCAGGCCACTGAGCTAGAGGCTCCCTTAATAAGCTTTATGTGTGTGTGCGTGTGTGTGTGTGTGTGTGTGTGTGTGTGTGTGTGTGTGAAAAAGCACTACTTAGCACAGCTGGGACCCTGGAGGGTGATATCAAGTGAGTACACTTAGTCTCTATAAAAATAGTTATGAAAAATTGTGGTAGAGAGAAGGAAGTTTTTAAGTGATAACAGTCCAAAGTTCTAAATAATGTGAACCTACAGTCAGTTTAGCTTAATGAAAATGAAACTTCTTGCATACAGTTGATTGAAATCGAATGTAAACTAAAAAATCAAAACAACATGTAAAGTGTGATATTACTTTACACCACGATTCACACCAAGATTCTATGATCATTCTGACAGAATAGTTTAATAATAAAGACATACCCAATTTTTATTAAAAATACTGCAGGAAATAACGAGTTAAAGTGTAATGTTTTTCATCAAAAATGCGCCGTCGTAGCTTGTGGATGTACAATAAAATTTTACCATGAGCAAAAGTAACAGATGTCTTATTTATTATTCAGCTTACAAACTTGACACAAATGAGGACAGGGACAATTTTCATTGCCTCCAAAACCTCCATATAAACTTACAGAGTTTGAAAAAAAAAAAAGTTCTCGACTACAGCCATGCCAAGATGATGATTTTGTGCTAAGCCCTTTGAGCTGTTAAGCTCTGGGAAAATCAGCCTAGCAGATGTCGTAAAGTATAGGTTTTCTTGTCTCAGGGAGAGAATAAGACAAAAGTGTCTGAAGAAGCAGGGGACAAGCTCCTTTCAGGCTTCTCAGCCCCTCCTGCTTGCTCTCTTTGCACAAGACAATCTCCCTTCATCTCTTGCCTCTCCTCCACCTGCTCCTGCACCCCCTCAGTCCTCTCCACTAATTAAACACACTCACTTTCTGGACACAAGTCAAGGCTTGATTAGTCAATTTACCCCCCCAGTATGATGAATAACTTCAGCCCCACAACACGCACGCCTTTCAACACTTGCCCCATCTGCAGTAAGTCTCAGCTATGCAATTACATAATCCTGCATCGCCAGCCCCGTTAAATTTAATGATCCCAAAAGTGCTAATAGCATTTTGAGAGGGAGAGGGCAATCAATGAAACACTCAAATGTTCCCCCAACATATCTCTCTGTGAAATATCCATGGTAATCAAGATGGCACCTGTGCCTTTCTGGTGACGAGAAGGTCACCATGATGCTAAGAACTATAGCTACAAATGATGGGCTAGTCAGCAAATCTCTTCCCTTGGCCCATTGGCAGGCCTGTGCTGCCCTTCCCCCACCTCATTCAGCTCTATAGTAAGACTGTCTGGGCATCTGTATGCAAATAATCCTAGTGGTATAGAAACTATACATCGGACTGTGTAGGGTTTCAACCCACATCTGCTACAAAGAGTAAATTAGTGATATGTGGTAACTAACAGCAGCTGACTTGTCACAGTGAAAATTCCCATTCACACTTAGATACCATCTGCAAGTTTTCCTTGAGTGATTATTCTTAAAAAAAAACAACAACAACAATTAATAGCACTCGCACCCTCTCACATCTCATGCGAGACACATATACAAACTACACTGTGTTAAAAAGCCTTCTCAAGCCTGCAAATTCCTTGAATAAAATTCCTTTTGATGACCTTATATTTCTATATTTATTAATTACATTTTAATGGAACAAGTCTGCACACCAGTCTCCGCTGGAATTGATCTGCATGCTTATTAATGCTGAGTAATTATATTTCACACCGACAAAGACATCAGAGTGACAACAAGGGTCACATTGGGGCTTGATACCCCCTGTCAGCATGTCATCTTTTTTCCAGGTCCTGTTACAACAGAGCTCAGGAAGGCAGCATCACTCTGGGACAGCTTGACCCCACTGGTCACTGCTTGACCTCTGACCTCAGGAGGTGTATGGTACACACAGGACATGACCCCCATGACCTCCTGTTTCTTCTTCTATAGGAGCAGGTGCTGGAAAGGAGATGACTACTGAGGGAGATAAGAAGATTCGGTGTCAGTTAGCAGCATTCGGAATCAGCACACGTGCCATTTTCCCCCGAGACTAAAGTTTCAGTCAGTTGACATTAAAAATATGATGTAATCAGTTTAATTTAATTTAAGTAAAGTTCTACAGTAGGGCTATAAGCGTTAATCCTACAAAAGCTCATCCTATAGTAATTGTGTGCCCACACTTCTTAATTCTGGAATTAATGGTCATAAATGTTGTGAAATCCACAGAGATATTTATCTCAAAACTGCTCTCTATTTACACTACACATTTCATCATTATTAGTGTACCTGTGAGTGTCTTTACACAAATTTGCATACACTCACACACATTCATTCAGTCACATTTGCTGGATGAGAGAGATAAGACTACAGCAGCTGAAATCTGGCTCTGCACACTACTGCTGGGACTGAGAGAGTCAGAGGTGGCAATCTGTAGGAGAGACCACCCGAGGTAAACTCATTAAGGACCCAATAAAAACCTTCTGTTAGGATGACAGGACTCTTAGAGATACTCCACCGACAAAGCACACAACAACAAGAGCGGCCAAAGGAGATACTGGCAAACAAAAGAGCCCTCTAATTAGCAGAGCACACCCCTGTCACATATGCTCCTGAAACAGAGCATGAGGGACAGGGAGAAAGAGAAAGATGAGGAAGAGAAGTGAAACGGCCCTGGGCATATAGACAGCAGGGCCACTGAATGACTCCTGTACCATAAAGTTGAAACAATAGGACCTGGAAGCGTATCAGTGTGACCACTGCACTTAGATAAGGACATAGGAGGTGTCAGGCTATTCAGCTCATTTAGAATTCATTCATACTCTATTTATATATTATCCATTTATTCATAGTTAACCAGTGTACATATAAGCAGTAAATACAACAGTTATTTGAAATTAGCACCTTATCAGTGCTTTATTTAATGTGTTCATATTAGGGGTGTTAGCTATCTAGCATATTTGCTAGATAGCTAACACTGTAGCTAGAAAGAAGTATGAATTAGCATGAGCTAGCTAATAAACCTAGCAACCTACTGAAACTCCAACATCATTTAGCTAAGATAGCTATCCAGCTAACGTTATCTTTCTTTATATACCGTGTAGCACAGCTCACTTGGTTAGTCAACATAAGAATAGAATAGAAAAATTTTGGATTTGTTGTGTCAATTACAGACATATAAAAAAGTACATTTGTAAAGTGATTATTCAAGCAGCTTTTCATCAGACAACGTATTTACTCTTACTTGAGTAATTTCTTTGATCACTATTTTTACTTAAATTATTACTACAGAAGCAGTACCTTTATGTTTTAAATCACTATGTTTTGTACTCTTTCCATCACTGTTAACAAGCACTCTTACTGGAAAAGTGTTTGAACCTTAATTTTAAATATTTTTAATAATTTGAGAAATATTCAATGCCATTTCCTTCCTTTTTGGTGCTCTAAACCTGTTAGGCTTTTTTGGTTGTGTTTTGCTGTGTTTGACTGTCTTGTCTAATACTATCAGTTAAAAGTTTGGACACACCAGATTTAATATTCTGTCTTAAAGATATTTTGATAAAGCCTTATGGTTTAAATCTGTTTATAAAACAAATGCAAATAGTGAAGTTAACGCCTATGTATACATTTATTTCTGAATCAAAATGTATTTTAAGAAGTATTTTGTACACAAACATGTAGTGAAGCAGTGGGGTGCTTGGCTTATTTGGGACAGTCTCCTCGGTTAACCTCCATTATGAAGCGGATTGAGAACTTCATCAAGAATACTACAAAAAATTTGAAATCTAACACATTTTGATTTGTTTAATACTTTTCTTGGTCACTGCATAATTCTAAATGTGTAACTGCATAGTATAAATGACTTCCTTATTACTCTAATATATTAGAAAATAAAAAAATAAAGACAACTCTTATTAGCAAGGGTGTCCAAACTTTTGACTGGCAGTCTAATTATCCAGTACTTTGGAGTTTGCGTTGCACAAAAGGGCTTTGTTCTGAAAACATACCATTAAGAGCAGTCATTTATAAAGTGAAGCTTTTTATATATCTTGTGCTGAGACAGTGGACTGAGAACATAATTAGCATGTTAAAATCATTTTACTAATCATTTGCCCCTGTCATCTCTAACTTGCTTGGTAGGAGTTTCGATCTATGAATTTCTGCTAAAATGTCTATTGTTAAAATGGCTATATAATTACAATTCATTTGAAATGAATCGAGGAAAAAAGGACAGCATCTACAATATGTAATGTAAGAATTTGATAACTAAATAAAGCACTAATAAGCTGGTGACGTTGCCAAATAACTGCTGTATTTACTATTTAATAAGCACTTTATCCTAAAAAGGGCTGCGATGGACCAAGAGTCTATGAAGTGTTACCAAAATGGTAATACAAATGGTGTAGTCTTTCTCAATGTCGTTTTCTCAGGAGTAAATGACATTGCCATGGCTGACACCTCACGGTGGGCAGAACCATGGGCTAGTATATAAATAATAAAAGTTTTATAACAAGCTAGAATATCATGAATGGGATATTTATGACATACATAAAATTATTTTGTTACATTACATAACTTGCAATTTAAGTGCGTGCTGTCAAATATAAGTTAACAAAACCCACCTTGCCAGGCATTGTTGATCAGTGAAGTACACCATACCATCAATTAATATAAACATGCAATGTACACAGAAGCATTATTTATTATTAAGCAGGAAACACATGAGACTAGTGTCTCATTTTTATACCAGCCTGTATGTTGACTACAAAACATCTCACACTCATAAAAGAATGAAAGAAAGAAATTAAAACTGCAAGCAATAACACTAAAAATTAAAATGATAATAAATAATAAATGACGTGTTTGAATTATAAAATAAAAAAATATCCAAAAAATACACTACAAAAAACAACAACAATTATCTACACATATTAGTTAGAATTAACCTAAATGATCTATTGTCATAAATGATCTAATGAACTGTTATCATACCGTAAAGTTTTAGTGTATCCTGTATACCGTCTGTTGCGAAGGAAAAAAGAAAAGCTGATTCTTTCCCTCACATTAGTTCTGCATGCTGTAACCTATAGAGATACCCAATCATTTGACCTCCACCTCCACACCTCCATGCTTGATGACATTCTTGCACATCTTTCAAGATTTTAAAATGATCAAAATAACCTGCACCACACATGTTCTTCACTTTATATTTAATTGTTCTTGTGGAATTTACAGTTGGCTTTGTTACCAATTTTTCTCTTATCACCTCTCTTATCACCTCTTTTTCTCTTCCTCAAACCACTCCCTTACAAATCTTCAGCTGTATATGGCACTTTGCATCATTGTATTGATCTATTCAGGCAATTTTCACACGCTAACACTAACAGTTGTACTTTCCCACCAAGTAGGACCCAATTCACAACATTCACTGGTTGCAAGCCTATTTAGTTAGAGATGTGCAATCTTATCTGCAAAGAACCAGTGTAGCTGCAGGTTGTCATTTTAACCAAGCACACTGATTCCTCTCCTTTAATCAGTTGGTCTTGGTCTTCAAATGACTAATGAGTTGTAGGCAGTCTGCTTGGTTGGAAGAAAACCTAAATCCATGCTGGCTCTTTGTAGATAAGACTGGACATCCTTCCTTTCAACCTGCACTAAGTCCCCAGCAACCACAGTACATTTTAGACACACCCATTGTATCAAACAAATAGAGAGAGTGGTCTCAATTTTTATTGTTTTCCTCCTACAGAACAATCCCTTAAAAAACATCTAGTCCTCAAATAAGCCAAGCTCCTCAATGCTTCTTCTAACATCTATTTGAAAACTATGTGTTTAGGAAAACAATTTAATTGTAAGTAAAGACTACTTTGTTGTAAATGAAAAAAGGCTTATTAATTTTTTTTTTTATTTCAGAGTTAAATGCGTTAACTTTTATCTACATTAGTCTTAAAAATTCAACCATTAGCCTTTATCAAAATGTATATATATATAAATTTGTGTACAATTTTGACTGGTAATATGTATGTGAATTTGTCATGTGAATCACTTAATATAAATCTTTTCCTTTTGAAAAAATATGCCTTATTGTTAGATAAAGGGTCAAAGTTCAGAAGGACAAAAATAGCAATTGATCTGAAGACTAACACCCTGGAGTTTTTATGGCTATTGGAAATCTATAACCTGCACAGGAGAGTGCAAGACACACACACACACACACACACACACACACACACACACATAATCTTTATCTTATTATTTTTTTTATTCTTATTCAATCATTGTAGGTTATTTCCATACCAGACCTAGATATTAATGTAGTTTAGATAATGCTTAAAACTGCAAAAAGAAGTGGAAATTATACAAGCTTTACATCTTGTCCACTACCACCCGTATCTCTAACCCTAACGTCAGACTTCAGAGAGATCAGGAAGTCACATGAAGGTCATACATCTCAATGAAAGGCAAGATCTTTGACTTCTTCCAATGCCTGGGGCTAATAACTTGTCTGCCATACAAACAGAGCCATACTTCAATAATACTATCTTCATTAAATTTATTTGTTGTGCCATGCAGATTAAATGTGATCATATTAAGAATTTGTAAATATCTGCAAATTCTATAGTAAAATCCTGAGTGTTGGTAACATGCAAATATGTTCAGCCTATTTTACATGACTGGGAGAAAGATTTATTTTGTTTGCACAATAGTAAAATTTTTCCTTATTTATGTATCAACTTTCTTTTACAAAGAACTCAGTAAAACTGTCAACAGAAACTGAAATGACCTCATATAAATGAACACAATACATAGACCTAATTTCATAGTTCACTCCCCAAGCAGGTATGAAGTCTAAAATGCTTTTGCTGTGAAAAATTAAATCACTGTGCTTAGAATTGCCATGCTACCCAGTTTTCACTGTCTTATCCTGCAGGAAACAACTACACAGCAGTCTGTCGGGTGGTGGGGGAAGGGCTGGGGGCTTGAGTATGAGTGATGGCCCAGTGTTGGGGCCTTGAGGCAAAACTTACAACTGGGTCACAGTCAGCCCAAAATTTAAATGTGTTGCTAGATATACAGTAGATATTAGATATAGTTGGCAGAATTTGGGCCAATATTTGCCCCGATTTTAACTATTGTTATAATGTTCACTTTATTTCGGTTCACATTTTGTTCACACTGAAGTTGACAAATACTGTACATGCCAAAACCTAAAGGTGCATTTGTGAAAAAGAAGGTCTCTAAGGGTTAAATGAGTGGAGTTAAATACAATGTCAATGCTCTATTTTTTAACACATTGAGCCCCCATTTACACCCAAACAATAAACTTTTTTCCAGCTATTTAATACACTTGTTCTGAGAAAATGGCTTAAACTATCTTTTTTAAAAAAAAAAAAAATTACCTATATAAAATTATATGCAATATGTTTTGTGGTGGAAAAGAACTCCTTATAACACCATCATAGTAATTTGAGCAAAAGCCCAGTAAGAATGGTTAAATGCCTGTAGATGCTTCTAACTTATTTCTCATTATAAAGAATCTATTGTAATAAGGGAACATTTTGCAATCAATGTTTTTATGCTAAATTATGCAAGGTCAGTTGATTTCCTGGAGGTGCTTCATTTTATAAAAACTGAATTAGAAGCAAACCTCCTGTTGGTTGCATGCTCCAATGAATAAGATCTCTCCTTTAGCCTGAGGCTGCTTTCCTTCAGCTCCCCCTGTTGGAGTGATACATAAGACACAAAAAACCTCAAAAGTATGGAGAGAGAGAGAGAGAGAGAGAGAGAGAGAGATTTAGTAGGTGTGGAATGGGGAATGTACGTCTTCCTATGTCACAGCAGTACACTTTTGGGGATCTTCATGGTACATGATAGTGCTAATGATACAGACTATTTTAACTTGTCATTGCACTTTTTATGTAGCTCGAAATTATTCTTTCAGAGGACATCTCAACACACAAATTGCACAGAGGAGCAGCAGGGGGCAGCAGCAGTCTGAGCACTGAGAAGGTAAATGCATGTTGCCATCAGTACTGAAAAGACTAATTACACTAATAATGTTGATGGCAAGCCTGAAGGCCAAAGTGGTCAGAGATTGAACATATTGTCAGTATTTCTATTAGCCTTATTTCTGTTTCCCTGGGCAACAAGCCAAATGTTTGTTCCTCACTTCTAGATGGGCGCGTTTACTAGGGTACAAGGCAAAGCATTTTTGCTCTTAAAGACCCTTCATTGCAGATACACACAGCAACAGTTACTTTCATTTTGACAGATTATTATTATTATTAGACAAATTGGTATAATTTGGAATGCTTCAGAATCAGAACCATGCTTCATTGGCCAAGTTCACTAGAGTATATAAAGGATTTGATTCAGTTTCTGAGCTCTTGGTGCACTTATGGACATTACATATTGTAATAAGATAAAGCCAAAGACACTGACAACCATGTTAACATAATACATGTTTGCTATGAACAGAAGTGGATATACAACTATTGAACTGCATGTAAAAACAAAGAATATTGCACTGCTGCAGAGCTGGATGCAGCATCTATTGTGACACTAAATTGATTTGCACAGAAATTATTTTAAGTGGAAATAGTGAGATTCAGCTTCTTATTTTATTTATTACTGAATACTGTTGAACCATCATTAAAAAATTCAAACTTATAAAAGCTGATTCCAGCTGAGGTCAGGAGTTTACACTATTTGTTTCTTTTTTTTTCCCTTCATGGACTTGTGACTCATTTTTCATCCCAATTAAAGCTTTTTATAATTTAAAATTAAAATTTAAATGTCATTCTGGAACAAGAAGGAATGAGGCAGAACACATTTATCATTTATATACTTTCTCCTCTTATTTGCTTCTTTTAATCTTACTCTCTTCACCGTATGTTTAAATTGGTTAAGTGTAGAACTCTTAAGTGGTATTTAGTTTGTTCATATGTGGAAACACATAGGGTCCTATGTAGAATCATATAACAGAAGGTTTCCCTATTAGCAGGGGTTTAAACAGAACTTTTTTAGGAAGCTAAAAACCCATAATTATCCAAAAGAGCTCTTGACTTAAGTGCAACTTAATTTCTCACACAACAAGCCCAGCAACAATTATTGTAGAGAATGTACTGTGTAAATTAATTTTTCAGACTGTATGAGCACTTTAAGGCTTCACCAGAGATCAATCTGTAGAACTGGAACAAGAACAATTTTCCATTTGTAGAGAACGTTTTGTAAAATATTTCTTTATCTATTGTCTTTTGAGGGATTTGAATAAATAATATTTCAGCCTGGCACGCCACAAAACAGACCACTGTATGAACCAGAAGAAACCTAGTCACATCCTTCTTTTGACATTCTAGGGATATTCAGTAAACCATATAGTGTACATAATAAGCCATTTACATAATTTACCTGTAGAATTTGTTGGTACATCTGATGGCAAATATACTAGAGAGCCAGAGAATTTGATTTAGCAGTGTATAGAAACTGGAGCAAAACAAATCTGAAAATTGTACATTAAATATTTTTTTTTCCTCTAAAGATCAAATTATCTATTGATGTTTAATTGAAGATCAAAGCTGGATTTGTACCCACTGTTTAAAAAAAGAAACCCTCATCTGAGAAGCTGCATTGAATAAGGACACACTAAAGTCTATGTAATGAACAAACAAACAAACAAACAATCAATCAAATAAATAAATAATTTTAACAACGAACTTGCTTTTTTTCAGGGTTGTTAAGCACCACGACCACACTGTTCACTGTTCTTTACCTAATTACAGTACTTCTCGCCCACAGAAGTACTTCTCTCACAGACCATCACCTGTACATTACATAAAGCACGTTTACACTTTAATGAAGAAACTTCCACTGAATGAAAAGATCACAAAAATCTTTTGCAGTGCTCTTTGGAAAGCAATTTTGGTGGCCATCAGAATGCAAAAGTGTCTCACAGAGACAAGTATTTATGCTAATTGCTGTTGCTTGATGGATCTGGCAGTAAATTTGCTGTTAGCTGCTGTGACGCTTCATCACTGTCAAGGCACATTCATGCACAAAGAACTGAGTTTCATGAAAACAGCAAAATTTAATGGGAAAGGGAAAATACTCCAACTAATGCTGAACCGGTTTTGTCTCGGGTTTAACTGGAACTGGGTTTAGAAATTCCAGTATCCAGTAGGTGCTCTTCTTCTAGAGTGTCTTTAGAAGACAGTGGATGGCTGTATGAGAAATATGTACGTATTGTCCCAATGAACAATTAGATTGCATTCAATTCCATATGATGAAAGTCATAAAAAAGATACAAACACAAACTGTTCCCCTAACCATAACCATAAGGTTTGTAACTTTTCATGCAAACTTGAGTTGTGTGACTTGTTGATCTTTATCACTTAAAAATGGGAAGTGTCATTATATTATATTTTATTTAATTTATTTGATGATTTGTGTTTTGTTTATTGTTGTGACATGGTGGAAAATAAAAGAAGGGAAGAATATAGGGAAATAATAATGACATACTCTAAATGACATTTAGATTCATATATATATATATATATATATATATATATATATATATATATATATATATATATATATATATATATATATGTATATATATATAGCCCATATATAAAACATTTAGAATTTCATAAAAACAACAACAACAAAGAAACATGTTTGTTCCTTGAATTACACAGCCGATTTCAAGAATATGTACTAAAATCAGCCCTTTCTGAGCAAATAAGTTATGAACAAAAATATTATATGGCATGTGTGAATCCTGAAAATCAACTAAAAATGTTTTGCATATAAAGGTAATTAGTTCATTTTTGTACATTTTAAGCCAGCCATAATACCTTCGACTACAATGTGATTTTCTGTCTGACTGAGCAGATCTGATTTTAACTGTGATAGAGCTGAGCCATTAGTTCAACATCATTCCTGAACATTCCTCTGCACACACACACTGAAATAAACACAACACATTCCTATCGGTTTGCACACATACAGTGATCTACACATACAGGTCACAGAAATTCATGACCAAGAGAGACCACACATGTAATGTTTTACCGCAAAACAATCTTACAGCAAAGCCTTGCAGACATTATGGTAATGTTACAAGAATGAAAAGGAAGTGAAACTTATTTTTACATTCGAATATATCTCAAAATGTGTAGAGCTGCAGGCATTTCCCTGTTGTCATTTTCATCTCACAAGGGTGCAAACAAGCACATGGTTTCATTAGCCTGAGTTCATTTTTCAGGCAATGTTAAGACTCATAACAACATAAAACTACTTCCTGCAATAACAGCTTACTGTGGGTGTAATAATAATCCAAATGAAGAAATGTACTGCACAAGGAAAGAATTCAGTTTGCACCTACAGTAAACTAAGCAAAATGTTAATGCGATTATAGCCCAGTTTAATCTCCACAGTAGGTACAAGTGGCAGATAAGTGTGCTCTGAAGTGGCAACAGTGTTGAGCTTCTCTGCACAGTGAGTGTTTGAGAGTGTTTAAAATAGGATATGCCTCTGGCATGGACCTGTGTGTTTTGCTTGAATTTCAAACAGCATTGCTGCCACAGGTAAAGCTGCAGGAGCTTTAGCATAATGTTCCTCATGCACATGCATTTGCGTGAATACACGTGCACACATACTGTTTGCAAGTTGCAAATATTCATACAGGTTTTGCTGAATCCATGTGTAAGATATTATGATGTCTGTATCTTTATAAATTTATATACTTCCTTTCTGGTGCAGACAAACCAAATACGTACGTTAAGTGCATTTGACAACAGCATAAATATTTGACCATGGCAAGATATTATTCAACACTTGCAAAATACTGCTTTAATGCCTATTCATTAATTATTTCAGGGAAAGTTCTTTCTATAATTGACAAGAATGACAATCATGAATTTCCATATTTATTGTGTACATATATTCCTTTGTATATGTATAAGTTGTAAGTCTTGATTGCGTGCTGGTCTCTAAGGCATAAATTAATTCATCTACAGTAACTGCTTACCTTGGTCAGGGTAACAACTGAACAGATGTCTATTCAAGAAACAATGTGCTTGAGGCAGGAATACTTCCCTGATGGGGTGCCAATCTAAATTATAAAATAGTAAATGTAAATGTAACTAAATGTAACTAACATTTGAATAACACGGGGAATGTATTGCATGGATATTTTTATTTACCTAAAGAGACTGAAGTGTCGTAGAGAGGTTGCAAGTTCGAATCCTAACAATGCGACAGTCATCTGTAGCTGGGAGCCAAGTGAGTAAAATCGGCCATTCTCTGTGGGTGGGAGGGATGTTACAGTCTCTTCTGTGTCAGTCACAGGTACACTAACCGGTTGCAGGCATCTATGAGCTCATGTATACGTAAGAAGGCAGATAGCACCTTCCTTTCAACACACTTTGCAGCAGTTTGGAAAAAAGATGCAGTTGGGAATTGGCAAAGGACAAATTAGGGAGAACATGGGAAAAAAAATTAAAAAGGAGAGAAATTAAAGTGGAAATATTATTTATTTATTTGCATGTGCAAGACGATAGATAATTATTGCAGACATGGTAAAAGGAGATGAATGTGATGTACACGTCTGTACACTTCCTGTATACTTCTGATCTTTATTCTCATGGTGATATCCAGCCAGATCTTATCAGTGCATTATTGCACCACATGCACATGTGGGCCAGACTTGACAGGAAATTAAGACATAATAATGATAATATACCAGTCCCATGGATTCCATCAAGTAAGGAACAAAAACAAATTGGATATGAACCCTGCACATTTTGAGCTTTGAATATACTCGGTTTGCAGTGTAGCCATGCGAAAAACAGTGAATATTTATATCCCTTGAGTTCCTGAGAATAACACTAATGATACTGTTGCATTGCGCTCATATTTTAACACTGAACACTGGATAAAAACTATAAAGAAGTTGTTCTCCTACTAATATCTACATAGTTGTTTATACAGATGAATCACATCTGTAATGTTACTTAGCAATTTTACCATCACTTTAATGATGCATTCCATTCACTTTAACCAAGCATTTGAAATAATCCTATAATCACTGATGTTCATTTTACTGTGAAACAAAGAATGGAAAACATACACTGTTTTACTTTATGTGTACATCCAGAGCACATCCATAATCCAGGCTGTATATTATATCATAGCAGCCTTTGACTTGCAATTGGTATTAAATATGGATCAAATGGACCCCACATGAAAGAAGGGTCCAGTATCATTTATGGCCAAAAAGTCATAGGTTAAAGGTTTCAGTTTCACCCAGACACGTTCTCCACAGGCTCCAGACCTATATTCCGTAATGTGCCTAATTTTAAACATGTTTGGATATTCATTATGCAGATGTGACTGTTTGAATTATGTATGCAGGTGTTTGTCTCATTGCTTCCTCCACTTTACTTCCTTTGAATGATAACTTGCTATTATCCATCTCTCTGAGAAAGTTTTCTTGATTAATTATCACACTGCTATGCATTAAAAAGGAACAACTAGGGTTCAGGAAGTGAGTTTTTGTAGGCTTGCACAGGAATAATTTTAAAATGTTACTGTGTCAAAGTTACTTGAAATCTCTTATGGAAAATTCCATTAGAATTCTCTGCTACAATTCATGGATTCAAGGGTCATCATAGGAACTTGCCACTTATTCTGGAAGACCAGTCTTTGAGATCGATATGAAGTGCACATGTAATTACATTATAATTCCCATGAACCCGATAGGATACCATAGGACTTCCACAGATTTCCATAATCACCAATGATTAATTAAATTCAAATAATTATTTGTGTATTGTTTTTTCAATAGACATTGTGAGAAAGTAGCTTTATAGGAATCTGAATGAAGCAAGCCAAAGGCAACAGTGGCAAGGAAAATGTCCCTGAGATGACATGAGGAAGAAACCTTGAGATAAACCAGACTCAAAAGGATACTCAACCTTTTCTAGGTGACACCGAATAGTGAGATTATAAATCAATAAGTAAGGTGTAGAAGTATAAAGAGATGAGTCTTTATGTTTACAGCAGCAGGTCTTATGTACAAAACTACAGTACTCAGGGAAGATACAATTAAACAAGAGTGTACATACTGTGAGAGAGAACAGATTATCAGGTAATAAGGTATACACTATAATTAGAGTGTAAGTGGGGATGCCAGCAGGTTTAGCTTTGACTAAACTTAATGGTGGAATGGATGGATTTGGTCCATTTGAATCTCAATTTGCATGATCTCCATTATATAATGTAGTCCCAGATTTTAAGTTGAATTAAATAATTATTTGTAAAGAATTTAATTATATACATTACTGTATAAATACGTAAATGAATTTTTTTTTGTTTCTCTTATTCACTTCTGTAAGAGGAGTATTAATTAGTGCCATGTGCATGGGTTTCAGGGCATATGTTTCAGAGAGGAAGGACAGTGAATGTGCTGAGTGATTTGGCTAAGCTACTGTCTCAGCCATTTGGCTGATCAATAAAGAAGTTTGGCAAACTCCTACATAACCTGAAGTTTCTGTCCTACACTTCAGGAGACGGGAGAGAGGATAATACTAGCCTCTCCTGTAAAAGTTAAGGGTTACAATAAGAATATGTATCTCCTATTAATGACTAAGCCATAAGAACCTCATAGAAATCAGACAATATTAATAAACCCTAAAAATATAAAACTCCAAAAATCTATTTGGATTGTGTGATAACAATAATGCAAAGTGAATTAATTGAACACCAATTCACCATGAGATTTCACTTAAAATTCCACATTGGAAAAATTTATAGGAATCCCACGGGAATCTTCCACAATAATTTCCATGGAATAAACCAAGTCCACATACAATGCCCAGTGTATTGTTTGGCCCTTGCTAGATTTCTGCAACATGTTATTTTTTGGGTGCTATTTTTCTACTCCAATGGTCTTAGTGAAGCAGAGATTACTGAGTGGTCTGTGCACATCACTCACAGCAGGAAAGTAATATCCATCCCTAATACTGCCCCGCAGACCTGTCCATATCACCCTGACACTCCAAAACTGCAAGAAAGACACGTCTTCCTCATACAGAGCATGTTATCCTGAGGCAAGAAGGAAGCAAAGGTGACCTTTTGACCTTGCCTACTACTGAGTTATTACCACCCACATTGGTTTTCTGTACCATCCCTTCCTCACTTACTCTCCACTCTCCTGTGGTGTTTCTTCTCTGAAATATTGCAAACATGTTTTCTGCTTTTCTTCCCTTTTTCTTTTCTGTAATTGCATTTATTTAACAATTATTTGATGATTTGGTGAGTTCAACTAAACCAATTTCTCTTTTTAAACAAAAGCTTCTACTCAATATTTAAATCGATATGAAATTTTAAAATTCAAGTACATCATGGACAGATAAAATGACGGAAGATTATTTCCTGGTATTAATATTCTTTTTCCTTTTTTGTGATACATTACATTCATTGTGAAATAATCCCTGACTCAAATGTCATTATGATGAAGGCCGTAGAAAATTTAATGAATAATATGTAAACAATAAAGTGCTACCTAACAATTCTGCCCACTTGCAGTGTAAAAAAAAAAAAAAATCCTTTTCCCAAATGCTGAAATGGCCATGAACAAAGTGGCACTTTTGTTCCTCTATCAATCACTCCTTTTGTCACCCCTGCCGTCAAGTGCATATCCATTCAAAGTGGTCTTTGTGTCTGCACCCCATTTTAATCTTCATATTTCTCATCTGCCCAGCCTCTTAAGTGCTTGTCAGTCAACAGCTTGCTCATCACACATCAGCTCAGTGGGTCACATCTTACTGCATGTGATAATTCATAATCACACTTCTACAACCTTATATAAAAGGGCTGCATTATTGTTTATTATATTCTGAGAAATTTTACATTAACACACACAAAGCTTAATGATGCTCTACACATCATTACAACTCTGTACTAGCCATTGCACTAAGATACTACGCTCAAATAACTAAAGCTTGACAAGATGAGTGAATGTGATTATTTTAGTCAAAAGACAGATTATTGTTTAATAAATGTTAACTGTCACATGTAAAGATGTGCCATCAGTTTCCAGGGGATACGAAAGCTAACATGAGCACTGACATTTTACATCATAGGGTTGCAATTTACTCCACAACCTTTTAGCTTTGTTAGGAAATTTCAGCAAGCAGTAATATATTCACATGTATTTTTTCATGCATTTACTAGTCCTGTGAACTAGAGTTTACTAATTACAAGGTGCTACTGCACTTTCATTTGAGACAAAAAAAAAAAAAAAAAAAACCATAAGTGAGGCTTTAATTTGATATTTCAAATATAAAAAAGACGGCCTTGAGGACCCAGTGCAGAAAAAAACTGCACTTAAAATTCTTTCCCTTAGCAACTAATAATATGATATTACCTACCAAATGGGATAGATATTAAATAATAAAGTCCAGAGGGTTAATATAATCTTTTTTTTTTTTTTTGGCCTAAGCATACAATCCAAGTCTCTGTTTCTATAAATTCATTTTATGTCTGTTTTACCTTTAATGTGAACATTAATGGAGATCAGGAGTCACAAAATCACACATGTAGTGATGGAACATGTAAAATACTGAATGTGTAGAATGTGTAGGTATTACTAAGCTCCCGTTTAGTATAAATTATGGCACAGAAAGTTTAAACAATGACTTTACTGAGAATCTATTCAGAGGACATGCTCAGTGCTTGGGTCTTTTTTTTGTGCGTGTATATATATATATATATATATATATATATATATATATATATATATATATATATATATATACAGTCAGGTCCAGAAGTAATTGGACACTGATGGAGTTTTTGTGATTTTGCCTTTATACACCACCACGATGGATTTGAAATAAAACAATCAAGATGTGATCAAAGTGTAGACTTTCAGCTTTATTTTAAGAGTTTCCACAAAACCATTTACCATTGAGGAATTACAGCCATTTTAAGCAAAGAACTTCCATTTTCAGGTGCTCAAAGGTATTTGGACAAAGTGACTGGCAAGAAGTTAACTGACCAGGTGCAGTTAATTTCCTCGTTACTTCAAGACAAATGAAGCAGATAAAAGGTCTGGAGTTGATATCAGGTATTGAGTTGGCATTTGGCAGCTGTTCGACTGGAGCTACCAATATGAAGTCCAAGGAGATCTCAATGCAAGTGAAGGAGGCCATCATTAGGCTGAAAATACATAAATCTATAAGAGAGATAGCAAAAGCCTTAGGTGTGGCCAAATCAACAGTTGGGTACATTCTTAAAAAGAAAGAAAGCTCTGGTGAGCTCAACATCATCGAAAGGCCTGGAAGACCACAGAAGACAACTAAAGTTGATGATTGCAGAATCCTTTTCTTGGTGAGAAAAGTAAGTACAGTAAGGTCAAGAGACGCCTTCATGAATGTAAATACAGAGGGTTTACAACAAGGTGCAAACCACTGGTAACATTCAAGAACAGGAAAGCCAGATTAGACTTTGCCAGAAAACATCTAAAAAAAAAAGCCTCCCATGTTCTGGAATAAGATTCTTTGGACTGATGAAACCAAGATTAACTTGTACCAGAATGATGGGAAGAGAAAAGTATGGCGAAAGAAAGGAATAGCTCATGTTCGAAGGTATATCACATCATGTGTCAAACATGGTGGAGGCAGTGTTATGGCATGGGCATGTATGGCTGCCAATGGAATGGGTTCACTGGTGTTTATTGATGATGTGACTGCTGACAGAAGTAGCAAGATGAATTCTGAGGTGTGTAAAGCTATACTTTCTGCTTACATTCAGCCAAATGCTACAAAACTGATAGGACGCCACTTCACAGTGCAGGTGGAAAATGACCCTAAACATACTGTGAAAGCAACTCAAGACTTTTTGAAGGCAAAGAAATGGAATATTCTTCAATGGCCAAGTCAGTCGCCTGGTCTCAACCCAACAGAGCATGCTTTTCACTTACTGAAGACAAGACTGAAGGCAGAAAGACCCACAAACAAACAGCAACTGAAGGTGGCTGCAGTGAAAGCCTGGCAAAGCATCTCCAGGGCGGAAACTCAGAATTTGAGTTTTGAGAACATGGCCTCCAGACTTCAGGCAGTCACTAAATTTATGGTTATATTTACAATTATGTCACTTTGTCCAAATACCTTTGAGCCCCTGAAAATGGCTGTAATTCCTAAATGGTAAATGCCGTATTTTTGTGGCACCTCTTAAAATAAAGCTGAAAGTCTTAAAATAAAGCTGAAAGTCACTTCGATCACATCTTGATAGTTTTATTTCAAATCCATTGTGGTGGTGTATAAAGGCAAAATCACAAAAACTCTGTCACTGTCCAAATACTTCCAGACCTGACTATATATATATATTTTTAAATAATGTAAAATGTCTTTTTTTTGCTGCAGAGGACATCCTATGATATTAACCAATTCCAGCACTCAACACATTTCAATTCCTTCACACGCGTTGTGATATTTCTTTGCTTGTCTCATCTAGGAAATTTACATTCCTGTATATGTCTGTTGGATTTTCACACAGTCCGCAAAAAAAAAATAAAAAATTAGGACTGTAGACTTTTCATGAGGTTTGACATTTTCTTCTGTTGAAAGAGCACAAAAACATGTGGATTGCTGGATTCGATTATTTCCATAGAGCCTGGAGGATATTGCACTCAGCAGTTCTGCTCGACTTTAATAGAAGCACAGCAGCGTTATCGCTTAGAGTAATCTTTTATAATGCGGCGGAATGAGAGCGCATCGCTCCTTCAGCTTACATCACGCTCTTTCCCTCCCACCATCCCTAAACCCGCTTTTCATACTTAACACCTCTTCCACACTGTTAATTCAGCAAAGCCGCTGTGGACCTGCATGCATGAACTTCTACAGGTAAGCTTATTACTACACTATACTACTGAGTCAAATGCGCAAAACCGGAGAGTCTTAATTATCTGAAGTGCGCATTTTACGCATTACGTTTGGGCTTAGTTTTTACTTCATACACCCTGTAGAGTAAGTACACCCTGCAGATTTGAATTTTGTGTACTGTGGTTTATGATGTGTGAACTGCGACTTGAATCTTTCTTTCTTTCTTTTGTACATTGCAGTTAAAGCTTCCTTGGTCAGCTAATGTGTATTCATTAATTACTAAAACAATTATGTTCTCTTTGGCTCATTTTCAACTTTTTCTAAAAGTGGATCAATTCAAAAAAGATTTTTGAAATAAAACTTTTTTTAAATTGAAAACTCATATTTACATTACAGATATTAATATCTCGAATCTATACATATGAAAAGCTGGATATCTGCTGTGAGTTTTACTCTTCACTGAAGAAAAGAAAATGGATAATCTGTCACTTCCTGGGAGTATGCAATCTCCATGTAACTCAAGTACCTATGCACATCCTAACTGCAGCACATCTCCACCTTGGATGTTGTACCCAGACTTCTACATCTGGCTGCCAGTGGTTTACTCGGTCATCTGTGCCGTAGGGCTCACTGGCAACACGGCCGTCATCTATGTCATACTGAAAGCCCCGAAAATGAAAACCGTCACCAACCTGTTCATCCTGAACTTGGCGATTGCTGATGACCTTTTCACACTGGTGTTGCCTATCAACATCGCAGAGCACCTGCTGAACTACTGGCCCTTTGGTGAGCTTCTTTGCAAAGTGATCCTTTCAATAGACCACTACAACATCTTCTCCAGCATCTACTTTCTCACAGTGATGAGCATCGACCGCTACCTGGTAGTGCTTTCCACGCTGCAGTCCAAGCGGATGCCTCATCGCACGTACAGGTTTGCAAAAATAGTCAGTGTGTGTGTGTGGGCTCTTGTTGTCCTCATTGTGGCACCATTTACCTTCTTCGCTGGCATTTACGTGAGCCCCGATGATGCCGAGAGCAGGAAGAGCTGCGTGTTGAGCTTCCCTAGCCCTGAGAGCTTCTGGTTCAAAGCCAGCCGAATCTACACCCTGGTCTTCAGCTTTATCCTTCCTGTGTCCACAATTTGTGTCTTATACAGTCTAATGCTCTACAGGTTGAGGCATACACATCTGAATTCCAATGGAAAGGCATTGGATAAAGCCAAGAAGAAGGTGACCGTTATGGTTTTTGTGGTGCTTGCGGTGTGTCTGTTCTGTTGGACTCCATTTCACTTGAGCACGGTGGTGGCCCTGACCACAGACCTGCCCACAACCCCGCTGGTTATTGGCATCTCCTACTTCATTACAGGCTTGAGCTATGCTAACTCCTGCCTCAACCCTTTTCTTTATGCCTTCCTGGATGACAGTTTCAGAAAAGCTTTTAAGAAAATGCTGGAGTGTTGATCTATGCGAAAGGGACAAGAAGCTAAAAGCTTAAGGTCAGTTTCAAGGGCAACACTGGATAAAAAACGGTAGGCCTATCTTAAGGAAGAAAATATTGAGGTAGCAATAGGCCAAGTCAAGTGGGTTTTTATTCCTTCCTCTGTCACTTGTTTAGGACCATGGTGAGACATATAACAATACAGCAGCATGGCACACAGGACTACATTAAGTGCAAATGCACAATGTTGTGTCTGTAAAAGTGTCCCATAGCAGCAGCTATAGACACTATGTCCTTTAAAAATACCTTTTTTTATGTTTATGAACTGTTTTCATGAGTCTATGTTTGTAATATGTGTTGTGTAGCCAATTTATCAGACTCAAATTTCCACAGCATGTTAAAATAAGTGAATAATTATGCTACAAAACAGAGAAGATTCAAAGAACCTTTCCATATTTTATTATGAGATAAGTCTTGAACTGACCATGTATTTGTATTGTAATGAGATTGGAGCTGCTGTGGGTCTTATTTCATTTTCATGCTCCCCATTAAGCCTATGATAGCTGAATAACACTGTTCTCACAGATGTATTATAACCTGTAGAATAGGACCTTTATTGCCAAACATGCTTCTTTGTTTCTTTTACTTAATAATAGCATTTAATATAACACATATAGCACTGTTGTTCATTCTGCTGTAATTAATTGTAGGCTACTATATTGCTCCTCCACTCATATAGTGAATAAAATAAAAAAGGATTATGCTATAATGTTTTTTTTCTTTGGGTAAACCAGAAACACTTCAACAGAAATAATTAAATTTACCAAAATTCTTGATTTTTTGACGTTTTTTTTTTATAAAAAATAAAAAAACACGCAAAAATAAAAATCTGAATGCAAATTATACAATGACACTCAGAGGGTCAGATTGTAAACTAACTAGGCTAGGTTTTAGCTATAGATAATTTTAGACAGCTAGCTTTTAGTAAATATAAAGGAAAAGAAATCCACTGTATTTTTAATGATAAATGAGATAATAGATGTGGAAAAAATGCACAGTAGTAAGTTAGCCAGGAAAGATGGATGAGTGACCATGCTAAATGTAGCAAGGTGACAACACAGTAGCAAGATCATTTACCCGACTGCCATTAACAGATAACTACCCTTACAGAAAAAACACATACATTTCATATGTGAATCCAAGTATAGTGAATGTGTGACAGCATGTTAACAGCATAAAGGATAAATGAATCATGTGAGAAAATCACATAAGAAAAATGAAACCACATGTCAGACAAGGGAAAGATTAACATGTGAAAATAAATGAATTGTGAAAAGAATCACATGTGAAATGAAACGTATAAAAAATCACATGTAAATAAAAACACACAGCATGTGAAAATGTGTGAATCATCTAAAAATTACATATGTTAATTTGTCATGTGAACCATGTGATTGTTCACACAAGAATCATGTGATTTTTTTCTGTAAGGCTAGCATTATATCTTCAAGCAACACTACACAATACCTAAATTATCTCAGGGGCTCTTAGGTTTGTCCCTCTGGGGGAATCCTCAATGAGTCTATGAAGAACCATAAAACAGAGGGATTCCTTTAAAAAAAAGTTTCAGGTAGAATGTCTTTAGTAGGGGATAACCTCAACCATCCAAAGAGCAACTGATAAACTCCAGTCAAACCTGAGGCAAGAGTTGAGAAATGGTATGACCCACTGTAGGGGTGTTTGGAAGTATATTTCTGAGACTGCTATAGAACATTTTTAAGTTCTGATAATAAACTTGTTGAAAATGTTTTATTATTTTAAGAACCCCCTCCTTTCCCCAATCATTTTGTTTTTACTTCTTTGGGAAGTGTTAAAATCTTTATTATTTATTACTCCAACTCCCCTTGCAACTTGTAATTGGATCTGATGGTCTGCAGTTGAGACTGTTTATAATAATTAAGTACAGTTTTTCCATGTCTACATGAAAAAAAGGTAAATCCTTCGGAGGTGACCCTTAAAGTTTTTATGCTGAATACTACAACTCTGTGTTCCTCTTTCAGAAATGGTTCGCTTTAGGACTCTAGGGAAGAGCCCTCAGTCATCCGAACAATTTTTTAAAGAATGTCATTCCATTTCTCATAGATTATCAAACTTTCTCAAATAAGGATTCACATATTTTTGGCAAAGACAGTTAGATAATGAATCATTCATAACATGTAAATTACATATATATATATATATATATATATATATATATATATATATATATATATATATATATATATATATATATATATATAATAAAATTATTTTAAATTAACACACAATGGAAACATTATGTATAATAAAGGCTGTGATTATATGTAGTTTTCACCTAGTATACATTTAGATTAATTAGGCCTGCCATTCCTAATTATTTCATAGTTTCATAGTTTTCATTGTTTAATAGTTTCATTGTTAATTTCAAACCCAAATTAAAATGACACATTATTTTGTTCATAATCACTAATTTTTTTTTTTAATTAAAAGTATGTAAGGGCAGTCTCTACATACTAAAATGTCATTCCTATAGTAATTATGAAAAATATTTCCTCTGTAACCTGAGATTTTATGGATGTTTAGCTAATTTGCTCTGAGGCATCATTTAGTTTGGACAGGGGAATTTGAACATGTTGGTTATTTGTACGGATTTTAAAAAGCAAGAGCAGTTGGAGCTCGGAAGTGGAACGAACTATGACTGCTAACACAGCACCTCAAACCTCCTAACATTAACTGGTCATATTATTATTTTTGCTTTAATAGTCAGATTATTAATTTTGCTTTAATAGTCAGATTTTGCTATAATAGTGGTGTAATGTGTTACAGCACCAGCAGATGGCAGTACAGTATTATGCTCTGGTTTCCTCTATCCCACCCCTTCTTTTCTTTAACTACCAATTTTAAATTCATTGTCCAAATCAGATATTTCATTCATTAAGGCATACTTTGCTGGTCTGATGGCGTTGCTAATTATTGCTTGAAGCCTAGCAGAAGCAATTTCTTCCAGAGAGTGTTACTTACATTTACATGTTGTTATTGAGTTACTGACAGTAAAAGACCCCAATTGTACCCCTGGGACACATCATTTATCTTTTTAATTCACCCACTTTGGCTGTAAGTGCTACTCATGAGTTGTTGGATAATACAACTGATTTTGAAATAATTTATAATTGAGATTAAAGCATTGCACTAAAAACACGATACTGTGGCTGTATATATTTAATGACTTTAAACGATTAGACTGAAATAAATGTTACAAATGTTTACTCTACCCCCTCAAAAAAATGTTTTTTTGATGTTGTTTTTTTTTTGTTTTTAGTCTATATTCTTGTGTGGGTAAAGAAAATTCCTATCAACTCAAGCACTGAAGGACTACAGGAAATTGGTTTTCTTGCACATGGTGCCTGAGTATATTTATCTCAGCATTATTTGCACAGCTACTCAACAAGCGTGGGTGAAACCTGTGTTTGAAATGCTACCCTATTCCCTGTCCCTTTCACTATTCCTTACAAACTGCTGAAAGATTATATTATTGTACATCCACCTATTACAGGGCATTGTGGGATTTAATGAATGCCCTGGATATTTCCTATTATTTCTACAAAATGGCAAATTCCCCATACAATGCAAAAGGCACTAGTGCATTATAACTAGGGAACAGATTGTTATTGTGGACACACGGAAATGTTCCTGTCTTTTATTTTCCATGTCTTCTTACAAAATGTACTTTCTTGCAGTAATTGGCTTTTATGGATGAATAATGTATATCCTTAGTGCATTTGTAATACACCTACTCACAGCCACACAGACAAATATATACACTCATAAAGCACATCAGCTTTTAAAACAAGTTACTCCTGGGTAGTTGTTTAAATGAGCATCTTCCTATTTGAAATCACTGTTCCTCTGTCACTCCTTCTCCCCCATCTGCCACCATGGGCTCCATTTTCAGATTCCACTCTCATTTCCAGTCCCCCACTTCAGCACACAGGCTCATTTTTTTTCTGGCTCTGACCCAAGAGCTTCAGTGGCTGCAGGGGGAGATTGATTGCTTCACATTTTCCTGAGTGTTCTTTACCGGGACACAAAACCTTACCCATTTATCTCCTCTCTGAGCCACAGCAGTTCAGATGTGTGTGCTGCTTTATAAACAACTGATCGCTTGTGCTGCATAGCACAGCTATAAATATTCCCATCTTGTTCCTTTTCTCTGTCTCCCTATCTCCTTTATTGCTGGGCAGCAACCAGTGGGTGAGTGAAGACATTTAAAGATGCGTGACACAGGTAAAGGTAACATCCATTTTTCTCTCAAGGATAAATGTAACCTCTCTTTGGACTTGATGTGCTTTCAGTGACAAAGAAGAAGGCAAGGACAAATGGTATACTTGGATGATGAACATTCTGCCTTGCTCAGAGCTCACTTATTTTTTTTATATTGTTGGCATAATTATATTCTTTCAGAGTGTACCATTGTGTGATCTCAAAGTAAAAGTGGCTCTGTGTACTCAGCATAATTACCATCAGATCTATCCCTTGGGTCCTTGTTTATCTCAAGCGCTTTGCTATGTCTGCCTCCCTTACTAGTCAGAGTGCCACAGCCCTTGTTAAAACTATTCATGAATAATTTATTTACAAGAAAATGTTTAAACACTTCTAGTTTTTTTTATTATTATGAGAACATAATAGACTACAGTTCAGTAAATGGTTGCCTGACCTTTTTGTCTCAGTCTGGACAAATAAGAGTTTATTGTTCTCATTTAGCAGAAAAAAATAGCAGGGGATTCTATTTTATTCTAGTAGTCGTGGGCAAGGCACAGATTAAAGTTATAAACAACACAAAACATGTTTCACATGTTTCATACTAATAAGTCCAAAATAATTTGAGGCACCATAAGATTAGATATAGAAAGAGTAAAAGAGAGGTAAGAGAAATAGGGACATAGAGACATAGAGACATCTAACAGATTTAGATGGAAAGGTGCTTTTTATTAAATTGGTCCTGTAGGTCAATGACTGTTGGTACTGTTGTCAACCGTTTTTTTTTTCCATCATCACAATTAATCACATAAGGAATCAAAAGCACTGTGATATGTTGTTTATTTAAAGCTACAGTATAATTATATAATTTCAAAACTGTGAATTGCATGTCATGTCATTTTCATGTAGTGTATCTTGCTAGTTTCTTCATTTCAGGCTTCTGCTGACATTAGCTCTGTCCCCAGCTGAAATGGACCTGCACAGTACCACCACCTTTTCCTTAAAAGCCAACTAATGAGGCATGTGTAGTTTCAGCAGTGGATGTGTGTTCGCCTGGTGAGAAGTGGGAAGCTTGTGAGTGTTTTCATTGCAATTAAATTTTCATCTTGCAGACAGCAGAGGGCTCTAAAACTTCAAACCATTCCTTTAATTGCTACTTGTCCCTTTTTCTTTTCTTTTTGATGTCATGAACTAAAGCTCACTACACTGAGCTTTCTGGGAAAGAGATAAAGATTTTCCTGGTTTTAATGGTTTTTATATTCCTTTCTGTCTGTTCACAGTCCAGATTTATTGCAACCCAAGGGTTCAAACTAGATTCCAAGAGCCAAAAGCAAAACTGGCATACCAAATGTTTAAACCCTTAACCTTAACCATTTAAACTATTCCAGTGTTCAGCAATTAAAAATCCTTGGCATAGATTTAGCTACAACAGCTCTAGAATTCAATATTTCGCTGTTCACCAGCTCAACCCTCTCTCAAACACACACACATGCAAGTTAATGAGTTTTATCACTACAGTATGCAGCAATTCCCAAAAGTTGTAACCAAGCCAATAATACTAACAGTGACAGTAAAAACATCATAATTATGGAGGACAGCACAATACCAACAGAATTTATTTATCCATCCATTCATTCATTCATTCATTCTTAAATCTAACAAGCTATTGGTTGGGGGTGAATTGCAAGGCAGACCAGGCCCGACTATATGGAGCAATATTAGATAGATAGATAGATAGATAGATTAATTTAATTATTTATTCATTTTTAAATGAATTATTTATATTTATATTTCAATTTGCTGCATGTGACATGAAATTAATACTATCAGTTTTAAATACATCAGTTTTAAATACATCAAATACAGAAGTTTTCATGACTGCATGAGTATTATTTCTTGTGCAGTCTACAACAGTGATTAGTGATTGGCTTGCCAAGGCAAATCAGACCCAAAAATTACACTCAATGTAACATCTGTGTTTGTCACTCATCACACATAATACTTCACTGCAGGAGTTGTTTATTATTTCCTACGCAGCAATCAACTGAACATTGCGGAAAGCAAAACTGACTAATCATTTGTCAAGCACCTTTAAACCATTATAATTAAGGATTTTTCATTTCCAGTAGCGAGACACTTCCTCAGCAGTGGACTTAACCTTAATGACATCTTTGCTATCATTGCTATGGCAACAATGACCTGTTGCCATAGCAAGAGTTCATCACTCTCAGAACTTTAAAACACTGGAGAGTAAATTAGCTTTCAGAGAGCAAAAAATACTGGGTTTACTGGGTTGGAGAAGAATATTAAAGTGTTAGGGCTACCATAACCAACAGGAAAATCCAAAATTCTGAAATGGAGGAAACACAGACACAAATGCATGCCCAAAATCCAGAAGACAAATAACTAGGAAAATAATGCCAGAGAGAGTCACACTAATATCTGACAATAAAATGTCTTGGTTTCATCACTTCATCACTCAACAGTATGTGTATGTCTTTTAAAAAAATAAGCCAAATGGTTTCTTTTTGGTTACTGAGGTTAAAGTTAGGTTTAGGTATCATTCATTAACTGTATTAATATTTATGTCAGTGGAAGGTAGTTACAAGGATATTAAGACAAACATGTGTGTGTGTGTGTGTGTGTGTGTGTGTAAGAGAGAGAGAGAGAGAGAGAGAGAGATTGTATGCAGGCATGCAGTTGTGATAACTACCATTGGTAAAACTCGTAAAAAATGTCATTTCATTTCATCACTCAGTCGTGTTCGTGCGCGCGTGCGCGTCTCTCTCTCTCTCTCTCCTCTCTCTCTCTCTCTCTCTCTCTCCTCAGCTCTGCGCCCGCTTAAGGTAAGTGCCACACTAATTGGTATAGGCAAGTTTACAGAGAGATCATTGTTTTCTGAAGCGGTGATTAAAGGGTGTTTAAGGTGTGAGCTGCCTCCCTGTTGGACACAGCATGCACTACACTGGCTATAGGAGACTTAGTTCCATGAACGGTGCGCATGGCGTGCGTAAGACGCAACTTGGCTTTTGTTTAGTGCGCGTCTTGGTTTGTTGGTGCTTACTGACTTGTTAATTGTTTGTTTAAGAGTTGGAGCTCTTCATCATGGCGTTTTCCGACGGCTTGAACAGTGTTGGAGATGAGATAGCTCTTCATCTGCTCAATGACTCGCTTCTGAGCGGAAATATGAGCGCTTTGGACGAAGAGGATGGCCTTCTGCCGGCAGGAGTTAAGATCACTGTGGTTGCGCTTTACTGCATCGTGTGTGTGGTGGGACTTGTGGGGAACTGCCTGGTCATGTATGTCATCATCAGGTAAGCATGTCCTGATGTTCTGAAGTTCAGCCAACTGTGTCCCCGACTAGGTGGGTGGATGAGTGTGTATATGAGTGTGAATTCTGGATGAAAGAGTAATTAGGTGTGTGGATAGAGGTGTGAAAGTGCGCGCGCGAGCGTGTGTGTACTCGAGATATGTGTGTGACTTAACATTATTTTAAAAATTCTAAATGTATTAAAAAAGAAAGAAAATAAAGATCATATGCTTATTAGCTGCACAGTTGGGCAAGAGCATCTGGGTAATAATGAATCATACCAGTGTAGAGTTGTCCTAAAGATTATAGATTTGACCATGGTGATGGAAAGACAGCTGATTCTGCATGCAAAGGCTTTTCGACCACAAGGTCTACTTGGAAATCAATACTTTTAAATTGTCCTGCCCTCCATCACTTGCAGCAGGAGATGGGGGTGATACACTAGCAGATAGAAAAATGTGATACATTTTGGCATTGTATCAGTGAGTCATAGAGGGAGGGATAGAACGCTACTAAAAGAAGAGAAAAAAAAGATAAACACTTGAAACCCTATCCTTGATGTCCTCTATGTCCAGCGCCGCTACTCCAAAGGTTAAACACTGGTTCTCCCAGGATGCTATCTTGCATGTTGATTAGGTTGCAGAGTAAGTGCATGGTGATTTATTGGCAAGGGTCCCTCTGCAGAGCACAGATCATTGGGTGTGTCTTTGACTGGTACATTTAAAAATTTCTGTTTAAGCACAATTTTATGATTGTACAGAACAATTCTGAAAGATTCCATCATGTTAGCTGATAGCAATCTAGCTAGCATTAGGAGTAAATATTAGTGTATATTAATTTATTAATACACTCACAGAGCTAGTACTAAACTCTACCTTTCTTTGTGGTCCCCTTATCTTTAATATGTATCGTTTATATTTAATATGTATCTTTCACCTAGAAATGTGGATATACTTTTAACAATGATTTAAGGTACATAAATGGAATTAGTTTAAGAGTAAAGCTTTAAAGGTATACTACATGCACATTTTTAGGTAAAAGTTAAAATGATATAGAAGATGTACCCTTGAGGGTACCACCCAAGTGACAAGGAAAGGGACAGTTTAGTACCCTTGTTTCTGAGAGTATATGACGTAGAAATCCTCTCAGAAATGATGTCAGGTTAGCTCATGTTAGCCACTACGCTAACTTATCTAGTAGTAAAGATTAAGAACATTATGAATATAACCAAAGCTCAGAAGAGCTATTGTAAGAATTATGAACATTCAGTTTGTGAATATTGTTGTTAGTTGGTTAACCAGATCTCGAAAAATACCTTCTTATTACCACTTGAATGCTTTCATATAAGGACATAAAGACACAGCCACATTCCTATATATGGTCTTAAAGGCATGTCTACTTAGGGTGCTCTCATTTTCACATATAGACTAAGCAACTTATTTGATTTATTTGATATTCAAACTTTCTGGGCTGATGGAATACTAAATTATTGAGCTGAACAAAAAAAACCCCACAAAACATGGACCATCTGAAAGAGCAGTAAGAACTGTTTTTCACACAATTTTACCTCGTCTCATTTACCTCTTTCATTCGTCTTTTACTTGGCATAGTGTGGCTTGCACAACCTTTAGAACTGTCTCGCACTTCTCTCACCTTATTCTCATTAAACATATAATTAAAAAAGAATCCCATGCCTGACTAATGCCCCCACATTATTGCTTCTTAATTACAATTCAGAAAATAGAAATAATGCTAGCATTAGTGTAGTCTAGTGTAAAAAGAAATAGGCTGCACTGTGTGACATTGTGTACATTCACACACATATACCGGTGGCTGCTGGTGAAAGCCTTGACAGAGACAAAGTCACCACAGAGGACCTATTTTAATACTTGTGTTGCTATGCTTGTTACTAAGCGTTTTTATTGCCAGTGCTGCCTGTTGAACATTCCTTTAAATTAGGCTGAAAAGTGGCTCTGCGTCAAGCCACTGTATTTTAACAATATTTAATAACATTTAACATCTGCTACTGGCATATAAGTCAAAGTTCTAAATATGCATTGCAATTTTTATTTTGAAATGAATTGAATTAAACATTTCTGTTACACACTGTGACAATGGAATGCCTTTTCCACTGGCCACTTTATTAGAAACAGTTGTACACCTGCTCATTCATGCTATTATCCAATTAGCCAATCACGTAACAGAAGCATAGTGCATAGATACCAACCAAAGTCCACATCAGGTCCTATCCAAAAGTCATCCGAAAACAAGAATCTAAGGCTAGAGAGGACACAGGTTCACCGAAACTGGACAGCTAAACATTGGAAAAACATCACCTGACAGGAGTGGAACCTAATGTGGTCTTCTGCTGTTGTAGCCCATCTGCTACAATGTTTGATGTGTTGAGATTCTGAGTAAAGTAGTTATTAGAGCTACTGTAGACTTCCTGTCAGCTCAAATGTTTTTTTACACCATTCTATGAAAACTTTATGTTAACTCTAGAGACTGTTGTGTGAAAATCCCAGAAGATCATCAGTTTCTGAAATACTCAAAACAACCAGTCTGGCACCAACAACCATGCCATGGTCAAAGTCACTGAATTCACATTTTGTCCCCATTCTGATGTGTGCTATGAACATTAATTGAAGCTCTTGATGTGAATTTTATGCATTGCGCTGCTGCTACATAATTGGCTGACTTGATAATTGCATGAAAGAGCAGGTGTACAAATGTTCCTATTAAAGTGTCTGGTGAGTGTATATGTATATACAAATCATTTATTGAAAATTTGACATTTAAAAACTTTTTTCAATACTTAGTAGATTTTTTAAAAATTATTTTTATAATGACATGACTTTTTTATATGCTTATGTAGAACTTGGTCATAGTCATAGGTAGATGATAATTGATTTGAAAGTTCTGGTGTCTTTTAACTATATTTCCAGGTATACGAAGATGAAGACGGCCACCAACATCTATATCTTTAACCTGGCCCTAGCTGATGCCCTTGTTCTGGCCACTCTACCTTTCCAAGGCACGGATGTTCTACTAGGCTTCTGGCCCTTTGGCTTGGCTTTGTGCAAGATGGTGGTGGCCATTGACTATTACAACATGTTTACCAGCATCTTCACTCTGACTGTTATGAGTGTGAACCGTTACATCGCCGTGTGCCACCCCGTGCGTTCGCTGGCAGTGCGTACACCCCAAAGAGCCAAGCTGGTCAATGTGGCAGTGTGGGTACTGGCTTCTGCCATAGGAGTGCCTGTTATGATCATGGGAAAAGTGGAAGTGGAGTCCAATGGTAGTCCTCACCAAACATTAACTGTCTCCTTCATTCAGCCTCATCTTCCCATGGTGAAGTCCATCAAGCATTCAATCATTGTGTTCATCCATCTCATATTACTCTTGGTACTGGGCATCTTTAGAACCATAAGTTTGAAGTTTTTGTGAAATTTTTATTTATGTCTCTTTTTTGGGGTAATTGAGGTAATTGAGAAATTATTGTAAGAGAAAGGATAACTATACATTCTTTGCCATATTTCATGTTTACTCATTACTTTGGACAAGTTCAGGTTTCCTAAAAGCTCCAGTGTTTAAAGTAATGGTCGCTGTACTGCAATGTGCTATGTTGCATTTCTAAAATCAAGATTTATTCAAGGCTAATTTTTAGTGCTATTTTCCTTTTTTTTTTCTTTTTTTTCAGGTATTGAGTGCATGGTGGTGCTTCCTGAACCTCGAAGCTACTCTGAGCCTGTTTTCGGCATCTGTGTGTTCCTTTTCTCTTTTTTAATTCCAGTGGCTATCATTAGCATCTGTTATGGCTTGATGGTGCGACGTCTGCGTAGTGTACGGCTCCTCTCCGGCTCCCGCAGCAAGGACAGGAACTTGCGAAGGATCTCACAGATGGTGCTGGCTGTGGTGGCTGCATTTGTGCTCTGTTGGATGCCTGTTCAGGTCCTTGCTCTGGTTCAGGCCTTGGGGAAGGTGGACCTGGGAGGCAGCCAAACCGCTGTAGCGGCAATGCACTTCTGCATTGCACTGGGTTACGCTAATAGCAGTCTCAACCCTGTGCTCTATGCCTTCCTGGATGAAAATTTTAAACGCTGCTTCCGTGAGTTCTGTGTGCAAACCAACACAGATGTGGAACTGGAACCACAGCAGAGGAAATCAGTGAGGAAGGAGGAACAAGAGAAACAAGAGTTCATACAAGGAAATGGAGTGGTTAATGAAACTGGTGCTATTCCCAGGTGTGAGGAGTAGAACTGTAACATGGACTTGATAATAAAGGTGCTCTATGTGAATGCTCACAGCCTTGAACCATTCTATAGAGCTTGTGCTGTAAAATTAGCTTGTCAGCAAATTTTGTTGCAATTTCACTATCTGTGTTTTGCTGTGTTGTTTAGCTATGGGACTAAATAACAGTAAACTGCCTCATGGCTTGGGACAAAAGGGCTTATTCTATATCTTTTTATACCACAATCACTGAAACACTAATTTATGTGAATTTAAGTGAACGTACCTTGCATCTAGACCCACTGACTTTTCTTTGTTTTATATATAAGAGCACAAGTAGGTATACAATTACTTATTGATCTGTTGCTATGCACAATTTGTCAACCCCACCTCTACCTAGTCCATAAAGCAAAAATATCACACAGATGAAGGGCTAGAGGATGATTAACGCAATTTAGGCATGGACAAAGCATCTATAGTTAAATAATATCAGGGTAGAGGGGTGCTAACAAAGTTGGTATTTTCACATTTACAACATACATATATGGTAGATGTAACTGATTAAATGGCCAATAAATGTAGGTACATTGGAGGTGTACCTAATAAACAGGTAGCGCATTATAATACCAACCCCTTTACAGTTTTTTAACCAGCATGGATTTTTGTTGTAATGTTGACTTTTATTCTGAACATGTAAAAAGTTAAAATCCTAATGTAAATAACTGACATGTATCACACTGTAATAATATCCCTCCCTACTTAACTACAAATACATCTCAAATTTGTCTAGAAAAATACTATATGAATGTACATGTTTGTTTGTAATTATTAAATGTCTGCATATGACATAGGATGTATGTGCTGTATTTTTGATGTGCATTAAAATATATTAATATATATATATATATATATATATATATAGAGAGAGAGAGAGAGAGAGAGAGAGAGAGAGAGTTTCCTGCTCATAGTAGGACGTATCAGTGTGACATTTTTCATTGTTATTTCTGGAACAGTCAAGGTGAGCGAGAGGGAAACGATGGAAAAAATAGTTCTAGAAAAAAGAGCTCCAGTCAGGGGGAAAAAAGATGAGAAAAGTTTGTCTTCACCTATGCTAGCCATAGGGGTGCATATGTTGACAAAGCCAACATCTTGGTTATTTTTAAGTGAGATTTGCATCCTGCCATTTTGAAAAAACACTTTTGTAGTTTTCAGGCTGGAGTCAGAAAAAGCACCTTTGTACTTGTCAGCAATGCTTTTAGATAGACCCCCTTGTTGAGATACTGTCCCTGACTTATTTATCAGAGCTGTGTAGAAATGAGTGCACGTTTGAGCCTAAGAACTGATGAATGAACAGAAATGTGACTCTTTAATGAAACTGCATATAGGACAAAACAACTGGTTACTTGAGTGCAGATGAATCCGCTTCAGCTGTGTAAATGCAAGCCCCCTTCCATTAATCCCTTATTTATATATGTATACAAAAATACCCCAATTTACCCATATATGCGTCCAATTTGCATGACACACCGCATAATTTGTTCAAATTTTGTGATAATGAGGCAATTAAGCAAAAGCATTTAGCAGGCTAAACAGATTTGAGGAAAGAAAGAGCTATTCAAACAGACAGGGGAAAATACATTTCAGTGCAGCTGTAAAAGGTGCTACAGACAAAAAGAAAATTATGGAAATGTGGTCTGTTTTTTTGTAAAGCTGAAAATTGAAACATTTTCCAACTTCACCTGTAGTTAAGTGAACACTATTTATAGCTAGCCTTTTATTTTAGTACTCAAATAGGTCACATTTAACTTTAAATAAATAATTTAAATAAATTCTTAATTTATATAAAGGAATTAATCAGAGATTTTATATCAGTTTCAGCTACCCAGCACATGCACCTGCAGTGAGCATGTAATTCATCAGACCATGACAGTTTAATGTCTGTACCCAAGCCAACCTTCTACGATGCTATTTCCTGTAAATTAGAACAACCTCAGTGTCCACGATAACCTCAAGAAAACAGCAGGTGACCCAGGGGCTGTAGAAATGTTCACTGCCATCAGCCAAACTCGAGAGATCGATGGAAACTACAGGCACAGACTGAAGTAAGAGTGCTCTCTTCTATTTCTAGCCTACTTTGTAGCAGCTCAGACAGCATGCATGTTGGGGCTAGATTGGCTCTGTGAATCAAGAAATAGTCCTAGTTGTCACATCCGCAAAGCAGTCTTGTGCCAAGTTCAAGCCAAGAATCCATTTCAGAATCCATATGGTCTACATAAAATGTCAAGCTAAAATGTATTAAAAAATGTAATATACAAATGGGTGACAAATTAAAGAAAAAAAAAAACTACATAAATATGACTAAATAAGATGTTGAGCCACCATGAGCCACCAGAAAATCTTCAGTGTGCTTTGGCATACAGTCTAAAAGTCTCTGGAACTGTACTAGGGGAATGAAAACTTTTTTTTTTTCTCCAAAAGATAAGAACTCCCATTTGATGATGGTGGTGCAGTGCGCCGGTTGCTCCAAAATCTCCCATAAGTGTTCAAGTGGGTTGAAATCTGGTGACAGTGAAGGCCATAGCAAATGATCCACATCATTTTTATCCTCGTTAAACTATTCAGTGATCCCTCATGCACTGTGGATGTGGAAGAGACCACTCCCATTCAGAAAGAATAAAGGTGATCAGTTGGATAAAGGTGATCAGTCAGAAGAAACTTGTACTGATGATTCCCTCTTAGGGGACAAGTGCACACAACCATACCAGCAAAATAAATAAATGTTCTCACACAGCATAACAGAGCCACTGGTTTTTTCCCTTTAATTTGACACTTGTCTGTATATACTAGAAAATAACATTTTGGCAAAACTGTGCTTTATGCTGTCATGACAACAATTACAATTTTGTTTAAGTAATCAAAATTGGACAATTAAACTTTAATGACTGTGTCAGTATTACCCCCCCCCCCCCCCCTTTTTTTTTTTTTGCATTTTTTAATTAAATTTTTTTTTTTACCAGGGCTGTGGACTGTGTTTGGCTCTAATCCGATGCAGCGTAGAGTGTATTTTGTTGTGTGGGAGAAGACAGTTGTGGAGCTTCTGGAGGCGAAGGACTGGAGTTCGTTAGATAGAGGCTGACTCAGAGATAATGACTGTCTGAAGAAGCAACATTAAATTTAACCCTTTACTGCACACATTATTATGTTGCATTTTATCACCTCAAATGACTTTCAAAATGTTTTTTACATTTTTGTTTTATTTTGGGCATGTTGCTGTAAGGCAACATTGCACAACAATGAAAATAGGCCTAAAGAATATTTAATTATTTTTATCACTATTTTCCTGCAATTTTATAAAGATGTTTGAGTGCAGCAGAAATATTCACATTATTAATGAATAACAGAAATTTGCAGAGCTTGTATGAACATAACTCAGAATGGTGTTCTGTATCTCTCTGTGAACAGATATATTACCTGCACATGCACTCAGTTCCAGGTTTATCAGGTACAACTACCTTCTACACTCATTGGCTAGTTTATCAGGTACACCTACCAAACAGATGTAGATAACCTTGGAGATAAAAAAATTACTGACTGTAACCCACCAATTACTGTGCACAATTTGTCAGCCTGCTCTACTCCACTAATCAGTGGAAAGACACCACCATGGCTCATCACTGAGCAGATATTACATAGTGGATAATACACACCTACCTTGTTGATCCATCTCGTAGAGTTTAGATCATTTATTCCATGAACAGACAGAGGGAGACATCTAGTGGCTTCTTACGAAGTGAGCATGGAAGGTGTTGGCTATTCTCATGTAAAAATAAATAAATAAATAATTAAGAACAACAAAAAAAGACCTGATAACATGCTGTTCCATTTACATTGTTATTGTGCACCAAAATTCCACTCTAGACACTAACAAACCAACATATGAGATATAAAAATGAAAAACAGCTATTTATCATTAATCAAACCTCAGACAACATAACCACTGCTACCATCTTCTCCAAATTTTTGCAGGTAGGGACCCCTTTAACTGTAAAGTAAATTCCATGGAGCCACTCACTACAGATTTATTTTAAAATATAATCCAACTATTCAAATATACAGTAATATTTTAGCTATTTTTTGGCACAACAGAGCAATAGAACGCATTTATAGTCTGACTAGTTTTTGAGTTATTGAGGTTTAGATTAAACCCATTAAATTCAAGTCATCAGTTAAATTGATTAACAACTATAAGAACTCAATAATACATGTAATATCGTTGATAATGGTGATCTGTGATTTCCATTGCTAACTAAATAATAAAAAAACAGATTTCAGGGATCCCTGGGGGTGCCCGGAGCCCACTCGGTGAACCACTGACTGAAGGCTTTAAAGAATTCAGCAAATACTCAAGATCAGTGTTAAGAAAGGTTAAGAAAGAGTGTGAGCTTTGGGTGAGCTTAACTGCATCAAATGCAGATATCAGAGATATAAAGTGTTGGCTTGTTGAGTGAGTTGTCATCTTCACCTTGGAATTATTTAAAAATGAACAGAATAATATTAATATTTGTGAGTGTTTATGTATCCCACTCCTGTTTCTTGTGAATGCTGGATTACTAACCTGCTGCTGAACACACATAGGCCTATGCAGGCATAAATGCATGACCTCACCCTTTCTTGTATCTATTTATTGATTTAACTATAATACACATTTTTGCTGTAGCACATTAGTTCATTAATTATTACCTTGCCCATCCTCATGCCTCTTCCACTAATCCATTTTGTCACAGCACATACAGTTTTTTAAAGAAAGTAATGTGATTTGTTCCTGTATGCCACCAGCAGATGTCAGCTCTGCTCCACTGATTATGACTTATTATCTCAACATTAAGTCTGTGCTGCCAAACTTTCTTATTAAGAGCAAGAGCATGCTGCCTTCCTAAGCTTAACTCAACAAATGCTTTGACATTAGTTAAATAAAGGCACATACAGCAATTTGCAAAAGACCAATTTAATGGCACTGACTGTTATAACATCTTTTTTTTAAAAAAAATAATAGATTGGGACGCATCAGCTTCATTAAATTCTTTGTTTCTTTCCTTGTTTCATTGTTTGCTCTTATACGACAGCAATCTACCAACAATTACATTTTTCATTAATTAAAGAATGACATTTTACTTTTATCTGTCACAGTTACGTTTAATTTTTGTAATGTGAGACAAAATAGTGCCTGTTATCACTTACAGTACATTATAGCAGCTATAAACAGCCACTCCCTCACCAGCCCTCCCACTTTTCTCTCTCTAAGTTAATAAGACAAAAAAGCCGTACAGCTTGTCATGTTACCAAGAAACCAGAAAATGCAAAATCTTACTGACTGTTCAATGTGCTGACACCCGAGACACTAAATGAGTCCCTGTGAATGAAACACTGTATCATCCTAAAGACTTTGCCATGTTGGAAAACTTACAGAGGAGTTATGGTTACAGTGGTGCTGACAGTGGAGACTCATTCCAAAGATGATAAATAAATGTCATCACACAGGAAGCTTCATCATATCACCATGTTTTTAATTATCTTGTTTCAAAACCATGAGCACAAAACCATATTAGAAGGAGCACATTAATATAAAACTTACCCATTCCAAGTGCCTGACTGAAAATAAAAGGTGTTGCAGAGAGAGGACAAACCATTTTCTGGATCAAAATAAAACTTCTTTAATTAAATGTCCACAGTCACACCCAATCAAGCTCTAATTCCTCTCCAACAAAAGACTTCCCGTTAACACCACAGTCAAACCGAAGCTCCTCGTTAACCCCAATGTCCCTGGTGGCAGTAAACAACAGGAATTGTTCATTGTTCACACGATAGAGTCTAGGCTTAATGTTTGTTTTCTTCCTTGAATTGTTTATGTACCTACCAAAAGTTGGCTGCTGTGGGTGGCAGGTACACTGATCTTCATGTGCATCAATGCGCCTTGCCCTGTTGTTCATGTCCTTGTAAAAAAAAAAAAATAGCCCGGCTGTACTTCTTCAGTTTGTGAATAAATAAGGAGGCCTTCCTGGTGTGTGACAAGATGACTGTGGTAGTCACACAGTACCTCACCCCACCAAAACTTCTGTGTTGTGAAGACCGCTCTTCCTTTACCAGGAGCATCTGTAATCATTAGTCCTTTCTATTTCTGGGTCTTGCAGAGCTTGTTGATGCCTTTAGTTTCAACTATTCTGGGTGGCTTCCATTGCCTGAGAATGTCTGCTGCATCTGGAACATTTTTAGTCCACCCCTGCTTGCTGATCCACCTGTGTACCTTTTACTCAGAGGGCAGACACTGAGCAAAGTGCTTTGTAAAATCATAAAATACAATTTTATTAACCAACCTGTCAAATTGTAAATATTTATAATGGTATGCTATATGAGATACGCTTGATTTTTAAATAAGTTCTGTGTAATTCATTCACCTAGGACATGCTGGACATGAAGCTGTTGCTGTTCAGCCCACCACTGGTTGTAGCAATCTCAGTGTTTGGGCATTCACCATCTAGGGTCACTGGAAATGACTTGACAAGCATGTCATAGGCTGTTTTTTTGTTACTCTTGGCCCAAGAATATTCAGATGGGTGGCTAGCCCACAAGCTTTCTCCACTAGTGAAAATAAAAAAAAAAAGATCACTAGACAAGTGCATGAGGATAGACACATTGTGGAATCTGCAGTGAAAGAGGAAATTAAAAATGTGACAAGGGGAAACAAAATCCTATGTTAGTGTATACTCATTCAGAATAATCAGCAAACTCTTGCAGCAAGTTGCTGGCATGCACCACATTTTCCACTGTACTAAAGCAGGGCTGCTCCTCTGCTGTGCGCCAGGTAGTCTAAGACCAACGACTTCTCACCATCTGTTAAGGCTTTTGTGCCTGACTCAAAAGTCTGTCTGGGCTGCTGGCTAGTGATGCTGGAGGGGTTGTATCTGCAAAAAAGGATGTGATACTCATTAACGACAAACTGATTAGTGCAAGATTGTGACCACTGTATTACACATCCGTACTGTGGAGGCATATTTCACCTCCTTTTCTTCTGCGAAACAGGCTCTCAGAGAGAGCATCCCCTGGATGAGAGCGTCATGCTTCCTGTAAAGCCCTCTCTGTTGGATCTTCTGCCTAACAGAGGTCATTACAATGACTGCAGCATATGTAGTATAGAAGTTGTTGCTGTCGACTGAAAACTGAGCTCCCACTCTTGATGCATGTGACCCGAGGCTGTATAATCAGACTGCACTGTAGGCTCTGCTTCTCTGTGACTGATGTCTGGTTGGTAGAAGGCAGCTGGCCAGTTGATGCAGGGTCCTTTGGGGCCATGTTCATCACCACATTCCCTCTGTCCTGCAGTTCCTTAATGAATCTTTAAAAAAACATCATATTTTACATTTTAACAATATTATAATATTACAGATGAAAAGAAAATGACAACACACCATCCAGCTGGGTTATTGCTGTCTAGGATCCTCCTGATGATGCTGTACTCCCGGACACGACTGTGATGAAGTAACCTCCCAGCCTCCTTCTTGGCCATGTCTACAGTTGATCTCTTCATTGGTTGACTTTTTCATACAAGCACTCCTGAAGTGAACAGGAAGAGTGAACTGCACCTTCTTCAAAAAACAGAAGAGCAGGTAGGTTCTGTTGTGAGCCTGACTGGAAAGACAAGAATGAAAGGATGCATGATACTGATGTAAATATTTGTAATATAATGCATTACAAAGCTTCAGAAAAGTACTAACAAAATTCACACAACTCTCAATATAACTTGTTAAATATGTAACAGTGACTCTGCAGTTTACTGTATTGAGGAGGAAAATTCCACCGTAGTTAGCTGGTTAGATTACTGATAACAAAAAAACAATCATGGAGGCATCCATGTTTTTCCCACATTCCCACGGTCGAATACACAATGTGAGGTCCAATTCCAATTCCACTCTGACTTCCCACTTCTGAGGTAAGTCAAATGCAGTGTTAGTGTTTCTGCTGCTGTAATACACCCAATTCAATGTACACTGTAGTGGCTGTCAAATGAACCACTTTTATGCTGCATGTCATTAAAAATGCCCACCAAGGTACGTTAACACAAACAATGATTTGCAGTGGCGAAGCGACCAGAAACCATTCATTTTCAGTGAGAGCTGGTGACTTCCGGTGACATGAGCGACAGCGACCGTTGGAGACTAGATGTGGGTGTGTCCAGCGACATTATAGAAATGTCCAGTGACTTTATGCAAATTTGGAGTGACTTGGTGCAGAGACTACCAATGGGAGTGAAGACAGTAAAGCGCACGTGATCCGTGGCTTTAAACATGTCAAGGCCATAAGCTAAGATAAACTAATTGGCGCTTGGCAATTAGTTGGCAGTTACTTTTGGCAATATAGTTTGTGTTTATTCTATTTTCCTTACCTTCATCCCATTCACCAATCCAGTATCCCTTACAAAGGTAAATATTGCTGTGCTAATTCTTTGTGATTCTACATTTCAATTTCTCCCTTTTAGTCTTATACAGGGTGCATTCTAACAATACGTTTCACTGTTTCCAGCCCTTGACATTCATCACACCTGCCTGTATTGTGCTTTTATTTAATTTTTAGTATTGAGTTTAAGCCACTGTAACCAATTTGAAGTCTTGTGAAATTTATTTCCTTATCCACCCTTCTTTTGGATGTTGAAAAGATTCTTTCCCTTTCTCTCACCCCATGGCACGGCCACTTCTTAATCTTTTCTTTCCATACATTTTTTTTCTGTTTTACTTATTGACTTATTTCTTATTTCTACTTATTTCAAAATCCTGTAAAACTACTTGTTTTGCTAGTTCAACTGCACTCTCATTTTCCTCAATTCCCTGATGTGCTGGAACCCACATAAACTTGATTTGAATTCCTAACTGCTCTAATTGTGTGTATACAGTATGTACAAAGCTTCATTCAGAATGTCTTGCCTGTTGTGTGATAAGCGTGATTGTAAGCTTGTTAATACTGATTTAGAAACTGAGAATATGATTATGTTCCCTGGCTTACTCCAGGAAAATTTTGGAAATTTTGTAAAGCTGGCTTTCAACTGTTGAGCAGTAGGTAGTAGGGCAGCGTATTTGGCCCACATTCTAGACATGTGTCCTAGAATAATAAGCAGAGAGTCCGGATATTTCTATTCCATTCCTGTTATATATTCAGTGAGTTTCTGTTCCCACCCCAAACTTGACTTTTTTCCAATAACAGCACATCTTGAAGTGTTTTATTCCTTATTCCTTATATTCCTTATTTTTCACACCACAGCAATTTGCCAACGATCACATTTTATTCATTAAATAACTTAAACAACAATAAATGTACTTCTAATTTTATCCTTTAACAGCTATGTTTAATGTTGTGTGAGACAAATTAGTTTCTGTTATCACTTGCTTTATAGCAGATATAAATTGTTCCCTAGCTAGGCTCTCTTTTTTCTTTCCCTTGAAGTTAATAAGACAAAAAAGCAGCTTGTCATGTTCCTGAGAAACTATAAAGCCATCTGTCCTAAAGTTGCAGCCTTGTTTCTGACTGTTACAAAGTGCTGACACTGGAGACTCCTTCCAAAAATGCTAACTATATGTCTTCATGCAGAAAGCATCACCATATTACATGTTTTTAGCATTTTATTCACAAAAGCACATAAATATGAAACATAGTAAAGTTGAGGAATGTGTAAAGGACACTAAACACAGGATGCTGAGCAACTTCCTCATACTTACTTCTGACAAGACAGAAGTACTTCTAATAGGATCACAGGCTACTAGAAGCAAGCTTTCTAATTCCATAGTAACTCTGTATGGCCTTTCAATTGCATCATGTGCAGCAGTAAAAGACATTGAGTTGATTATCGACTCCAGTCTCTCATTTGAAACTCATGTAGATAATATTACTAGGATAGCCTTCTTTCATCTCAGAAATATTGCTAAGCTAAGAAATATAGTGTCATGTTCTTCATGTTCTACATGTTGCAGAAAAAGTAGTTCATGCTTTTGTTACCTCTAGGTTGGCTTATTGTAACGCCTTGCTGTCCAGAATGCAGCAGCCAGAAGCTTTACTGGAACCAGAAAATATAATCACATCTTATCCACACTGCACTGGTTCCCAGTAAAATTTAGCTTTGATGAAATACTACTAACGACTTAAAAAGCATTGAATGGTTTCACGCTGCAGTACCTGAGCAGACTTTTGGTCTTTTATGATCCACCACATCTTCTTCAATCAAAAGGTGCAGATTCTTTGTTGGTACATTGAACAATGAAGGCTACAGCAGTGGGCAGAGCTTTCTCTTACAAAGCCCTACAGTTATGGTAAAGCCTTCCTTTGTTAATAGCTTTTTTCTTAGGTAAATGTGCAGATCTGGAGGGTTCATGGGTGTAGAGTGTTACAGTAAACTGGAATGTTTGGATGCTGTCCCCTCCCCAGCTGATGCAGGGTCCATTGGGGCCACTTTCACCATCACATTTCCTCTGTCCTGCAGTTCCTTAATACACCTAAACTGTAACAATTATTTTAATATAATAATATTATAGAATGTGATAGAAGGAAAAATGACAACACACCATCCAGCTGGGTCCTTGTTGTCTAGAATCCTCCTGATTATGCTGTACTTCCAGATACGGCTGTGCTGAAGTAACTTCCACACTTCCTTCTTGGCCATGACAGTTGCCTTGATCTCCTTGTCAGATGACTTTTTCATATAAGCCCTCCTGATGTGAACAGGAAGACTGAACTGTACTTTCTTACAAAAGGGCAGAGCAGGTAGGTCCTGATGTGAGCCTGACTGGAAAGACAAGAATGAATGAAAGGGCATGATATTGATTCATTGATGTAAATGTTTGTAACACAATACAAGCATAGTAGAAAGCTTCAAAAAACACTGACAGAATTCACCCAACTCTACAGCAACCTGGAGCAACAAACAGCAAAATGTACTTATGCCTCAGAAGCCATTTCTTCAGTTGGGATTATAAGTCCATGGTGTACTCCTCAATGGAGTCATGAGAAAAAATAACTGGCCTAGTAAAACCAAGAAACAGTTGCCTACAGCTTGGGCATCCTAACGGCTCTATGAAAACAGTCAATCAGGTGCCAGACTTTTAGTGGCGCTAGTAGGCATCAATGGCCTATGATTGTGAACAGCCTATTAAAGGCCATTAGCCAAGGTGAGTGAATGACTGAGAGCAACAAACTCATTGGTTATCATTTCACAGCTTTAGAGAAGGGTAGATATCTTAAAAATTAACTGAGATGGGCACAATGTAAGACTTTATTCCACCATTTAAAAAAAAAAAAAAACACTATTTAAGATCATTTCATCTCCTGAAGTAATAACCAATAGTTTAAATATAGGACATTTTGTCACCACTCGTTAAAATTGGATTTGATAAATATTAATGACATGATACTAATAAACACAAGAATTTGACCACTGCATAAGACGTAGATACGTATATATATATATACATATATATATATATATATGTATATATATATATATATACCTCACTTATTATCATCCATTAAACAAGAACTTGGATAAGATATACTGTAAGTTTTAGTTGGATTAATGAAGACTGTTGCATTAAGAAAAGACCATTTTGAGAAAATAATTGCTGCTTAAGATCATTTCCTTTTCTGAAAATATGGTTTTCTTTTCTGAAAATATAAAATATGGTTCCCTTATTACACATAAAAAATACTAAAACTTATGTAGAAGGTATAAAATAATACCTAAGTATAACACATAAGCTGGAGTTGGATTAAGGAATACAAAAAAAACGCCATGCACTGTGAATGTTAATTAGCCATCAGTCCCTTCTTCGTTCAGAGGAGAGTGAAAGGCTGAAAGGCAACTCATTAGTTAGCACTTCCCAGTTTCATAGACATCTTAAAAATAAATTGATTTAGGCACAATGTAAGGCTATATTCTATAATTTTTTTAAAAATAAATGATATTTAAGATCATTTCATCTCCAGCTTCAGTAAATAAAATATTAGACAGAAAATTTTAAGAAAATGTAAACATAAATTTAGATAGATAATAATGGCATGATATTAACCAGTGTAAGAATTTGACCACTGCATGACGCATCAGTAGTGAGGATGTAAGATAATAGATTCTAGACACCCTCTATCAAAACAGCACATCCAATTTATTTTATATTTAACACAAGTGGATAAATTATGAAAAGGTGTTATGTTTTTGGCCAAGTAAGATTTCACTTACAAAAAAATTGGCAATTGCTCCATTTAACACAAACTAAATTATATATAAATATAGAGAGGGCTAGGGTTTGAAAGAAGAGATAGTTCGGTATGCGCAAATGTAACTGCATATGTAAAATTATGGTGGCGTGGTAAGGCGGGTGCTCTTTTAAAGTCTAAGATACATTCACCCAACACTTTATTAGGAACACTAGAGTAATACTGGTTAGGGCCTCCCTTTGTTCTCAAACCGGCCTCAATTCTTTGTGGCATGGATTCCACAAGATGTTGGAAACATTCCTTTGAGATTCTGGTCCATGTTGACATGATTGCATCAAGCAGTTCCTGCAGATTTTTCAGGTGCACTCCCATGCTGCGAAACTCCCATTCTACCACATTGAAGGATGGAGGGATGAAGGAATGCACAAGGTCAGCAACAATACTCAAATAGGCTGTCAGATTCAACTGATGATTGATTAGTATTAACAGGCCCAAAGTGTGCCAAGAACACATTCCCCACAACATCACACCAGCTCCACCAGCCTGAACTGTTAACACGAGGCATGTCGGATCCATGGATTCATGCTGTTGGCATCAAATTCTGACCCTACCATCTGTGTGCCTCAGCAGAAATCAAGATTTATTAGACCAGGCTGCATTTTTCCAGTCTTCAACTGTCCAACTGCAGCCTCAGCTTTGTGTTCTTGGCTGACAGAAGTATAACGTGATGAGGTCTTCTGCTGTTGTAACTCATCTGCCTCAAGGTTTGACGTATTGTGCATTCTGAGATCCTTTTCTGCTCACCCCAGTTGTACAGAGTGGTTATCTGAGTTACTGTAGCCTTTCTGTCAGCTTGGACCAGTCTGGCCATCCACTGTTGAACTCTCTCATCAACAAGGTGTTTCTGTCTGTAGGACTTCCGCTCACTGGATATTTTTTCTTTATTGTACCATTCCGAGTAGACTCTAGAGACTGTGCACGAAAATCCCAGGAGATCAGCATTTACAGAAATACTCGAAATAGCCCGTCTGGCACCAAAAATGATACCATGGTCAAAATCGCTGAGATGACATTTTTTTGATGTGACCATTACCTGAAGCTGCTGGCCTGTATCTGCATGATTGTATGCATTGCACTACTGGCACTGATTGGCTGATTAAACAATTGCATAAATGAGTAGGTGTACAGGTGTTCATAATAAAGTGTTCAGTGAGTGTAATCTCTACAGTCTTCAGAGTGTTAACTCAACATTGTTGAGACTGCACCAGGACACAAGCTGGTCCACTGCTTGCCTGTTTGCTGCCTCATTTCCATTCTGTATGAGACTAATGTCTGTATGAGACCAATGTCCGATCATTACAATAAAATAAAATAAAAAACAAGATAATTCTTGTTTTATGTCGTTGACGAGTTGATGGTCTTCCATGGAGTGAGATCCTTTCCTTTCCATACTGAGGATGGGTCGTTGTCTGAAAAGTGATTTTTCAGCATACATTTGTTTGGCTGCTTTAATTGCCTTCTCTAGGTGGTATTTGGCCTTTCTTCATCTCCACTCCGGCATGCTTGAACCAGGGCTAGGCATTGTTGAATCTGACTAGGGTCTTAGTAGGAATGCAATTCTTTTTATGAAATCTGACAAATGAAGTCACAGTGTCCACGTATTCCTTGAAAAATGGCCAGTTTCAGAATTAAACGGACTCCAATCTATGGTGTCAAAACAGTCCTGCATGGCTTTTTTTCCTTCCATGGTCACACTGTGCACATCAAATTTTTGATCAATATGAATAAACAGATACTTATAGCATGTCACTATCTAGAGGACAGATTGAAATGGTAACATCCTATAAGTATCTGGATATTCACATTGATCACAAGTGGTCTTTTAAAACTCACTGTGAAAAACTTGTGCTTAAACTGAAGATGAAATTAGGTTTCCTTTATAGGAATAAATCCTGTTTTAGAAGGTCGTTAGTATAGTCTACCTTTTTGCCTGTCGTAGACTATGGTGATCTATGGTACATGACTTCCTCTGGCCAGTGTCTATGTATGCTGGACAGTGTATATCACTGTGCTTATGTTTTATTACTGACTTCAAATACTCTACACACCACTATGAACTGAACTGTAGAGTTTAATGGCCATCAGTACATGTGCATAGACAGATTCATTGGCTCACTTTTATTTACAAATCTCTACTAAGACTTGTTCCCTCCTATCTTTATTCTTATATTTCAAATACACAAAGTCAATACGCTCTAAAACAGGTTTCAGTTTTCTGTTCCCAGTGTCAGGACAGAACTGGGCAAAACAAGGGTTTAACAAGGGGTAAACAAGGGGTAATTATGCTGTCCTTTCAGCATGGAACACTGTACATGGGGACCTTAATCTAGCTGAACTGGTTTAACTGGGAGAATTAAAATCAGTTTGAAAGGATATGGAAGCTGGCTCCATCTGCTGCTCTATTTAATGTTTTTTTCTCTACTCTTTTAATGATATTATGCTAACTGTATTGTATCATTGCTTCATCTGTTTGCTTGTTGAAACTTTTTATGCTGCCCACTTGGCCAGGTCTCTCTTGAAAAAAAAGATTTTAAACCTCAACAAGATTTTACCTGGTTAAATAAAGGATAAATAACTTTTAAAATATTTGATAAGCACATTTTGCAGGCTTAACATGGGTAAGTTTTATTTGTAGAGTAAGCCCACTGGAATAATGTGCATCAGATGCGATACTAAAGACTTCTAAGTATAAAATTTCCTCCATGAGTTGTGTTTCACAGAAAGCTTGAGGTTAGCCTGTCTGTAACCTCACAAAATATAATATTAGTATCATTATACATTTCTCTTTAAATATACATCATAAACAAAAGAGTCTTTATTTTACATTTAAAATAATAGTTTTAGACCTGTTTATATTGTTATATACCATCCACTTTCAGCACTTGCATATCAGCTGTTGTCACACAAATGTATTTGTCCATGCAGGCATTCTAAACGTTAATATTTACCTTCCAATAAAGAAAAATCACATGAATTTTACATGTGAACAATCATATGTTTTTTATGTGTTTTTTTTTTAAAAATATATATATATATATATATATATTTTTTTTTTTTCAAATTCATTTGTTTTCACATGATTTTCTAAGGATACATTTGTTCTTCACATGTAGAGCATCTGGCTGGCTTTATTTCTCATGTGTGATGTCACATATGTTTATATTGTATATTATATTTCAGAGCACAACACGATGAAATGCACCTTAACTTGCACCTTTTCTCGTATGACTCACATACTGTAATCACATATGAAAAACTTATGATCACGTGAAATGTATGCAATTTCCACAGGAGTTCATAAGTTCTTTTGCTTGTTTGTTTGTTTATTTCCTAGTGGGAATGTGTTCATTTTCCCAGCCTGTAGAAATGGGTCAAGTGGTCATAATCAGTTATTAAAGCGTTAATGCGCTTATGAACACAGTGCCCAGCCTCCATGTGTGCCACTGTATAATTCTTGATTGCTTACAGTTGGGCTATCATATGAACAGGTTACATGGAGGAAATGAAGTTGATAGAAATCTAACAGAGGAGGAGAGGTGTGTATGGGTACTAGATGGTCTGTGGACCAGTGCACAATGAAGATTGGGCTATACAGCCAGTCAGCTTTAATAACTAGGGGGCGCCTTAAAAGCAATGGGACAGAAAAACTGACAGATCCTGTATATAGGCTACAATGCACTAGATCAGCAGAAGTATAATATCTTTAGTATAGGGTTGAATACGAGTGGGTTGAATTATAAAGCAGAATAAGCACATAATACGCTTCAGTCTAGTCCATCATGTATAGGAAGTAGTACACAACTGTATAACTCCCAGTGTTAAATTACTGCTGTGTTCATATAAATCCAGCTGGGAACATCTGGATGATTTAATTAAACACTGGTGTGTATAGAACTACACTAATGCCTCAGATTCAATGGTTTATTTTCATAGTACAGTATCCAGACCAGTCTACTAGGAAGCAGATGGATCCCATAGGAAAAGTGACGAAAGTCAGATGCTCGGAAAGGAATAAAACGATCCCCGCTGCATCTCAGCCCTTTTTCTCCCTCCCACGTCCCTCCCACGCATGCACACACTGACATACGACCCCCCCAATCTCTCCATCCCTCCCTCCATCCCTCCCTCCCTCAATCGCTCCCACATCACTCCTTTCTACTGAATTTTCTACAACAAACATGGCCGCGAAGTCGGACGGCACGGCCGTGCTGTTACAGAACGACGTCCCGCCGCTGTGCGCGCGCAGTCCCGGGCTGAGCTCGCCGCGCGGCCGCTACTCTCTGCTGGACTGCTGCTGGACGCTCGGCGCCCTCCTCGTCTTTTTCTCGGACGGGGCCTCCGACCTGTGGCTGGCTGCCGACTACTACCTGCGGCGGGACTACCGCTGGTTCGCGCTCACCCTCGTCTTCGTGGTCGTGCCGTCTGTAGTGGTGCAGGTGCTGAGCTTCCGCTGGTTCGCGTATGACTACTCGGAGTCGAGCAGCGCCGGTTCCGCCGCGGCAGCCGTGGTGGCGGCGTCCGGAGCTCAGAGGCGCTTCAGCACCGTGGAGAGCGGCGCCCGGAGCCGCTGCTGCAGAGCCTGCGCCTGGCTCTTCCACAGCATCGTGCACATCCTCCAGCTAGCTCAGGTCTGGAGGTAAGAACCTGATAACTACATAAGCTATACACACACACACACACACACACACACACATATATATATATTTGACATTATACATGATCATGTGATGAAAAGCTAACAGAGGAGCGCTCATGCCATGATAGCACGCTGAGTGGAAACTAGTTCATCATGTGTAGTACGCTAAGTGTGAGCTCACTCTGTCAGATAATCCATCAAATGTGCAAAGCAATTGAATCTTCAGTGTATTGCATTTCCTTTCTTTTTTCTTTTTCTCTTCAGACAGCTTTTGCTCTCATCCAAAGCAACACACCCACTTGAAAGCACGGACCGCTACACATTTCTCAGAGCAACCTTAATGGCTTTGAGGGATGACTGGTGGTGCTGACAGTGGGCTGTTTTAAATTAAATCTAGCATGCTTTGTTTAACATTTCAGCTCACACAGCAAACTCCCTAATCTTTAAATGAGCATTGCATTTAGCCCAAGCAAACACTTTAGGAATTTATCTACAATGTATGCCATACAAATTCGGACACATCCCTGTAGTAGCCAACAGTCAGGGGGTTATCCCAAGCCGAGATTGAGTTATGGAGATTGTTGTGAAGAAACATCCTCTCCATTATCGCTGTCCAGCATTTCCTGTTGTCTCGTGCCAGTTCATCGTCTCCTAGCCATGGAGGTTCCGGGCCCCTCCTCCTCCTCTTCCTCTCCTGAGCTTCTGGGTCAATAATCTCCCAGAGAGAATCGTCTACTCATCTGCTTATTCAGGCTGTCAGGCAGAAATCGCCTTAAGCACCCTCTAAAATCCCTTTGTCTTTTGAACATCGGAGAAGACAGGCTCAGAGTGATAGGAATGTTTTTCCTTAATTCTAGAAATGATTGTTCAAACTGGTGCGAAACAAGCTGAAGACTAAAAAGCTGGGGTTTTTAGTATACAAATATTTTATTTCTATATGTATGTTTTTACAAGGAATAAAAAATATTTAAACAATCAATATAACTTCAATGACAGACCCATTTACGTGGATACTCATAAGATTATTGTATCTGTCCTGGCCTAGGTGATGGTTAAACATGGGTCATTCTGTTCATTTTGTTTTGAATGAATCAAACATATATAACTGATCAGACAGGTACACTTCTGTAGGTATAGAATTACAGAGAATGTCTATTGCTATGTACAGTTTGTCAGTTGGCCTGTACCCTGTACATCAGTGAAAACAACTGACCTCACATGGTAGTGTTTGGTACTGGTATGGGTGGATTAGGTACAGTAGCATTGTTGGGGTATTAAACACTGTAACTGACCATTTTGTTAGACACTCAAACCTTGCTAGTCACATTGTAGGGGTGCTCTTGTCAGTTTTTGACCACTGATGCTATTTTTGGTTGCTGCACAGTTATCAAGTCAGTAGCAGTGATACAGAATTGTTTAAAAACCCAAGCAACTTGGCACCTGCCAGGACTACAAATACTACCGTGTCATTGTCACTGCTATAGTAAGAATGATCCATCAAATACTACGAATCCATCAGTGGACAGTGGTAGTCCTGAGGTGGTCCATTTCCATTCAGTGACATGATAGAAATATGACATAGCTATAGGTGGGCTACAATCAGTAATTGTATGCATACAAAGTACACCTGTATGCTAAGTACAGCTAATCAAATGGACAATTAGTGTAGATACAAGGCAGGAATATCTCATAAACTGGCAGCTGGCAGTGTGTATATCACAATACATTATATTATTTGTGTGGGTGGCTTGGGAAAACCCACTGGATGTCACTGTTGTTGAATTTAGCCAAAAAAGGACAATTTTGCTAAAATTGGGTTTTTCTGCCAATAACATTTACTTTAACACATCAAA